>NW_019416313.1:547207-1085211 GCF_000390285.2 Anoplophora glabripennis
TACGAAGAAAATAAACCGAAAATCGTTACTGTAGGGCTATCCGCTGAGAAGATCTAGCCAATTTTCGAGAGCGCCTTTTTTTCAAAAAATCGATATATCTCGAAAAATAATTAATATTTTTAAATTTTTCAAAAATGTACTTTTTTGGCTTGACGCGGGCTATGCTTGCAGTAAATAGCAAATATGAGCACATAAATGTAAACGAGTTATAGAAGAAGAGAAAAGAGAAGATTTTTAACGGATTTTTCGATATATCTTGAAAAGTAACAAAGCAATGGATACTTTCAAAAAATCAGTCGATAGATCTTTTTAAAACCTACAACTTTCTCATTTAAAATTTTTCAATCCGTGCTATATTCTTTTAGTTATTTTAGAAAAACCGTTTTTTTTCAACTTTGCGATTTTTTTTTAACCATGTTCGCCATATTTGATCGAGTTTAAAGAACAAGAAACTCAATTTAAAATTTAATTTTCTATACTTGCTTGGACTATACGTGAAAGGTTGTACAGATAAAATCGGGCGTCTTTTGAAGAAGAGGAATATCAACACAGTATTCAGCACTGTAAGGAAGGTTGCGGCAGCGTTTCCAAAGACCTGCAACAACGACTAGCTCCAGGGCCCCGGTGTATACAGTATTCCTTGCTCTTGCGGAAAGGCCTACATAGGACAAACAGGAAGGCACATCAACACGAGGTTAAGGGAACACAAAAGTCATCTCAAAAATAACAACTGGGAAAAATCGGCAGTAGCATAGGGCGGACACAGAACACACAGTCCTGTTGTGGCGGACAATACGAGAAGCTCAGTTGTACCCATTTCATATTCAACGTGTTCTATGGCTTACTCCTGAGGATTTTCCACTACGTCGAGGTTTTTGCAAATGGTTGCTTCAGGAACGTGCAAGAAATCCTCAATTTACAGCGCAAATATTTGTTACATATGAAGCATGTTCGTGACATCGACCAACTGCGACATCGTATTGCCGAATCTTGTAATACGATTCGAGAGGACGTGGCAATGTTGCAACGCATGTGAGAGAATTGAATACGTCGCCCTGAAGCTTGTGTGCAAGCAAATGGTGGATACATCGAACATTTTCTATGAAAATCAGCAATTTTCAAAAGGTGGCTCCTTGCAATGTTGAGGTATTTGCACTTATAGGTATTAAAATGAATTTTACTTTTATCACAACAATAAATAAACAATGACTGTCAAGGAAACGATTTCATAATTATATTGTAATGAAGATCCATTATTAAATATTTCTTAGTTCATAGTAATTAATTAATATTGTTTGCGATTTCAGAAAAAAATAGTTGTAGTACACAATATACTATTATTTTATTTATAATACAATATTTACTTTCTATAATTGCGCAGAAATACCTTCGTTTCCTAGTCCTTGGAAAGTAGCACCTGTTGGATATAGTTCCTGTTAAAAGGTTGCTTGAAAAACTACATAATTATAGCGTTAATAGGAAATTACATTACTGCATAGGGAACCTTTTATTAGGCAGAAAGTTTAGTGTCAAAATTGGTGATTCTTATTCTGATACCGTTGACATTGTGAGTGGTGTTCCTCAAGGATCTGCAATGGGTCCACTCTTATGTTTTAATTATAATCATACGACCGTTAATTGTAGTCAACCGATTTAATTAGTTTGAATCAGTCCAAATGTGTCCGATATGCAAATGATGCTAAACTTTACTTGAATCCTCCTTATCAAGCTGTACAACTACAGCGCAATTTAAGCTTTGTTCAAGAATGGCGTAGTGATTGTATGTATTTTCCCGTCCTGATATTGTAATAGCGATATTTCACTGTTTTTCATTCGGTTCTAGTCTCTTCTTCCTAACTAAGCGGTAATAGTAACAATATTTAGAACTAATTAAAATCATTTATGTAGGTGTTTGACTTCTCCTACTTCATCCCCTTTTGTATTCTGAACTCACACCGGGCGGGAAGCTTAAACCGGATTTTCAAGCAGGTGATTAATGCCGCGCGTCGCCCAGGGAAAGAATATCTCAAAGTTAAATGGTCGACCTGAGAGCTTACATTGTTCTGCTACCTGTTCCCCTACCATTTTTTTCGCTAGAGATGAGTATTTATGTCGGGTCTCACGGCATATTAATTTCCCTGATATATCGGCGACGTTGAGTGAAAATCGGGGCCTGCAGTTGAATGGTTGATTAGGGATATTGATTTTGGGTATATTTTACGAGATTGTAACTTACTTTACAGGGTGTTAAACGAACTTATATGAAATATTTTTGCCACATGCCCGTTATGTCAAAATGAGGTAAATACATGGATTTGCGTTGAGTGAAATGTAATTTCAAAATCTGACTTACCTCAACATTGCAAGGAGCCACCTTTTGAGAATTGCCGATTTTCATAGAATATGTTCGATGTACCCACCATTTGCTTGCTCACAAGCTTCAGCGCGATGTATCCAATTCGCTCACACGCGTTGCAACATTGCCACGTCCTCTCGAATCGGCAATACAATGTCGCAGTTGGTCGATGTCACGAACTTCCGTGGAATACACAACACTTTTCACATATCCCCACAAAAAAAGAGTTTAAAGGGGTGAGGTCCGGGGACCGGGGGGCATCTAACCAGGCTGTCGCGGCCTATCACGCGATCGGAATGTACTACAAACTGACAAAGTATTACAGAATTTTGTAAGTACTCGCCGCGATAAAATACATGTATTTCAGCAGTTCCAAAACAGTTTTAAACACATTTTTAATTAGCTTTTTTCTCTATGACCTTGTGACATCAGTTGACTCAGTTTTTGCTCCTTTTTCACCCCTTTACCCCAATTTTTGATATAAGTTCATTAACATCCTGTATAGTATAGAGCACCCAAATTTATACGAGCATACGTCACTGTTAATGAAAGTGTTTGTTAGACTAAAGTCTCTTAAGTCATTCGATTATGCCTGAGCCTTGAACTATTTTGTCACTTATTGACTTGTAAGTCATTTTATTACTCGTGCGTTATTAGTCATTCCATCACTGGCCACAGATAAGTCATTTTATTATAACGAATTATAGAATCTCCTTGATTTACAAATCCAATAATGCAATTATAAATAATTTTAACATTCATATATTATAAGTCATTTTAGTCTCTATAAGTCAAAAGTCATTTTGTTTCTTGTCACATTACATGAGCTATCGTTGCGCTAATTCATGTTATTTAATACTGATGCCATAATAACACTTGTGAATTTAATTCTTTTATGAATTTCAAACTACTTGATTGCGCTTGATGAGTCGTGAGGCATTTTATCGCTCAGTGACTTGTAAGTCATTTCATTACTGATGAGTTAGATATGTCATTTCTTCACTAGTGATCGATAAGTCATTACTATAACGAATGATAGGACTTCATTGATTTGCAAATCGAATATTACAATTCACTTAGATATAGAGATAGATATAAGATATTCTAACAGTCATTTATTAAGAATTGAGTCGGAAGTCATTTTCTCGATAACGTCTTAGGGTTGCTATTAAGTCGTAAATCATTTTAGTCCTAAAGAGTCATAAACTATTGTCAATAACATCTCCTAAGTCATAAATACAACCAGTGAATTGTAAGTCATTTATTATTCAGAACTTATCCTTTTATTCCTTATTCCGTAAGCAATGATGTCACTAGTGATTTGCAAGTCGTTTCACTACTGATGAGTTAAATTTATTAAATAATTTTATCACTAGTAAGTCATTTTCTCATTATTAGGTTATAATCATTAATAAGCTCATAAGTCATTTCTTATCTGCCACTTTGTTTGAATGTATCCTACATAGTGACTAATGCAGTAGTGAATTAAAATGAAACAACGTTATTCCGTTTTATTTTTACGTAACAAATTTCATTTTGTTCTGTTATCTCTTCCTCGAGATTACAAGCAGCAGCCGTTATTTGGACAAGATATGAAACTATGAGACCAAAATTGTAAATAACTTCTAAAAGTACCCTGCGGAAATTCGACCAATATTTGCTTAAATCATGAAACCGCTTTTATTACCTACGCGATGAGTCGCTTTCTATCCGTCCAACTCTTCTAGAAGAGGGAGCATCAGTTCTCTATAACAATTTTTAGGAGAAATAATACGTCAGGTAAGTCTGTTTGTTTGAGACAAACCTATAGTATTACATGGTTCAAATTTATCGTTCTTCGCTTTTAGTTGTAAAATATCATCAATATAATCGTTAGTTTATGTCAAGCATCGATTTTTAACACTCATTATACCTGCATTATATCATTTTACTGTCCTGGAGCACTTTGAGGCAATAAATTGAGTACAATCTCTCCATTTCCCACATCTCAAGCGACTCGATAATGGAATCACATTGGCATACGTCCTCATCGTGATTGTCTAGACATATACTGTACTTCAGTGACCAACGCGTCCGGATAATAATCAGTTAATATCGAAGCTGATGTACGTCTCACTCTAAATCATCATCAACTGGATAATAGCCTCCGGGGTATTAGGATATACTGGGTCTAGAGCCATTGCCACCCTCTATTGACGTTGGTGTGGGTAAAGGACGATAATGAAGTCTAAATTTATGTGGATACGACGTAATATTGATTTCCCGTCTTATCATTGAAGTTGGTGCATGATCGGGAACTGTTTTTGTTCTACATTGATTCTATGTTTAACTGACAGCGCTCATCCTACTTAAAAATATAACAAAACAATCAATAGTGTGCGAAGGAAAATAGTGCATCGTTGTTTCAGCTTAAGATAATTATTTCTAGATAAAAATTTAATGTTTTCGAGAATGGCTTCTTTCTAAGATTTACTAATATAAAACTGGAAAAACAAGCACGATAAGTATTATTATTAACTGACTGAATTAGGATATAAAATAGGGAGAAAAATTATTGACATTTCTCGTCAAACGACGAAATATCACAATTTCGTATATTTCTCGTGAGGCCCATTTAAAATGCCGTTAGGGACCCCTCCTCTGATAATAAAACATTACATTTCTTCCAATAATGAAACCCATTACATTTCTTATATCCACCTCCCTTGTACCCTAATATCTCTCATTATTGGTCGATCCAGTGACTAAACGTTTCACGGGTCGCTGCATCTACAACAACCCAATTCAATATCCCTAATCCAATAAAACATTTCTCCTTTGTTTCCCCGAATCGAT
Source organism: Anoplophora glabripennis (assembly GCF_000390285.2). Lineage (NCBI taxonomy): Eukaryota > Metazoa > Arthropoda > Insecta > Coleoptera > Cerambycidae > Anoplophora > Anoplophora glabripennis. The sequence continues at coordinate 552,399 of NW_019416313.1, forward strand.
GGGGAATTTTACGGAGGGCGATGTAAGTGGTAAAACACAAGCTACCTACTTTATTTTCATTTCCAATACGCCGTAACAAGCATTTGATATCACCTTTCATATGGCTTCGGGCTCTCTATCTCTCTCTGCAAGTTTACTTTTTAGAACACTACGTTTGTATGTTGGACCGAAGCTTGTGAACCTCTGTTAAGAGAGTAATTTTGACTTAAACGTTTGTACACGTTTAAAATTGACTCGGTTATAAAAAAAACTTATTAGACAAAAGTTTTAGAACCACTGACGTAAAGTTATACGTTTTTTCTGAAATATTTTTAAGTTAACAGGAAGGGGCAACGAAATAGCATTTTTAAGGAATTGTGGTTAAAAAGAGTGTGTAAAAAAGTTTGAGAAGCGCTGGCTAGGTCAAAAAATCCACATCTAACAAATATCTCACTTCAAATCTTGCCACAAATCAATAAATATGCCCAACAATTAACTATGGTTTACAAGTATAACATGAAAAATATTGGTAAGTTAATAAATATGCAAAACAATAATTCATACTGTAGAAAAAAGAAATTTGCTTTGATTTATTGGGCTATATGTGTTTAAACATTTGTATGCATCTAAGATTCACTCTTTATGTTTAACATTCACTCAGTTATAAAAAAGCGTATTAAACAAAAGTTTGAGAACCACTGACGTAAAATTGTTATACGTTTTTCTCTGTTGTTAAAAAGAGTGTGTATAAATGTTGAGAACCGCTCGCTAGGTCACAAAGTCCACATTTAACAAATATCTACTTCAAAACTGGCCACAAATTAATAAATATACCCTATAATAAACCGCGGTTTGCACGTACATGAAAAAAAAAACAAACAACAAAACCCCAACATAAAAAGTTAATAAATATGCAAAATAATAATTCACCCTGTAAAAAAAATAAATTTGCGATGATATGTATTGAAAGATTCACCCTTTATGTTCAAGATTTACTCAGTTATAAAAAAGCGAATTAGGCAAAAGTTTGAGAACCACTGACGTAATATTATTGTATGTTTTTCTCTGTGGATTTAATATTTCCCTTTAAATTAACAGTAATGGACAACTAAATAGCATTTTTTCTAGGACTATGTGAAACAATTTTGAGAATCGTTTGCGAGGCCAAAAAGTCTACATCTAACAAATATCTCACTTCAAAACTGGCCACAAATCAATATATGTGCCCAATAATAAACCACGGTTTGCACGTGCATGAAAAAAAATGGGGAAGTTAATAAATACGCAAAATAATAATTCACGCTGTAGAAAAAACAAATTTGCGATGATTTATTGGGCTATATTGGGGTAATAAATCCGCTGAATATCTGAAACGATTACCGACTACAAATACGGATCAAAAATCCGATGAAAAATGGAAACCGAACAAAGGCCGCTTGATGAATCCATAAAACCCAATTAATTTCAAATTATTCCCTGAAATAGCTCTGTAATTGCTAACCAGTAATTAACTTGGAATTTACAACGTATATAGTGTAAAGTACACAACGTTTAAATTGAAAACTGAGTTGAAAAAGTATTCGCGTCAAGATTATTAAGCTTCTGAAAGTAAAGAGGGTTTTGGAAAGTACCTAAAACTTATTTTCCTTCAAATTGCCCTGAAATGCTTCAAGTACATAACCTTTCCAGTGGTCACAGGACAGTGGGAGTAAACGATCGACATACTTATATGCGCACTTTGGTGGTTTATTCCAGGAAATTATGAGTTAGGCTCAGTTACAATAAGTGAGTCCTAATTTCCTATAAATAAGAGAATAAGAGATTAATAGAATAAATTCAAAGAAAATACATCGACTTATCCGAGTAGGGCAACTTAGTTGAGGCAAACAGACAATAAAAAAAAATAATACTTTATTTTCTGGATACTTTACAACCTGCTAACAAATTTAAAAATTAATGAAATAAATATGTTTTAGCAAAACGCATTTACTTGTGGTAGCATGATTTATTTGTTGTATAAAATATTCCATAAAATACAGGGTGTTAATGAATTTGCGTCAGAAATTTAAAGGGGTGAAAAAGGAGCAAAAATTGAGTTAACTGTTGTCACAAACTTATATCGGTAGTTTATAGAGAAAAAAGCTAATTAAAATGTGTTTAAAACTATTTTGGAACTGTTGAAATACATGTATTTTATAGCGGCGAGTACTTAAAAAAAAATTCTGTAACACTTTTTACGAGTTTGCAGGCTTCTAATGAGGCCGGACTGTATTCCAAAGTCAGTTTGTAATACATTGTTGTAGTGATTGCTGTGCTGTTTTTCGACAGTACATTTAATAGACGTATTTCCAAGTTTCCAGGGCGACCAATAAGAATCTTAAATGTCGAGGAGATGATTTTAGATCTCGTCGAAGAAGATCCGCATCGTAGCACCAGAAATATCGCACAGCAAGTAAATATTTCGCAAATTGTACCCATTTCATATTTAACGTGTTCAAGCGCTTACTCCTGAGGATTTTCCACTACGTCGAGGTTTTTGGGAATGGTTGCTTTAGGAACATAGGAATACTTGTTACAGATGAAGCATGTTTCAGTCGAAATGGTGTACGTAAAGTCCACAACACTCACCACTGGACCATCGAAAATCCACACGAAATACGTCGCGGTGCCTTTCAGCAACAGTTTTCGTTAATGACACTTTAATATGACCTTTTGAATTGCCTAGTCGCTTAGACGGTGCTTCAATCTAGATTTTTTTCAAAGTCGCTTGCCGGAGTTATTGGAAGACATGCCATTAAATATTCCTGATCGCTGGATAGGCCGCGGTAGCGTAGTTAGATGCCCCCCCCCACTCCGTTCCCGACCTCACCCCTTTAAACTTCTTTTTGTGGGGATATGTGAAAAGTGTGTATTCCACGGAAGTTCGTGACATCGACCAAATGTGAATCGTATTGCCAAAGCTTGTAATGCGATTCGAGAGGAGGTGGCAATGTTGCAACGCGTGCGAGCGAATTGGATACGTCGCGCTGAAGCTTGTGTGCAAGTAAATGGTGGGTACATCGAAAATCTTCTATGAAAATCAGCAGTTCTCAAAAGGTGGCTTCTTGCAATGTTAAGGTAAGTCAGATTTCAAATTAAATTTTACTCAACCCAAATCAGTGCATTTACCAACCTCATTCAATTCAATTATTATTGCGGACGTCATTCTATTGTTACGGAAACAATTCCGTATTTATCGCAGTAAGTCACGTAAACTGATTGACTTTCGTTTTACAGACGGCACATAATTGTTCGACATACGCAATCTACTGACTGCGTAGCGAAGAGCTTTCATAATAAAGGTTTTAATAACAGGGAAACCGTGTCTCAGGCGCACACCTAAATTGTCTAATCCCCCCCAACAAAACCCCACGTTGGGTACTTTGCCATAGTTGACGCTAGTTAATTGAACAGTGTAAGCGCTAATACCTCTTAGTGTGTAAGGGATTATACAGATTCCTTACATGCTCAAGATGGAGCTCGACAAACTTAGTACTAGCAGCAGGCGCGTAATCTGTTCATTATAATAGGAATTTATTCGGCGAATTCGCCATCCCCTTTGCTCAATTTATGAGCAACGTTAAGACCTTTTTCCCGGAACTTATAGAAATGACAGTTTTTTGCGTTATTCTACAAATACTGAATGTACATTGTTGTGTTATTAAATTTCGTTGAAATATCTCAAAAAGTGAGTTATCTATAACGCTCTTTAAAGTACTTAAAAGAAAAACTCCGTCCGTGAAAATAACAAATGGTTACAAACATGTCAACCAATTAACGTAGTGTTGTCCCGTTCCAGATATAATGCTCATAGGGTTCGGGGATATAAGGTTCCTGACAGGACCGTATTCAGTTTTCCAATGCACACTTGATTATGTTCACACAAAATTTGTCGCAACACAATGTACATGATGTCTCAAACTAAGATAGTATGGACCTACTGTGAGAATACAAAAAAATTAAATAAAATTTGGGACACGTGGTGCTAAATGGGGGTGAGGTAAGCTCCATTTTCAATCGAAAGAATTATCTATCGATTTGACAGAAAGGCGTCATCAATTAAATTTTTTCCAGAAACATACTCATTTTTTTTCTGTTAAAAAGCTGTCGTAATATTACAATCTACTCTCTGTATGACCTCATCTCATTTCAAGACACATATCAAATCTTCGCTTGACCCCCCCCCCATAAAAATCGAGGGGTGTTAGATCTGGTGACTTTCCGGGCCAGTGAATAGATCCATTAAGTTCAATTCGTTTTTCTGGGGAAGTCAAGTCGTGCTGAAACCATAGCTTTCTCCTAGCTGCAAAGGCACATTCTCCAGAAGTGTAGGAAGTTCTTCTTGTAGGAAAAGGTCAAATATAAAAGTTAACAATATACGCACAATTTAAAACATTTTACATAGTTTGAGTTCAGACAAGGTTTCAGTATTATGCTGATTATTTATATTTTTTATTTCGAAGAACATGATTTAATTTGCACACGCTGACTATAACTTAAATAAAATTATGGAACAGCTAGAACAGAGTCCAACAGAGAACTGAAATATATAACTAGGATATTGGGCTGAGTACGCCTCTGTCAAATCGGTTACCAGCGGCGTGCAGTGAGTTTTGATTATGTTCCATGATAACTGTTCCCAAAATGTAAGTACATGTGATTGGACAGATCTGAAAAAATAATATTCTCTCGCAAAATTCTTTATTAATAACAGACCTTCATCTTATATCAATAAAAATAATTCGGCCTATGTAAGATGCATAGTTCGAGGGGTTCTCGATAATTCAGCACAGTAACAAGTGAAGCGGCGGCACGTCTGGATGATTTATTATTATACGTTGGTCAGCGGTCAGTATTTACACATGAATTTATACATGACCACCAACTTCTTTCGCCTCCACTTTGACGGCTGCATTCGATTGATTTTTAATGAGAACAGCTTGGATGCCTCTGGTAGAGCTCGGGGATGAATTGATTCGGATGTAATGGCGTCGCGGCAATTGATTGATTGGATCCAGGCATACAATATAATATAGAGGCTTCATGTGATGTGATATTCCTAAAACATCCCCTCCAATTTCATTACAGCGTCAATATTCATTTCGCTGATTTATTAATATGACACCCCAGTAACCCATTTCATCAATGACTATGGTGTATCGAAATTCCCGACCGCGGTTAATAAGGGCGCGCGAATGAAGTTATTAAACTTGAAAGTGATCCCTTGTTCCCTGGTCTATTAGCAAATGAAGTCCCGATAGCTGCGGTGGATATAATCCACGAATCGATCGTCGGGATACCTGGTACACGACAGCCAATTCAAGGAAGGCCCAAAAGCGATTACGAGTTATAAATGCATATTTATTTATTATTATTAACATTTATAAAATCTGGATAATTATTCCTCTTGTGTTTACTAATTGTCACATTTTTCTCAAAATGATTTGTTGGCTATTTCATTTTTGTTACTTAAACTGTCAGCAACATAACTTTCAGCAATTGTGGCTGATTTCTATCCACCATGTCTCCTGATTGCTATTACATCAACTCCTATATTAGCCAGAAACGTTGCCGATGTTCTTCGAAATAAATGGCCTGTATATGTTTCAGGATGTTCTAGTTTTATAAACTGCGGAATCATAGAAAGGGTATTCTTGCCGACTGTTTTTTTATAACATCTACATGCTTGATAGCGCATAAAAAAGCTTGACATTTTAGTTTTAATTTCCAATCTAATCTTGATATATTTCTTGAGAATTTCTAGGTGATAAACAGAACCCAGACGAGAAGTAATCGTAAACGACTTTCACAGAGGCGACCTGAAAAATCCTAAAAATATTCTAAAAATATCCAAAAACTCGTCATGAAAAATGAAAATGAGCGTCACTTTCAGTTTTTCGAAAATTTTCGAAAATCACCCTTATTTAGGGGTCGAAAAGACAAAAAAAGAATTAAGAATCATCAACAGTTGAAAAACCCCAAATATTTCTATGTTGTTTTTTCAATTTTTTCACATTATTTACAATTTTTGGACATTTGGGGGATGATTTTACCCGTTTTGAGGGATGATTTTTGTGAAAACGATTGATAATGTATAGGAGCAGCTGTGTATAAATTAGTCCAACTTATGTACTTCAAAACGTGACTTTTTTGTGCATAATGTTTAAATTGTGTTCCTTGTAACGGATAATTGTATTTAGGGGTGATTCACCATACTTTGGGGGTGTTTTCCATCTGATGTGACAATTAGAAGTTATTCACGTGTCAAACATCAAGTATGATAATTTATTTTTTTTCACAATATTTACAATTTTTGTATATTTGAGGGATGATTTTACCCCTTGAGAGGTATGATTACTTTTGAAAATAATTGATAATGTATGGGAGTATTTGTGTATAAATGATTCTAATGAATGTATTTCGAAACATTATTTTTTTCATGCATTATAATTATTTTACGTACTTTTAAGCCGATGGTTGAACTTAGGAGTGGTTTTACCCTCATTTAGGAGTATTTTCCTTCGCATCTAGTGACTCTGCGTTATTAACGGTTCAATTATCACGTATAAAAGAAAAATAAAGAAATTGTAACTTTTAATATATTTTTTGCAGTTTTAGGCAATTAGGGGATGATTTCACCCCTTTAGGACAAGAAAGACCGTATCAAATACGAAATTAGATATTTTCACGTTCATAATATTATTTTCTCAGCATAGAAATATTTGAGGTTTTACAACTGTTGATGATTCTTAATTTGTTCACTTATTTTGTCTTTTCAACCCCTAAATAAGGGTGATTTTCGAAAATTTTCGAAAAACTGAAAGTGATGCTCATTTTCATTTTTCATGACGAGTATTTGGATATTTTTAGAATATGTTTAGGATTTTCCCCGTCGCCTCCGTCAATGTCTTAAAAACAGGAGGAAAAATGGCTTTTTTTGCGGTCACTCAATATGCTCGTCCGTAGGGCCAATAAAAATTTGCAGGCAGCATTTGCTGCACTTTCTATTTGAAAATCATTCATTTAGAAATAATAATTCAAAACTAGCAAAATTGCACCTTTTATGACTTAATGTCAAAATGAATTGATTAAGAAATGTCAAAAAATATCTCATATCTATTTCATGAACCACAAAGACTGTGGGAGCAGATAAAATGTTATACACGACTCAGTAGTTAAGTAAAATTTACCAGTCTCGGATTCTATTGCCAGCCCTCGCTCCGCTCGGGCGCAAAATCGTCCTCGACTAGTAAGTGGCCTCCTTTATGGTGTAAATAACTATTATTTTGTAAGAGACATCCTGGAGATTGATATCTAATCAGGTGTTAGGTCACCAGCATACTAGTTTCTTGATATCCCATAACTTTTATCTGAACCATTTTTCGATAGGACCCCGGTAATATCAGAGCAAATCGTTTTTTATTAATAGTCTCTTTGCTGACGTCATAACTAGTTACAGATTTGTTTCCATTCTCGTGTTCATTTCACGATATCGAAAAAGAACAGCATTAAACAAAAACTTCCCCTTTTGCATACGTTGAGACGCTGCGTAAACTAACAGACATTTTTTGTGTTATTGTCACTCAACAGCATCTCCTCGACAAATCTCCTGTCGGCAGCACGCGCCGCTTTTTCCAGCTCACCTTCCCGCTGCAAGTGACAATCGGGGTGAGGCTCTCTTCCGAGTAAACACCATCTCGTAAAAAACTGGTAAGAAGGGGTGCATCTCGGATCGATCGCGAACCTCCCATTGCCTGATGCATCGCGATGGCGTGCCTCTGCCGTTAGTCCCGTTTTTTTATCCGGGGATAATAAATGGATATGAATCGAAATTGTTTGTGCAACGCTATCTAGGAGATCATTAGCCGTTTTTATCCTTATAGAAAATGTTACGTGAGCGATGTTCGAGCACAAAGGGCATTGTCGGTGCGTTAGATCGGGATATCGAGTGATGTTGACTGTTGGTTTGTAATAAATGACCGTTTTAGGATATAACGACGGGAAAATTGTTGCCTTACGTGATTAAATGGGTAAATGGAACAGAATGGAAGGAGTGGAGGGACACTGATCATTTATTGACTAAAAATATTCATTTTATTGGATTCAAGAGGTCTTAGAGTCTTCGATAGCATTACTACACATGTGCGGCATTCCAGTTCATCAGTTTAATGCTTTTTGGACTATTCTATGATGCTTTTTTACCCAAGGTTTAGAAACTGCAGAAATAGTCCAGTCACTGAAGGCGAAAATAAAGTAAAAGCTCCCAATTTTTTCAGATAGCATGGATTTTCCTGAAAATTTGCATACAAGCTCATCTGCCCCCCACTTCAACAGTTATATTGCCTAGATGTGTGCTTTTTTCTATTTGGGGGTGAAAACTACCCTTGTACGAAAATAATGCGAAAATCGCAGATTTAGGTACCTACGTATTTTAAACATTCAATTCATGTTCAAATATGTTGAATAATGTGCCTTTCATGTTTTTAATATAATTTATGAAATTTAATTACTTTTCAACCCTTAAAAATCTTTAAAACTAAGCTTCCATGGCCAAAAAAATAGAAAAAAAAAGTTTTTTTAACAGTTTAAAATATTCTTTTGGTGCATTCACAATGTATTGCAATTCTATTGTTATTCATTAGAAAGCTTACGATTCATTACAAAGTTGCAACCCTTAAAAACCACCCCTTATAATAAAATAAAATATTATTGACAGCTTTAGATGTTTTATGCATACTGTTAGTTATAAACTTTTTATTGGTTTTCAAATGATCTATGATATATTGCAACTTTTCAGCCACCCAAAAAACCCTTATGGAAGACCTACCCCTCATAAAAAACCCTATCTCTTATAGAAAAATTTCCTAAAAATTATGTGAGTATGGTGATATAATTAATTTTTTTTAATTTTATTGAATTGAAGTGCTCCAAAATACACAAAGATGAAGGTAATTTACCCGCACCGAAAATTTTACTGAAAAAATGCGATACATTTTTTACCATACCTAACTTTTGTAATTTTAAAGTTATAAATTTACTCAAAAAAACATTTTGTAGGGAATTTAAAGCACTTTAAATTCTGTAATTTGCAGTTTTTTTGAGCCCTTCGTTTTTTAGATTTGTAAGCTAAAAGGGCTCAGGAAAGGCATTACATTTTATTAATTATTATGAATGAATTTGTATAGTAATTGTACATTTAGTAACATTTATAAAATCTGGATAATTATTCGCCTCGCATTTACTAATTGTCATTTTTCTCAAAATGATTTGACCGCTCCGTTTCAGTCACCGGAGTTTCAATATTATTTGACTGATCCATTAAAACAGCATGATGCGACGTACTACTAGAACCTGGAGTTGAAGTGTCATTGTAAAGAATCATCTGGGCGACCTCATTTTTGTTACTTAAACTGTCAGCAACATAACTTTCTGCAATTGTGGCTGACCCACCATGTCTCTTGGTTGCTAATACATCAACTCCTGTATTAGCCAGTAACGTTGCCGATGTTCTTCGGAATGAATGACCGGTATATGTTTCAGGATGTTCTAGTTTCAAAAACTGTGCAATCTTATTAGGAATCATAGAAAGGGTATTCTTGCCGACTGGTTGGTTGTAACATCTACCTGCTTGATAGCGCATAAAAAAGTAAGAAATTGAAGTTTTAATTTCCAATCTAATCTTGATATATTTCTTGGGAATTTCTAGGTAGGAGTTTTACTTAATTCTAGGTTATGAAATGCTTATAGTTATTTACCTACCAAATGAATGTATTGTTGTCAAAACTGAACATTATTAAAATCAGAAAATATAGTATCTGAATTTGACAATTGACTGACCTACAATCATAATAGGGGTTTGATGATTTATTCCAACACTGGTTGGTCTCTCAAATAAAAAATGAGGAATTTTTAAGCTTTGCTGACTAATTGGCAAAATTCTCTTATCAAAATTACCTAAGTAATTTCAAATTATACCGAAAGGGGGCCCACGTTTCTATTCCCAATACGGCGTATTCATTATGCCGTTGGAATGATAAATGCGAGTTAACAAAAAGGTCACGCAAAAGCGATATTCTCGCAATCGACAATCTCCCGACCACTTCGGGGTGCAACGCATAAAATACTTTGCTCGTAAATTTCCCATATTTATCGGCAGATGCTGCCATCGTAAAAAATATTCAATTTACTCCTCCGGCTCGCCTAATGGACCTTGACGAAAACGCCTTTGTCTAAAGTGGAATCGGGTTCGGCATCCGATTCCTTCATATTACAGTTTTATGGTGGGGTTCAAATTTACCTGGACTTGGACATAAATTCACCCCAGCACTTTGTAAACGTTGATCGAATAACATAGCAGTGCTACTTGCCAAATTTTGATAATAGCTAATATTAAAAAGTTATAAAATTCTAAACAAAATACAGTTGTCTATTCTTATTTTAATTTACAATTAGATTATTAATTAATCTAAAGCAAATAAAACAACAACAAAATTAAATCGTGAACAGTTTAAATTTAAGCAGAATGCGATCCTGTTCCTACGCTTACGAAGGGCAACGGAGGTTAAAATGCAGTATAGGTGCCTCTGAAAATCCGCTACAGTCACACTTCACACCTGGTATGATATGACGGGTTAGTAGAGAAGTAAAAAACAAACTGTCACGTTAATTAGAGAAAACATTCAATTTTCTCAATGAAACTTGAGAAAAAATACTTATGATATCTCGTTGTAAAGGTCAAAGATAGCATCCGTATAAATACGACCCCATTCAAAGGTTACGCTCTGTATAGTGAAATTATAGTTGCAACAAATGAAGTACGTGACAGTAGGCAGAGAAAAAAATCGAACTGTTTGAAATAAATAAAATGGAGTAAGTTTGGCAATAATGTTAAATGCACAGGTTTTGCTAGTGATGCTACAGTTCAGTACAGTGTATATACAGTTCATTAAAAAAAAAACCTGTAAAAATATTTTTTCTGTCAATAGAACGACGGTGTTTAAACTGTAACCACATACTATTAATCTTAACTCGTTTACTGCAATATATAGCTGCAGTAATTAGAGTACTTGCGTTTTACTGACGGTAATTACAGTCCTGATGATCACTAATGATTAATTGTTTATTATGGTCATTAATTTCTTCACATTGCTATAATTTATTTATTATCGATGTTGTGAACTCATTATTTGTACACAGGGTGGCTGCCGAGGTAATCGAGACACATCGTATATGAATTCGTAAACGATTCTATTCACTTTTCCCGAATACCCAACGGTTCGAAATATCGGGGTTTGAAGTTGCGAGATCGTATGGGTATTACTAAAGAGTAAATACATTTTTGCTTAAAATTGGTCGTATAATTAATATACGAAGTATCTCGGATACCTCAGCGACCACCCTGTATACTGAATAGGTATGTGTAGTTTTATTATTTCCTTAATAATGTTTATTTTACTTTCACAATGCCATCAAATATAGAAAAAACCTCTCCTTACTCCGAATTGAAAAATTCTGCTTTCTCAATAACTACATATTCTTCTTCTTCTTCGAGCACCTCTTCTTCTTCTATACCAATTCTTCTTCTTCTTACTAGCTGAACAGTGGCAATACCTTTTAATATTATTGTTCTGTTGGTGCTGCCCGTGTGTGCAAAGTAGATTTTGCGGTAATTCCTTGAAGCGAGGCGAATGCATCTCGTCGATAATGCCGTGATTTAAAATTTAGCAGTCCTCCTGCAAAGCAGTTTATCGTCGGCTGCCGATAACAAGATTAGGGCGAATTTAGCCGCAATGCATTAGATTCAGCGGTGGCTGCGGTCGCCTCGCGCGGAGCAGTCTTAAAAAGTCTATTGAAGTTTGCTATAAAATCCTACAATTTTATTATCTCCTGCTGCGATTAAGTGCGGAGTTAGCGTTGGATGTAAAATTGCTTATAGAGAATCCGATCGATCTTACATTACGTATGAAATATTGCCTGTCTCATAAGGCTCGATCGAAGAAAGTTAATTCGCACTCGAAGTTTTCATCAGTTTTCAAAGTGTAAGAAATGTTCCGAAATAGGTCCGATCGGAGCGGGTTTGGTGTCGTTGTGTAGGTCGGACCTTTCTGCGTCGAATAGGCGTTCCTCTATTACTGGGAAGGGAAACGGTGAACCTCTATTTTTTGACTTCGTCGTGTTTAAGTGCCTTTACTATATCACATAAACTATTTCCTAAGGACGTAGGGGTGGTTATTGGGGAATTCCTGACCGCCATGCGTTCGCCAGCCGTGTAACTCAGTTATCGAGAGCGTCCCAATTAAATTATAAATCAAATTAATAGTGGCAGTCTCCTCTCTATTATTATTAATCTGTCGCCAATTATGGGAAATTTGTTGGCCGTTATCGACGGAGTATCGGCCGTAATTAGGAATTTGTGTCAGTCTAGCAATTCCTTAGGCAAGGTAAGCAGAACGAGGCGATACAATGCCTCTAATCCACTGTCAATCAGGGGGATGGAGCCGAGTAAGCCAAATTAGCAATTACTGAGTGGTTATTGTCTTGTTGTCGCGAGAGGAATTGGAGAAATATTCGGTTTGAGATATCTTCAGTTATATCTACAAGGTTCAAGAGTAACAAACACAAGTGACCTTAATTGTATTAAAAATTTTAGTTAAGTCTGGTATATGTATTGAGATGAAATCAAATTATTGATAGCAATTTATAAGTTAAATTAAAATTTTACTTGAATAAGACACGCTGAAGAGAAAAGTTTGAAATGATTGTTGTAAAAAGAAAAATATTGGAGTAAAAAAAAATTATTGATATTAAATAGGTTATTGTGAATTATTATCGGAGAGTCGTATTACTAGAGCAGAATAAATTTCAAACATTTAAGTATAAAAAACATGCCAAAGGTATTATTGGAAAAACGTAATCAAAATTAATTACTAACAGCAAGTGACATATAGCAAACGAAAGTTAAAATATCATAGTTTTATTTAATAGTAGTTTTATGAGTAAGAAAAATAAGTATCAAGAAATATTAATGTCTAAAGTGATGTGAAGTGAAGTGGAAAAAGAAAACGGAATTTAAAAGAACAGGCATATATGTGAAAAGACCCTAACAAGGAAGAAAAAATCAAGAGAGTAGGAAAAATAAAAATTTACTAGTTACGAAAGAATTTGTCAGAGAAAGTTGAAAAGAAGTAAAGTGGGAAAAACCCATATAAATAGAAATAATTATAGTGGAAGATAGTTAAAGTTAGTCAACCAGTATAAAGAAAATTTAAAGTTGAGCCAAAAAAAAAAAGGATTCAAAAGTCCAGTCTCTTAAAAAGGACTCCAATAAGAATCCAGGACGAGATTCTAGATGCATAAAAGTAAGCAGCAGCAGCAGGTACACGCATACGTGTAGAACTTTGTGCACAAAGAATTACAAAATCGTATAAGATAAAGCTAGCTAGCAAAAAAAAGAGATTGATAAATATAATCTCAAAATTAATAAAAAACCTATAGTAAGAATAATAACAAAATTTAAAGTAGTCTTCCCTGAAAATAAATTTGATATAAGTACAAATTCTTCATCCCTGATAAATATTAAATAAATTTAACTTCACTATACGAATAATTATAAAAAATTTTGGCCATATTAAAATTTTGATAGATATTAAGTATTAAAGTAAGCTTAGTAACACATTGAGAAAGAAATTTTAAGATCAAATTTTATCGCCTTATGTATAGGCAACCAACAGTACACTATAACAAACCGATTTGAATACCACTATATGAAAAATTCTCAAAGTGTCACAAAAGTGCTATAAGATAATTCCAAATATTCCTGAAATTGTGCCTGACATTTCACAGTTATAATTGATTGTTATATAAAAAATAATAATAAACTAATAAATTAATTAATTTCTGAATAATATCTTTTGTTTAGTGTGGTGTGTTGTTTGGTTTTCTGCAGAGTTTTAACCTCACTTGAACTCACTACTGAGAAGGGTCGAAAGCTAGCCAGGGTATAATTGATAACTTAAATTACAGCATAAACATATACACAACAGGATCACTATTATATTAATTAAACAAACAAATCACATACACATACTCATAAAAATATTGTTATACATACATATTTTTACCCATAACAATATATACATATTTAATGAAGGTTTTACATTATAAGTATACACAATTTTAATTTGGTGCGTATCATTCGCGGCTTTAAATTCATCAGCAAATGCTATCGCGCGTTTAAATCTCACACACAAGGTGAATTTGATCAGTTCGTAATACACCTGTTTTAGATCCTATAGCTGTTGATCGTGTTTCAATCTGAATCTAAAGCCTCTACTTTCCACATTGGCCGTATCTTAAATGAAAGAAAAGTCGCACTGATAAATAAATGATGTCGAATAAACGAAAACATTTCCGTAGAGTTTAAATGTAAAAGTAAGTTGTAACGAAGTCCTAGCAATTACTCTAAGTGGACAGTTTGTTGGATGAAAACCAAAAAAATGTTCAAGTATTGTTTCAACTCGAAGCGGGTCAGAAATGACGACGTAATTTCTCTGATAAATAATTTATATTCGATCGGTCGAAATGATATATTAATCTTTCCGATAATGTCTGTTCGTCAAGCGATATGCTAAACAAATTTTTGATGTTATCATTAATAAATATAATAAAATGATAGATATATGTATATAGAAAAAAAGAAAAAGCAATTATTATGTTATAGTTTATTGTTAACTTTTCTTTCTACTTTTCAAACTTGGTAGTACTATGTATGTACCACACAAATAAATTACATATTTTTTTTTACTTTCACGCAGTTTTGTAGAGGCAGCTGCTCAATGAATTTCATTAATTAACATCAACAATGACAATTAATTGGGTATATCTAGCCTTATTATTTGCATGCAGTGCCAATATCACACCGCGAAATAATTAAATTGCTGGTAACAACCAATTGATTCAACAAGCATCAATTATTTCCTTCACAAAACGTTCCAATTAGCATAAAATGTGGTCTAAGTACGACAAAATTCGTGGTTATCTCAGTAACTAATGTGTCTTGTATACAGGGCGAACTATAAGAGTTGTTGCAAAAGTATCTAGTATCTTTTCACAGTTGCTTCATTCGGGGCGATCGTTCTACCGAAAATTTCACGTAATTTGCGCACAGTCTCAGCTACACACTCTCCGTACTTGTAATGAATCCTGCGTTACCTTTGGGACACCCTATATTTATATATCTCGACGAATATTCAGCTTCCTTGATCGTTTTTCTTTCCGTGAGACACAGAAAACATTAATTTCTTTTGCGCCACAGCGAACACAATTTCGATATCTGCGATATCGAACAATTTGGAATTTCTATTTTAGGAACCCGGCGGAGGTGCATAAACGTTGCAATTTGGAATTTATTGTACCGCGAGGGGAATGATAAAAAACGTGTTAAATTTTATATATTGTTTCCTTATCGCGGTTCTTGTTTCGGCCTCGGCGGTAGTGTTTCTGGCACGCACACTCGATACATAAACGTCAAAACCAAGCCGCGGCTCACACGGCGGGAAACGGATGGGTCGGTGGGGGCGAGCGAAGCTTATTTTTAGGCTGGGTAGCGTATTTAACGCGTGTATTATCATGTTTTCATGAATGAGGATAAGATAGACAGGTTATCAAGAAAAATAGCAAAGTTCATCTTGATTAGCGGAAAATTGAAATGAATTAAAATGTGTCTAAAAACAATATGTGATTTGCAAGTCCTGAATCCGATTCCGGTGTTCGATTGACGAAGTTTGCTCATGTTTAAGGTTATTTGATGGTCAACTACTGTTTTTTTTGTATGGTAATGCAATTTCTGACACCGGATTCTGAGAAAGCGGAAAATTTTACATACGGAGTTATTTCTTCATTTTCAGGATCATTTCAAGGTCAAAACTCCCTCTCGAACTTTTCACGTCAGTATCTCGTGAGGCTAGCGACATATCAAGAAAATGACCTCTACAAAAGTTGTTTGGACCATTGCAGGTCACCATCAGGTGACCTTGAAGGCCATATTCAAGGTTATTCGAAGATCAACTCTTTTTTTCCGACACTGGATTTTCATGAGTTTTTTTTCATTTTCAAATCTCCCTTTCGAACTTGTTACGTTGGTATCTCGTCAGGATAGCGAGGTATCCGAAAATAACCTCTACAAAAGTGGTTTGGACCATTGCAAACCACCAACAGGTGACTTTGAATTTGACCTTGAAGGCCTTGTTCAAGGTTATTTCAAGGTCAACTTTTTTTTACGGACAGCTGACTGATCACATTACAAATTCTGATACATATCTAGTCTAAAAATGTCTATATCACATAAGATTAGATAAAATTAAGATTCAACTCACAGGAAACAACTGAGTTACTGGATTTATGATATTACCACGAAACGTATAACGCATATTACTGTTGTTTCTGACCTCGGGGATGAATTTGTATATTTTTTATTTCTCCCGTTTCCGCATGAGCTGCAGGAACATCTCCAAGTTCCATCGAAATTTCAAGCTCCATTACACCAGTCCCCGCCTCATCCCAAGACTCACATCCTGGTAAATGCGTTCCGTAAAGTGTTAACGATCACTCGTTAGCCCCACAAATAGGAAGTTGAAAGTCGCATTGCCGTTTCGAATTGCAACGTACACAGCGGCCTCAGTTTGGGCTATCCGCAAGCCGACCAGCCCGAGCATGGAAAATGCATCTGGGGTTTCGACAAACTGCATCAATATTCCAGGACGGACGTCCTGTCACATTACCTATGCATTTGCGCTCCGAAAGCAGCGAGCAGCTTCTGGAATAGCCTTAATTGTGAAGGCGTTAAGAATATAACGGGTGCAACTTTAAGCGGGTGTCAGTTTATTAGGCGCAATAGTACATGAATAGCTTCCCTGAATACGAATCTGAAATTATTACTTTTTTGATCTGGGCGGTTTAAACTGGAGCACTCGGAGTTGCATATTAAGTTGTATTCCTGCACTATCAGCGTTCTGAATTTGTGAATCTCATTGTCAGTGACCTGTTACATTGACCAGAATCCCATCATGTTCCGAAAGGTTCCGAAGGGAACGGAAGTTAGGTGCTGCTGAAATGCTATATCGCTATACCGCCTTTGAAAGGTGACAACTGAAAATTGTCTACACACCTGGTGTGATATGACGGGATGGTAAACGGGATTGTCACATTTTTACTTTAGTTTTCTACTTTATTCTACTGTTTACGACAGGGTAAAGTGCCTTTGTGTGGTGTCATACAGTGATTTATTTCAAAAAAATTAAATTTTCACTGCGAAAATAAACTATTGATATATACGTCTATCTGAAGGTCGAAGGTAGCCTTTTTATATGAAGTACTACATCTATTTTGACCTCCCTTATATATCCCCTTATTTTTTGACATGAACTTTCCGGACACCCTGTACTTAATATGGTATTTTTATGATTCTATAGACTTGTGTGTGTGACATCTATCAAAAATTATTAAACAAACAAAAACGCGGGACGTCACTGGCATTTTCGCAGCTCCATAGCCCTACAAATTACGTCCACAGCCTACTTTAACGCAAACATTACTCCAACAACTAATAAATAATGATTTCGTCAAGTACGACACAATATTTAATTCACTCGCCTTCGTTTGTTTTGTTCTGTTAGCACACGCACCTTGATTGTATCATTTTTCAGGGGCATTCATCAAGTTAATTATAATTCCAACCCTTTCTGTATCCTACAATTAAAAGAACAAAAGCGGCACGTCGCTTTTAATGAAATAACATAATTTTAAATTAAATTTCCAGAGACAAAGCCGGTGTTGGTATACAGGGTGCTTATGAAATAAGTAATACTACAACACACAACGCACATGCACAAGATGCACAGTGTCGGCTTACATTTATAGTTGATTTTCTTATTATTTTTCTCGAAAACAGAAACATTTAGACCATCAGTTGCTTAATAAAAGTAGCTCATTTTCGTGCTTTTTTTCAATCTTTTCAAGAAACGTACTTATTTCAGAAACACCTTGTATAGGACGCGGCATAACAATTTTATTTTATTTTTTTTTAGTGGCAGTAAAACACTCGTTACTCTATGAGTAAAATATTCATAGTTATGTCTGCCATACTCATAACTCCGTATAATCGAATTTTCTATGTATTAATGTAGTCAATTTGCGGCGACAGGCATTGCGACAGTCAATCAGGGCTACAAAACAGCTGCGGCGCCGTATAAAACGTCAGAATCGAATTGGAAATGGTTAATTATACAATTGGTACAACTGGTGTTGGCACCACTGCTATTCAACCTGAATTTATGGTCTGGGGTAGGCTGCACTGGCGGCGTGGTTCGTAAATACGTACAATCACGGGCAATGACGTTGATATTTTGGCGGCGGCATAGTATACAGGGTGATACACCAGAAGGTGCACCATAGAAATTTCGGAAACGGAAAAAGGTTTCAGATACTTCATAAACTTGCATTATACATATATATCGAGTAGACTCATTCGAATCTAAAGCTTTTGTAGTACAGTAAATTTTTTTCTTACAGATTCAATATTCAGTTTTCAGCCCTTCCTCCCTTATTGGGCTAATGTTATGGTGGATCTGACAAAGGGTTGAAGGACGATAAGGATGAGTTACCCTTTCTACGGTTTAGAATCACCAGGATCGTCATTAAGTACGATCATCCTTGTACCATTACTCGAATTCTCAAGTTTGTGATGTTTTGTATCTGTCAGGATTATAATATTTGTTTTAAAGGCCCATAAAACACCTAATTTCACTGTCTGTAGTAGCATGGTTAGTTGTTGAATGGGTGAAAGACCTGTATTTCAAGATATGACCTGCCTTTTTATTCAAAATCAATTAAGACATTTCAAAATTTAGTAAGTAAGACATTACTGAGATTCTCCCACACAATAACAATTTTTGCAAATATTTCCCTTCTAATCCAATCCCCGGCGTCTGGCTGAAAGAGATTCTCTCGATTCCGCAATAAAACAAAACTCTCAACTTTCGATAAGTAACTGAAGTTGTTGAAATACGTTCCTGAAACTTCCATAAATCTTTCTGAGTGGCAGCAAAGAAAACTAATCTGCGAACTAAGTATTATATTTTAGTTATCCGTGAGAACGCCTGTCATCTAAGTCCATCTGCAATTCAAATTCAACTGTTAAATTATGTAGTTTGGCTCTTACTGTGTTTTACAGGATTTGCCTTGTCTCATCATGAGAGGAATAGCAATGAGAGACTGGTGTAAGACATTTAGTCTTAACCTCGAATTTAGTCTGTTGATTGGGTTATGAAAATTTTCAATGCTTCATTTGTTTTGAAAAGGAACGTTAAATGATCCTGAAAGGAAATTTTGTATCATTACCAATACCGTAATTAAATTTGCATTGAAAATTGGGGAACTTGGATTTACAAGGATTGAGAAGCAATTTATTTTGTACACACTAATGATTGTGGCTAGTTCTACTTGGGGGCTTTTACAATGATCTAAGAAGTTATTTGAATGTTTGCCACATTTAATTATATTACTAAGATCATTAATAAATGGAACGAACAGTCACGGGCCAACAGCTGAACCCTGAGGTACACCGGAAGCAGTAACATAGCATTGAGATTTCGTTGTATAAATGAGACTTAATAAATTTAAAAAGCTGTTGTAGAAATGCCAGTTTACAAAGTAAAATCTTCTGTTAATAGAGCTTGTAACAGTTAATCTGACACTAACAAACCTTATGTTATTGCAGAGAAATGAGGTTATGAATGGACGGGTAAATATGGTTGTACAAAACTACCTGAAACACTATAGAAAAGTCTGAAGCAATTGATGTAGGTCTGCAATTTTTTACTTGTGACTCAACACCACTTCCAAACACAGGATAAACTCTGGCTACGTCTTAACGACCTGGAAAAATGTATTTTTTATATCAAAAATCGAGTATTATGCGTAAAGGAGCTGCTAAAACTGCAGCACAATCTCTCACACTGCCGTCTTATATCATATGGTGGCTTCTTTTGTTACTGATGAGTACAAATAATCCTGAAACTGCAGATTACTAAAACTATTTCTTTTCCGTTCTAAGGAATAGTCTCATAATTCTTAAAAGTAATGCCATTTGTCAAATATTATCACCCCCCCCCCCCCCCCCTAATGAGCTTTTACTTATAACCAGAACAGCGATTAAATAAAGGCAATTCCCGAACATAATCTTCCAATAATGATCTCAAACTACGTCATTAGGGCACTGTAATGCCGGCACATTGTCAGCGATTAAACCAATAATGTATCCGATCAGAGAGATGTATGGCCTTCAACCAAACATAAGCCGTTTACAGAACAATGATCTGTCTGGGCTTTGGATTGAGAGAAAATCTGTTTGAATTACAGTTACGAGTAAGAAGGATGGGAGACTGCATAAACTGAAATAACTAATCAATTTTTATTCTTCCCAATATCAGTTCCGAAGTGTCATAACGCTGGGAAGCTATATTTCCCTTTGCCCATCTGTGTTTACCCGTTTCAGCGGTAGCTGAAGGATGTTTACCAGCTCCTAAACTTCTCAGGGCTTTGTATTTAGCGATACTATTAGAGGAGCTCCGACACATTAGCTACATCAAACACTGATTTTCTCATAGAGCTGATGCGGATCCAACAATGCACACAATAGGTGGCTGCGTTCGCGATTCATGGGAAAAGCGCCATCTGTCGAGAATCAATTATTCAAGCCGTCCGTGTGGAAACATATCACGCGCACCCGGAAAATCATCATTTAAAAGTGCTAATGATGCCTGTGGATAGACTGGGACGTGTATGCAAATGTTTTAAAGCAACGTATCGTCTGTTATTGGTAATGGGTAACATGGAAAATCGGAAAAAACCTTCATTAGTCAATATTTGCATATAAGTAAGTTACTTACACTAAAACCGCTGTATCTTTTCCATTGAGTGACAAGCAATATTCGTATGAACTAGGACGAAAAATCCTAGTCAAATTAGTCACTGTTTTGATATAATTGAAATGTCATTTGACAGTTCCCAAATCTGGATATCCCATATTCCCAAATCTTAATACTGGTACTGGTTACGAAAATATGCCAAAAAATCGATATTTCAACGCTCAGAAAACATAAACAACAGTTAGTACGGAGACGCGATCAAAACAACTGTCAAATTTTTAAACTGAGTGTCAGCTCTGTTTTGTTTTAACTGCGATAGTCAAACTACAGTGTAAATCGAATGCCCAACAAACGTTCACTATTTTCTTTCACTCTAATGCACATGAAATATTGGAATGATTGTGTGTGATAGATCGAGACTATGACTCTCTTTGGCGCGTTTAACAAATAATTAATTCAAGTCCGCAACAACTGTCTTTAATATTAGGACACACTCGTGACGTAATGGCAATTTTGAAATGGTCCTAGAACAAAAAAGTTGTATATTACAGGAGCGTTTTCAAAATACAGCGAGTATTAATATTGGGGAGTTTCATCACAACGTGACAACAGCGCTTACCTAATGTTACACAGCTGATGCACACCACGTGTGTACGCGGCAGACTTGTCCTACGGAATAACAAAAATGTAAACAACTATTATTGTGAAACATTTAGTAAATTTCAAGTCAATTGTTTTCCAGTTTTTAAATAAATAAAATAAAATGTATCGATTTTGTAGTATGAAAAAGTGATAAACATTGTATTTTATGGTATTCTATGCACACAGTTATGTCAATATGCCTTAATTAATCGAACTTTTGTAAATCAAGTTGGAGATTTTGATAATTTTTTTCTCGGAAATGGTTAAGTTTAGGACCTATGAGTTATAAGATTTTTTTTGTTTATTTCAATGTATTCTATCGTCTGTTAACATTAAGGCAGTCAAACTTCTAATACCCTGTATATGAATTACATTTGTATCCGCATTTTTTGATGTAAAAATTGACATTTTAAATGACATTTTTAGTTATTTTTAATGCGAGACTGTGAAATGCTTTCGAGAATGAAAGTACAGGCATACAAACCACTAGAAAGTGGACGACCATCGCGAGCATTCTCTGGATGGTGACCCATCCAAGTAATAACAGCCATCAGCTTGACTTTTCATATCAATGACACGAATGTTAGGTCGCCAGGCCTTACTTGCCCTGTATATTATCACATTTAGTTTAATGTGATACGATTTCATCATCATTCATCATTTTTTAAGAAATATCACACATATTTGAGGAATTTGTTTAAAATTGAACTAATTCACCGCAGCTGTTGCCTGTTTCACAAAATTTTGTGCTTTAAAACTTTATTTTTAATAAAATAAAATTTAATTACTTAACACCGGGGGTATTTATAATTGATTATTTATTTTTAAATTTTTTTTATTTCAAGTAGTGGAATAATCAGTATTCACCCTATATAATAAAGTTTGCAGAATATTTTTCAAGTTTTGAATCACACTATGCAGATCAATTCACAACGTAGTAACTAAAATAAACGTGTATTAAACATAGCTCCGTGATATATTTAGCGCTTATCTCCATTTTCAGCGACTAAAAGGAAATTAACAGGCACAAGGTAGCGTGGCCGAGCGGTCTAAGGCGCTGGTTTAAGGCACCAGTCTCTTCGGAGGCGTGGGTTCGAATCCCACCGCTGCCAATGTTTTTTTTAGTAATCAAAAAAAATGATTTAACTTACACTACGAGCATTGTTACGAAAAAAATAAATAGAAGAATAAAATAATTTTATTATATATTTCCTTTGACTGTGAAATTTTCAGCTTTGTAGTTTATATATTAATATTTTATTTTTTTAAATGAATATTAAATTATAGAAAAAAAGTCACGAAAAATCAGCCTTAGAAAAATGCACGGTAATTGTTATCATTCCCAGGAACTTGAGACCTAATTAGTAAAAGACGACCTAAGAACGACGGTAAAAGCTAAGCAAGATAAAACAGTTGAAACTAGGTTGAAACTCGCGATAAGCTGTAACGAATGGGAGTTCGATTCCAACTATTTTTTACAAGACAGAAAGTTCAACGAATTCGAGCAAAGGGAATTAAGTGCATTATTTTGCGGTTATTTATTGCAAGTCTAAAATTACTTCGAACCGATAAGAACTAAAAGGACAAAATTATGAAGATGAGTAGCGGCAAAGCCGTACAGGGTGTCCGGAAACTACGAGCAAAAAATTCAAGATGTGATTCTGCTCACAAAAATAATGCTGACATTTTTACATAATAGTTAATTTTCTTTTAATTAATATTTCGTCTTAACCTTTTCCTGGGTTGTGATTTTTTTTAATTTAGCACAATTATAGCTAGTAATAAACTGATTCAACAAGAAAAAAAAATAGATTCTAAAATCCTATCTGTTGTTTCAAGTCGATAATATTAATCGTTTCCCAGAAAAAATCCATATAATGTTTCGAAGCACCCTCAAAAACACAAATCACGAGGGCTGTGATAATTTAAGACGATCACAGACATCATTTATAAATGTAATAAATAACAGTGGTTCCAAATTTGATCCCTGGGGTACCCCTGAGCATGCATGAAGTTCTTTAGTTGTTTAATTAGTAGAAAAACCGCGGTCACAGAAGTTGTGACCAATTTTCCGATCAATAGGGCCGCCATATAAATTTTTTAGAGGCTTAGAAACTTGATGTAGTTGACTACGAATAAATAATTAATATGCCAGATTCGAAAGAATTCGTTTAATTGGGAAAATATTAAATTAAAAATAGTATTAAGTTTCAGGTTATGTAGCACCGTTAATATTGAGTGTTCGGGAAGTTACTTTGTTAGTTTTCTCCGTTTTCCTAGTGTATATTCAGAAACAATTTTAAAGCGCGCGACACAACCACGTTTTCTCGGTGTAGACGACCTGAATTTTCGGCGAACGGCGGGCCCTGCCTGAAAAATTGTTAATTAATACGGAAAGGCATCCGAACATGCCGATAAACCAGAGGCCCACAATAGCAACGCACGAACACGTCTACCGACCAGCTAATTTCGTAAATGAATCGGATGTTGGGGTCACGTATTCGACATGGAAATACTTTCAAAATAATAATGCCCCGGCGGTAACACGTGGTATTTGAAAAATGTTCTTTGTAATGTATCGGGAGAACCGAACATGTTGCCTGCTATTGTTTTGATGAATCGGGGATTGTAAATTATTTCGTTCCATTTTGAATCGTACAATACCAACTTTTTGTTGGCTTTAAGGGAAACCAAACAATTAAAAGAATCCGTTGTTCGATCATATGAAAGTTATTACCGACTCCAGTAAGTCAATATTACATTAATAAATTCTTAGAATATTTATTCAGAGCGCCAATTTCAATGCTGCCTCAAATATGCGCATACTAAAATTATTGTCCGCAAAAACTCGACGCGATATTCTAGGAATCTCTCAAATCGGTCGACTTTCAATACGCTAATTAATAACCGTTTACAATTTAATTACTTTGGCCTTTTTCATTACGAAAATATAACGATATTTGAGGTCAACAAGCCAACATTATAAATATATTATGGAGATATAATGCGCGCTGTAGGTGCCCCGTACGATATTCAGTGTGATTTTGTAGCCTAACTTCAACTAGATTAACATTTGTGATAGACAGGATGGTCGGAATTTTATACAGGAAACTTCGAGGGCAGATAGATCTCTTTAAAATAATATGTTTGCCTTATAAATATTGGTCTGGAACAGCCCCGTTTTAGAGATACAGGGTGTTGAAGTTGTTAAAAAATATTAATTTTTTGTTTATGTCTCCGGAATCTATTAATGGGTCTCAATAAAATTTGGTACAGATAATCTATGACAGTAGGCTTTTCATTTCCTAAAATATGAGCTCTAAAGGTTCAACCAGTGATACTGAGCAGAGTCATCTTCTTTTTTATTAAAAAAACCTACGCCACTGCATTTTTTACAAGTTATTGTAACGGATTTATATTCTAATGCACAAAATACGCAAAAAGGTAACTTGAATTTTTTCTCTAATATTTGCCGTTTTCAATCCCCTTGTGCAGACACTTCTAACCATAATATTACAAGAACATTTATATTTACGCTTATAAGTAAGTGGAATTTGTAAGCACTTCAACAAAATTCTGTACACTCGTTTCCACATCACCTGTGAGTAGAGTTCCTTACGAGTTTTAGTTTCCCCTGGAAGCCTAACCCACTGTCTTTACAAATAAGAACAACTTAAATCAAAATAATAATAAATGTACATTTATAGGCGAGGGGTAGTGAATTTTCACAATCTGCATATTTGGTCACAAGAAAATCCTCATGAAATTCGGACAAGATCTTTTCAACATGAATTTTCTGTGAACGTGTGACTCGGAATAATTCGCAATAAAGTTTGTGGACCTTTCTTCTTGCCACCCCGTCTAAATTCCCAGTTCAGTTCTAAACTTTCTAGAAAACCATCTATTTGAATTATCATATCTATTTAGATTATTAGACAAAATAGATAGATACAATGGATGGTGCTCCTGTGCATTCTGGGAGAATAATATAAGAATGGCTTAATGAAAATTATATGGGCGATGGATAGATTGAAGACCAAATTCCAATGTCAACTATAATGGTGCAGAAGGTGCAATCTCTTGGCCAGCCAGATTGCCATATCTAAACTCCCTGGACTTCTATGTTTGGGGTTATCTGAAAAGTAAAATTTTTCTACTCCAACAGATACAAGACCACAACTACTGCAACGAATAGAAGACGGGTGTAATGAATTAAAAGAAAACCACCACATGATATTAGCTTCAATTAATTCCATTAATAGAAGATGTCAGAAATGTATCGATGTGGGTGGTTCGCATTTTGAACAATTGTTGTAAATACGTAACGTTGATTTGTTTCTTGTTTAGTTGCTGTTGCTTGGTAACTATATTTGTATTATTATTTTAAGGAGTATTAGGCCTCCAAGGAATACTAAAAAATGCCAGGAACAATACCTCACATGTGGTGTAGAAAGGAGTGTAAATAATTTTGTTGATGTGCTTACAAATTACACTTACTTTTAAGCATAAACATAAATATTCTTGTAATACTATGGTCTGCCACAATGCGATTGTATTGGTACGAATAAATTGAGAACGGCAAATCTTAGGGAAAAAATTCAGGTTACCTTTTTTACGTATTTTGTGTATTAGAATATAAATAAATTACAATGACTTGTAAAAAATGCAGTGGCGTAGTTTTTTTGTAAAAAAAGTGTTGACCACTGTCCAGTTGTACACCACTGGTTGAACTTTTAAAACTCATATTTCAGGGAATGTAAGGCCTACTATCATACATTATCTGTACCAAATTTTATTGAGATTGGTTAACAGATTCAGGAGATATAAACAAAAAATCAATTCTTTTTAAGAACTTTATCTCTAAAACGGGGCTGTTCCAGGCCAATGTTTATATTTCAAACACATATTATTTTAAAGAGCTCTATCTGCCCTCGAAGTTTCCTGCATAAAATTCGGACCACTCTGTATACAGGGCGCCCCAAAAATATCTGTTAAAATTTTGCGGCTATTAAAAGCAACAACTTTTGTTTTTTTAACGATTGTTGGTTTTTAAATTTTGATTTATACAGGGTGATCCATTAACAGTACGGAGCGGTTGTATATAGGAAACTAGATGTGACGAGATGGGGTAAAAAATATATTAACAAGTTTGTAACTTCACCGCTAGAGGTCGCAACTTGTAGTTTTTTGGAAATTTCGCTTAAATAACTTAACTTGAAAATACACTTTTTAGATACACTCTTAAACCCTTCATAAGTTTTGTTTGAAATTTCTTTTGTTATTACCATAGCAACGCCAGTATAAGGACGTCATTTTCAAATTTTTAAATTGTCATAACTTCTAAATGTCTTAATCGATTTCAATAAACGACGGCTCATTTTAAAGAACTGTTAATAAAATTCATTTTTACGATATGGGAATAAAAATATTATTTTCCTGCGCAACGGTAGACGACGCTAATCAGAAAAGTTATGTTATTGTTCCCGTTTACTAAAAAAAAATAAATTCAACGTTATAGGTTTTTCTTATGGCTTGATAGACCATTTGCTAAGGAAAACAAGTACACAAATCGGAGGTGGATATATTTTTTCGTTTTCAAGTTACTGCGAAAATAATGAAGTTGTGCTAAAACATCCTCCTTTCTTTAGTTCTCTAAATAACATCGACATAGTACCAGCCAAAAATTAATTGTAAAACTATATCAAGCTTGTCTTTAAAAAAGTAATTTGAAAATTTTTTGATAATACATATTTCATTTTTTTTATTAATTCCAAATATCTGAGTTGCGCCCCCTAGCGCTGAAGTTTCAAACTTGAAAATATTTTAAATCAGCTTATTTTGGCCGTATTTGGTAATAGATTTTTTACCCCATAATCGCACATACTTAACACAAAAAATTCGAGTAGGTACAAATAGATGAGGTCAAAATAATATCAGTTCTTCATATAAATTTTTTCCGTATGGGCCTTCGTTAACAAGTTACGGGCCCTCAAATTTGAAAATTAAAATCTTATTTTTATTTACAGTCTCTAAACTATTAACTTCAGCATGATGCAAATTTGGTGATCCATAATACATACGTACACCTTGTTTTTGATGTAGTAAGTGAAACTTCATTATGCCCAGAACGCCAGGGACGGACTACGTAAAATGGTTAACAACCCAGAATTTTTGCATAGATGACGATCGCAATCAGAAGAATTTGCCAACGATAATACCCTCTTGGTTCAACTCGGTAAAAATAACAGTTTAAAAAATATTTGTGATTTTATATCACAGTGCACTCGAGCGGCGCTTCCACCATTTTATGTTTTTAATTTTTAATTGCACTTCAATTTACATCGACAGTCTTATACTTTCATCTGTAAATTTACCAACGGGAGGTGCGATTTTTTTAGTTGAAAATAAAGCGACAATTTCCCGATTCAAATCTGGCTATTACGAGTTGTTTTATTTTAAAAAATATGTATGCATTTCCGGTTGATTCAATAAACTACAATTACCGCAAAGCGAACGCTTGCAGCTTTCGACAGACAATTTATTAGATACATTGTCCAGCCCAGTTGAATGTCATTAAACATTTTTTGCACATGCTCTGTTGCAAACGGTCAATGGCTGTAAACCGCACATGTTGACTGTTACTGATTTGATTATTGGAATTTTTCCATTAACCTTTACCGTTATTTGACGTCCGCTGAATTCATAACGAACTTATTCACGACCTTTTTGCTAAATGTAAATGCAATTTTCTTATGTGCGGGCGTATTAGCAACAGTTCTAAGGGTTTGTTAATGTATTAGTTATGTTGTTAATTAGCCGCAGGGTCATTTAATTAGATGTTCGATCGATTTGCGTCATTCCAGTGGCGGAGGCAATAACAACCATGATATAATTACAAAATTATTTTAACAAACAGTGTTTACGAATGTCATTACATATAAAATTTGCATTAAATTTAAACACTTTAAACGTCCCGTGTGCTTTCCAGCGAATAGAAACGGGAATTGCTAATTTATGTAAATGTTTCGAGACTCGCGTATAAAATAACCTTTCCGTTATTCGGATACTGACGAATTGACATATATTCAAATATAACCGAAGTAAAAAGGAAGCCATTTCCATAAGAATAAAGCAAATAAACGCACCCACCTCAGCTATATTCCGAACGGCTTGGCCAGCAATTCCTTTCAAGCAGGCTTGCCTGGCGGTTCTACAAATTTCCCTCGCTTGCCCGTTTTATATTCCTCACGTCACCAATTTCCCACCGACGTTTTTATCCGCCGTTTTTAAATAATGACAGAATTTGAATACGCGGAAGTAGGCGGTATGGTGCAATGTTTTGGTCAGGCCAATCGCTAAATTTTTAGAAACCCTTGTTTCTAATATTCATGCATTTAACCCGGCCTCTGATCTTGGAATTTGCACGCACTGAACCCTAAACACTTTTTGCGGTTACCACATAATAGGGGCAAAGGCCCCTGATGCCCGTACTGATAAACAAATTTACGACTACGGCAATTTATAATTTATAAATAATGTAAATAGCCTGGAGTTCCCCTGGATTGCCTAAATTTTCTGTAATGGAAACGAGCATAATTCATACAATATCTAACGATATTTTACAACGGTGTGTTTAACTTTAAATTTATTAACACAGATCTGCCGTTAATTTTGCCGAGTTTGTAATGGAATTCTATTATCTTCCACCCTTTTATAAATGTGTTAAAGTTGCTGAGCTTTGCATATTTATTTATCAACTGCAACTTAAAAAACCAACGCTGTTGACTCATGAGCTATATCCTGCGGTTGAATTTCTCGATATACCTAAATCCGGACCTGGCAAATATCAAGCATTATTAACGTCTACTCTATTTATCCTGCCTTTGTTATTTGCTTGCAGGAATTTGTATAAAATTAGTTGCATAGAATGTGAACTATACAAGTGTCGGTGTCAGGTGGACGTATTGTTAGCAAAAAGGAGCAGGGTTAATAAATTTCGCATTATTCGAGGCCTTTCCACAGCGAAATTTCTGTAATAAGTAAATTATTCGTGTTCAAGTTATGACATACAATTACCCATATTAATTTTAATGTATCAAGCACGGATAATGGTACAAATAATGTGTTCAACGCGTATGGTCTTTTATTTGACATGGTGTTTTGTTTTGAGCAATTTTCCAATATCAAAAATATACAGGGTATTCCATTTAAAATAACAAAGTTATGTAGCGCCCATGCGCTAAACCCTGTAAAGCTAAAAATATTTCCTTTACATGGTCCACAATATTCCAGACAACTTTTATTAAAACTATTTTTTATAAATTTTACAGTTACAGAGTTACAGAAGAATCTCTCTTAAGTGGAACATCCTGTATATACATGGTTTGTCATATTATTCTCAAAAATATAAAAACAGTTGTAGTAGTTCCTTTTCTCTATAAAATAAAAATAACAGAGACTATTTAGAATTTTGTGCCATTGTTGTATATGCTGGTTATTAAAAATAATAAAATCAAATAATCGAGTCGAGTACATAGAGAGTGACCCAAAAGTAACGCAGGATTTGAATTGTGCGTCATTTTCACTTCGAAGATTGTGAAAATTCATTATAAGTACGGAGGGTGTGTAACTGAGAGTGTGCGCAAATTATGTGGAACTTTGAGCCACACTGCATTTCTTTTGGGACACTCTATAGCTTTAAACTACAAGAATCGACATCATCAGAAATATTTACAGATTTCGAAAAAAATATGCTGTAAAGAGTTGTATTTAAAAGTACTACGTAGCTAGACAACAGTGACGTGTTGATCAAAATGCATCTTGGGTGTTTTGCGCATGCCCCTCCAGGTAGGCTCAGTCGATTGGTATGACAAAAGCCTATTCATTCAGTATTACTGTGGTTTTTATAGTGATCTTATCACTGCAGTTTACTGTTCACATCAGTCTTACAAATGTTCAGACTGGTCTATGCAAGCAATATTTAATAGTTTTGCTTCTAAACTAAGTAACGAATTATGACAATGAAAAGTGCAAGACGCTGAAACTTCGACGGGAAGACAAGGACATATCTACCCCCCTGCACGTGGCTAATGAGAACTTCCCGAATAAGTTGGATCCAGTGTAAAAAGTTCACAACTGCTGAATTTAAAATGCAATTTCGTGCGGCCGGACCGAAATCCTCAGATAGCAATCAGTTTTAATTTTATACCACCCTATCGCCTTAGACTCAGCTCCCGCCCCACAAAGAACGAGGCACTAATACCCGGATTTTTATATGGGAGCGGTGCCTCGTCACCCGAATATGGAAGCGGCAGTCGAGAATTGCATTTAACGAGTGGAGCGGTTTTTTCTCCCGTCCTTTCGCATGCAAATTGAGTCGCGGCTACTCGGATACCTCTCGAGATTTTTAGGCGGGTGATTCGGCGGCTAATCCTAATTAAATTAGACGGAAAATCGGGCCTGGATTATGGAAATTGGATTTGGGAAAACAAGCTATCGCGAGCCGAAATCAATTTTTTACTTGATTGGTTTGTTTTCGTTGCAGCTGCACCAGCTTGCGATGGAATAGTTATTTATGTACCAAGGGAGACACAGGGATGATTATGCCGCAGGCGACGGGCCCGAGGAAAGCAAGTCGGCTAAGGGCATAATTATCCTAGTATCTCCCGTGTTGCATACAACGTTTTATAGATATCTGATTTTATATTTATTTTAAATTTGATAATTAAATGTAAATGAAAATGAAAATCGTTTTTCAATATTAGAGGGAGGAGGGTTGATTTGGGGGGTTGAAAAGTTGTAAAAAATTGTATCATTGGGTTTTCTGGCGAAAATTGACGTCACACAAAAAAGTATCCAATACAAAAGTTGTAGATCATGCAAAAATATAACTTTTGTAGAGGTCACCTTAAAATTTTCGAGAAAAATGTGAAAAACGTTTTTTTTTTATTTTTCGTTTTTTATTTCTCATTTCCGCAAAATTAATTTGATTTTGACGAAACCTGGTGAAAGTACGTAAGTAAGTAAGTTGTGTCTTAAATAACCACAAATTTTTTTAGATAAAAAAATCAAAAAGTTTCCGAAATATTCATTTTTTCCGGACCGAAACACTTTTTTCAAAGAAAAATTCTACTTACTCTACCGGTGATCATTATTTTCGTTTTGACATATACTTTTCGGTGAAATAAAAAAATCTGTAATCGCAGTTCAAAAACGTGCTCAAAAATGCAAAAAATTACATGCAACAATGAATTTTTCAGTAATTGTTGATAGCTTGTTTAAATTAAAAAAAAATCCAAAACTGATTACACCATTCAATTGTACGGAAAAATACAAAAAAGACTGTATCATTGTTTGACCCAAAACTTTATTTTTGTACAGTATTGCTATAAACATAAGTCGAATAGTGAATAAATAAAATAAATAATATTTTTTTTCCGTAGGATCGATTAGTGTACTTATTTTTTTAAATTTTGATAAATTCATAAATATACAGTGTGTCCAAGATAAGGATGGGATAGCATTAGGATCTAGGAAACGGTAAGATACGGAGTGACTTAAATTAGAAAAAAGTTGTGTTTTTTATACCTAAAAATATGCCGTTTATGAAGTTTTAATATTTCGAGTAGTTCCGGAAAAACCTGAAATTTTGCAAAATTTGTTATTTTTTTTCTGGCTTTATTTGAAAACGAATTTTAAAATAAATTTTGTCACTTTTGTCACACTATCCAATGGTGTCAACATTTTTGCAATTCGACGTTTTGTCTTCGAAGGGCCATCATCAGGTTAATTTTCTTAAATACGTCGCTGATATTTTTATAAGAAAATCTAAAGTCATTTTTAATTCTGAATTAGATGATATTACTATTGTAACCGCTTCTTAAAAAGGTTTTTAAAACAGGGGTCGACGTATTTGTGTGGATTTGTTATTTTCACGGACGGTGTTTTATTTCGGAATGCTTTTAAACGCATTTTTAGTAAATTTTGGTGAATTTTAATGAAGTATAGTGGTTTATACGACTAGTGTAATGACATGTTAAAAGTGTACTTTCTGTGCAATAAATGTCTTGTCAAAACAGAGGCTAAAATATTTTTTCTAGAAACAAATGAAAATTTAAAACTTAAAATATCGCGCCCCGTACAAATATAACACTATCAACTTAACTTTCCATTTTTCTCTTCACGGCACCCTTGATACCCGAAAATAAATTCATTAAGGCTGCCGGTCGCGGCGCGAAATCTCCCAGAAGACGTCGCAGACGACTTCCTGGTTCGCCGGGAATTTATCGTTGCCAGTTGCCGCAACTGATTGTTGTCCTTGCGACGGGAGTGAGTCGTATCGGCGGCTGCTCGATTCAAGGGGCATAAATCTCCCGATGATTCCCGCCAGCGTTTCCGAGTCGCGCCCCGTGCCCAGGCGAGGCGTCAAAACCCAAACGAATGGCTCAATTTCGCGTGAGCGGGATCTGGGGCGCGTACGGGGTATTCGGAAGGCACGCGAGCCTTCTCATTATCTCTAGGTAGAGGTTGGAATCCTTTAAATGCATAGGATGTCCAAAAATAATCCTCGAATGGGGCTCATGAGGGATTACAAGTCGCTCACGTCGATTAGAGAGTGGCAGATTGGTGTATGCAAAGCATTGTTGGTTTGGGTGAAGCTTCATTGCTTCGGTATTCCACATAAAAGCCTCAGGAATTTTTTTTCTGCCAAGCCAGGAAACTCAACCATTTCCGAAAAAAAATTATCAAAATCTCCAACTTAATATACAAAAGTTCGATTGATTAAGGAATATTGAGATAACTGCATGCATAGAATACAATAAAATACAATGTTTATCACTTTTTTGAACTTCTTTATGATTAATTCTAAAAAAAAGTAGCGTTGTAATAAATTTAAATTCGATAAAATTCATATCGAGCAACGTGCCAACATTACGCAATTCAGTTGGTATCTGGAATTGGACCGTGTCGGAGTGTTTTTTGCGAACCATTATTTCCTTTTCTTGAGGTGTTTTCCAGCGAGTGCGCGAAAATTGGATTCGAAGGTGTCGTGCCTGCATAGAAAATGGTGGAGGATATATATATTTTGTTGCCTAAATGCCTAAATTATTTTTAATACTTATGATTATTTGGATGACGTGAATCTTTGGGTACTTGAATTACATATTTTTCAAATTCATAATTTGAATAAAGTCAAGTTCCTGTTTTAAGAGATTCATAATTATTATAAATCGAGCCAAAATTTAAGTACAACACTATCTTCGTACTACAAAATGGATACATTTTATTTTATTTATTTAAAAACTGGAAAACAATTGTCTTGAAATTTACTAAATATTTCACAATAATAGTTGTTTACATTTTTCCCGCAGGACAAATCTGCCGCGTGCACACGTGGTATGCACCGCTGTGCAGCGTAGGTTAAGCGCTGTTGTCACGTGAAACTCCCCAATATTAATACTCGTTGCATTTTGAAAACTGTTAATCTTACGCCCCTGTTATACAGGGTCGGAAAGTCCCCATGGTTCATCGGCCGTTACGTGAGAGCGATAAAGAAGTGGATCTTATTTGTGGAAGGGCGAAATGGGCGGTGACTATTAGACGCCTTCATTATAGCCATCTTTCTCTATCGCACAGATTTCTATGACTTACTTTATCGCTCTCACGTAACGGACGATGTACCATGGGGACATTCCGACCCTGTATACAACTTTTTTTGTTCATTTATGATTACTCTATCTTGTGCTGAAGTAATGGCAGTCAAACTTCTTTCACCCTGTATATCTGTTTGTTCGTCGGCTACCTCGTACATAAACGAAACTAAATCGCATGGCTTTTTGCTTCAAACTTCTCGAGCTCTAAAGAATTACCGGAAAGGCAGTAAATAGAGTAGCTCGCCGCGGAAAACCAAGAAAACAAGAGCCAATCGGCAGCGGAGAGGATTTCTCTGTATTATCCGGATATAAAACAAGGGAAATGTACCTGTAAGTAATGAGGTACGAGATATAAAGTACTTGGTCGGATATTAACGGTAATAACCGTTGTTTGCTATATTTTATAGGGGATGGGCTTTTACTCGGCAGAGGAGTATTGCGGGAACTTTCAATATTTCAAGCTAACCATTTCTAAAACACCAATAATTATTTTCCACTTCCAAAACAGAGGATGTTGGGATATATTTACAAAGGAATTACAGTAACTACTGTTGCATGATTCTTATTGAAAACAGGACTATTCGCTTTAGAGATGTAAATATTATTTTTCGATGAAGAAAAGTAAACGAAAAATATTGAAAGAAACAAAGTCTACCTAACAATAGTACTCCATCAAAGAATTTCACCACACTTCTCAAATTATTTAACAGCAAGATTGATTCAGTACTTTGACAGTGGTCGTGCTCTACTGGTTTCTGCATCAAATGCTGTGATATATAATTTAATTGATCCATTAACATGGTAATTATGCTTTTCGTAATCCGGTTCGAAATTAAAGAGATAAAATCAAACAGGTACATATTACCTATTAGGAATAAATTACGGTAATGGCATTTGATTTCGAATTAATTAATTGAACCTAAATTATAATTCAATAAATCTACGAGAACTAGTCCTTAAAATAGAACATTTATATCCGTAAATCAATAAAGGGCGACTATTTCTGTTGCAGCGACGTTATTTCCCAATTTTACTTTAAAAATATGGTGATTTACTTCACTTTTATAGTCTTTGTCCTGATGTATTTAAAATCTTAACTGTCATTGATATGCGAGAAAGGCTCGGGGAGATAAATGCATTTGACTGATTAAGCTCAGGGGGGTAGTTTCGAGAGACTCAAATTTATAAGTGTATAAAGATTAAATCCAATTGCTCGAAATAATGCGCTCGAGGCAAAGGAAGTGGGATTCTTAAGCGAAAAGCAAATTGACTTCATTCATTTAACGACACAGGAAATTACTGGCTAATAGATCCAGTCATTTTGTGAAGGGTTAGGGGTGGCTCCTTCAGTTATTCGACAAAGAAATCGACTCAAAAAATGTACTACGTATATTGTGCATATATATTTTGTTAAAAACGTCCGAAATTTGTCAATAAAGCAAAACATATTCGATTAATCATCACGATTTATTTTGTCTAATTCAAAATAGGCTCCATTTCAAGTAATACACTTTTTCTAACGAACGAGCAATTTTTAAACGCATATTCCGGTATGGACGTCAACTCCTTCAGTGTTTTTTTGCGAATACTGTGACTGCTCGATGACAATCGCCGAGTTTTTGGACAAAAATTCTTTTATATCGCGTTGTACGATGGTGCATTATCGTGGTGCAAAATCCAAGAATTGTCCTTCCATAAATCTAGTTTTTTTGCGGTTGAAACGCCCAGATTATAATCTCTGTTGACTGTTTCTTCATCCGGAAGAAATTTTGTGTGGACTACACATTTAAAAATTCCGTGTAATGGTTATTTACACCATAAAGGAGGTAAGTATTATTAATTAATGAAGTTTTCCAGGTCTCCCTCATTCCTGCACTGAATGGTGGTTAGGGCCTACTAACCTAAGTCGTTCCTGGGGGCAAATGCGGCCTGCTTAATAATAATATGCCGCCTCCTCTCCCGCACAAGTCTCCGACTTCTGGGTTAATTCTCGTGGTTAGAATAAGGAGTAGAGATATTATTATTATTATTATTATTATTATTATTATTATTATTATTTACCAGTCGAGGACGATTTTGCGCCCGAGCGGAGCGAGGGCTGGTAATAGAGTCCGAGACTGGTAGATTGTACTTAACTGCTGCGTGGTATATAACATTTTATCTGCTCCCACAGTTCTTTATGGTTCATGAAATAAAGATTAGATTTTATTTTTTAACATTTCTTAATCAATTTATTGGAGTATTTTGACACTATTGGAAATCTTGCAAAGTCGCCTTGGTTGTTTGGATGTTGTCTTTTCTAAGGTATTTATAAACAAAGCTACCTAAAAGTTGCAATTTTGCCGGTTTTGAATTATTATTTCTAAATGACTGATTTTCAAAAAGAAAGTGCAGCAAAAGCTACCTGCGAATTTTTGTTGCCCGAGAAGTCAAAAGTGCGCTACGGACGATCATATAGAAATTTCAAAGAATGGTGCCAGAACAAAAATACTGGTGTTTCTGAAATGTCACTGCTAACATATTTCACGGAGAAGTCAAGAACTTTAAAGTCACCGGCAAATTTGTGGAGTGAATACACGCTTTTTTATGCGCTATCAAACAGGTAGATGTTACAACCAACCAGTCGGTAAGAATACCCTTTCTATGATTCCTAATAAGATTCGCAGTTTTTGAAACTAGAACATCCTGAAACATATACAGGCCAATCATTCCGAAGAACGTCGGCAACGTTACTGGGTAATACAGGAGTTGACGTATTAGCAATCAAGAGGCATGGTGGGTGGAAATTAACTATAATTGGAGGTAAGTTACCTCACTTACCTCCTGTTGTTCTTAGCAACTTCCACTTCTACGGTAAAATCCACTTAAATAATGTATTAATAGTCTATTTACTATAGTGGGAGCAGATAAAATAGATTTAAATTTCTTTTTTGATAGATAGTTGGCAGCACTGTATTCTACTCTGACGCGAAGTTTGAGCGCAATCTGTCAAGTAGTTTACGCAGCTGTTTATATTGTTGGTCTACCTAAAATGTTTCATGTCGTCCTAAGCCAAATCCGCGATGTCGTGAAACAACCCATAAGATATTAACAGCATCCAGAGAACTTTATTGCCCGGTGAACCCAAACCCGCAGATGTAGTTGCACAAACAAGGTTCTCCGGGGGTTGAAATTAGCGTCATTAATATATCTTCCCGGGCATAGCCGCAGTACGGGTCTAGATGCTTTTTCTCCTCCTGCAAAACCGACAATTAGTCGCAAAGGAGTTATTATCGCCCGTCGCATTACGGGCGTTATCAAGAAAGTTGCCCGCTGTTGTGTCGGGGCCTATTAATTGTCCAGAAAAATGTTCGTAGTGCCCTTAAAGCCCGAGATACAAATTGTCGTGTTTAGTGCATAAAAGTGTACGTAATCGCGGTTGATTAATTGAGCAAGAAAATTCTTAACGAACTAATTAGGGCAAAAAGTTTGTGAGTTGCGAAACATGCGAGGAGTGTAATAAAGGGCGGTGTTGGAGATTTCGTGGAATTTCCCTAGAATTTCTTAGTCTATGATCTTAATAATTTCTATTCTGGAGAGTTTTGCAGTATTGTTATCATTGGTTGACTTCATTTGATAGTACTTTCAGAAAAATTTTTGAACTGATTTTTTTTTCTTCAATATTAAATCGTACATATTTCAAACTATAGTCTGTTTGGAAATGAAAGAGAGTAATAAAACCCCGAGATAAGAACCGGCCATGGGCGTGGTAATATTTCGTTTCAACAGGGTTCAAGGCACCTTCAGGTAAAGGGCGAAGATTAATAGTGACACATATAGGTAGTGCCAATGGTTTTGTAGATGGCGGTTTACTTTTATTTGAATCTAAAAATACAGGTGACTATCACGAAGACATGAACGCAGATGTTTTCGAAGAGTATTTTACACAGATGTTGGATCTTATTCCTCCGGGGTCTGTAATTGTCATGGATAATGCCAGTTACCATTCACGGCAGACCGAGCGCACGCCTACGACTGTTTGGAGGAAAGCCGATATAATTCAATGGTTATCCGGAAAAAACATTTCTTTTGAAACAAATATGGTGAAAAAGGAACTTTTGACACTTGTCAATCTTAATAAAGATCAGAAAAAATATGTTATAAATGAAATGGCAACAAATCGCCAAATAACGGTACTACGGTTACCACCTTATCACTGTGAACTTAACCCAATCGAATTAGTCTGGGCGCAGGTAAAAGGAGATGTAGGGCGAAATAATACGACGTTTAAATTAAGTGACGTGAAAATTTTGTTAAAAAATTCCTTGGAACGAGTAACTGCAGATAACTGATGTATACATTATGTACAAAAAGAAGAGGAGAAAATGTGGGCACTCGATAATTTAAATGACGTTACTGTGGAACCTATCGTTATCAATCTAGGAGACGAAGATAATTCATCAGAATATTCAGAGGATGAATTTTAATATACCTACTTTTTTATTTTCTTTATTGTACATTTATACAACACTACATTTACTCACCATAATTTGAAATACATATATTTTTGTGTGGAATAAAAGTCTATTCATTAAATTTAAATAAATATTTTGATAATAATATTGAATAATTTTATTTGAATTACTAAAAACCCTCTTAACCCGGTTATGATGCTTAAAGTAGTCTCATGTTTTGAAATGCTGTTTTTATATAGTTTACTTATAAGAGAAATGGACCGAGAAATTGAAGCGGCATAGACAAAGACGGATTGTCGGGGATTAAATTTTAGCTACCTGCTACAATTTAGTACAACCCGGTCACACAAATATACATACCGATAATACATAATATAAAAATATTGAATATAAGCACCAGTACTACATTTATTTACGATGTGCATACATAATAAGCCTTTATTACTCTCTTTCATTTCTAAACAGACTATAACCAGTTGTTTTCACAGCTAAACTTTGATTGAAATTGTAACTTTTTATCTATATTATCCATCTGACTCATCGATTTTACCCAACTGATTCATTTTGACCATATTTCTTATAGCTCCGAACAATAACCCGGTTAAAGTAGCTCAGAAAATAGGGGTAAGCTTACAATAATTCGCATAAAACTTAAAATTGGTACGAATGTTGGGAACACCATCGTAAATGAAATGTGAAAAGTCCTCTCGGTCCCACATTTGCAAAATTCGCAAATATGTTTTTTTGTGTGTTTTTCAGCCAAAGTAAGTTTTATCATAAAAATAGGTAAGACAAAAAATATAGATCATGCAATTATCTATAAAAAATAATTTAACATTTTTTTCCCTACGAATCACAATTTCTCAGATCTAGCGTTTCAAAAAGTTGAAAAAGTTGTGTTCTCCATAATAATATGCACACGTTTCCACGCCATCTGTGAGGTAGGCCTATTGCACGATCTATTGTAGTCCTATTTAATTAAATAATATTGTATTAAACAAAAAATGGTACTATTGGAAATGATGAAAGCGGTGTGAATTATGAGTAATAGGGGAAAACTATTTATCTGATTGATAACACAGGTCAACAAGGGTCAAGAAGCAGACACACTAATATGCATTCCCGAAGGATTTTGGTGCGCTGAATCCGAATATGGCCGCAGAATTGCTCTATCACGTCAGGTTTTTGAAATATCCTAACCTAAAAGTGCAAGAAACACTGTTCAATTCTGCTGCCAGATTCAGATTCAGCGCACCTAAATCCTGTAATTATTTGTGGGTACACATGTTTGCAAGTGACCCATGTTTGAAAGCACAACGTCAAAAGCTCCGCAGGACGCCGCCGGACGAACCAGCGTTCCAAGAAGGGCTGCTGGCGCCGGTCACCAGACGCGTACCCATGAACGACCGACTTCAAACACAAGGCACTCTCCAAGGACTCTCCAGTTAACCTTCAAACCGTCAACACGTCTTTTTCCACAATTTAGTTTTCAATAAAACAGTTTATTATTACCGTTGAGAAAGCGTTTTATTTCTTGCTGTACAGCGAAAGCAACCCTCATATTTAATGGTACTTCAAGTGTAATGTCTTCTTCTTCTTCTTCTTCCTGCTGGATACAAGTAAATTGTTTTAACAGCGATACATCAGATGTCTCCTCGCTGATATCGTAAGAATCCTCTGCTGATGGCGATTCAACATTGGAGCACGACTGGCCTTGACAACTGGTACATGCTCATGAACAAAACAATCCAACTTTTTTGGAGCCGCACTTAGCACTACATCCCTTTTGTAGTGTAAAAATTGTAGTGAGAAGTTTTTCCGGTGCAGGTGGGAGTAAAGTCTGGTGTGGTTCCAATGTATTGTCAATTAATCAAAAAAGAGCAATTATTTTTTTTTCTTTTGTTATAAACAATATAACGCTCGACCCCCACAAATACACAAATTTAGGCTTTTATTCTGTATTTTTTACTTAATTTTAAGCCCATAAAATTTGAGTTAGGCCCGATTTTTGAAAAGACCACGTTCACCCGGACTATATTCGATGTTGCACCACTTACCCCTACGCAAAATATTCTGTTAGCAACCATTCCTATATCATGTGCCCCGCAAGACTGCAGGAATCTCTTTAAAAGTGACAAATAACACGATGTTTGAAAACCTTAACAATAAAAAAACCGTGCATTTCTCCCGCATCACAAACTAATTGGTCCCACTTGACAATGAATAATGCCAGGCGATAAATAGAATAGCAGCCCCTGGAGGTTATACATGAAGCATCCGTCATACAAACAAATATATGTTTATTGCCCAAAGTAAATAATTACATTATTTGATGTAATCGTTTCACGTATTTACATATATTTTGATTTACCACGTTAACGTGGATTGTTATTGTTCCGACGTTTTGCAAACATCCCGATTTGTCTGACAGAAGCATTAAAATAGATTTACGACAAATTTGCGCGCTCGAATGTTGGTTGACATATTACACGGAGCATCAAAGAACATCATAATTAAATAGAACCTATTAGTAAATAAAATAAAAGAAAGCGGTCCAAGGTCGGATCCCTGGGGTACATCAGAAATAGCTAAGAAAACATTACCTTTAAAAGTTACTCCATCTAACCCCATAAAATAAAAGACAGGCAGAACTCGATCCCCGCTTTGTTCGTCTGCCAGGTGTTCGATAACTGTTCAGTCTGGTAATCCCCTCGCATCCATTATCGCCAAGTTAAATTTAAATTCATTCCCAGTTCAGCAGACACCTATCGGCGCCCCCCCATCATCCGGCAATATTTGCCCTTTAACAGCGCCTAAAGAAATAGCTTCGAAAAGTTTCAATCTCTTGTAATGCCCTACGTATATCACGCCCGAAGTGACGGCCATTTCTCTGTCTGACATAAGTAATGCGATCCCACGTAAAGTCTCCCAGAAGCGTCAGCCTTACATATATCAATTTTGTTTGGATGGCGCTTCAGCTATCTGGCGCCAGACACAATGGGAAAGGTCGGATACAGTGGGGGAAGTCAAATGTTTGTTACTTTCAGTCAACAATAATTATTGAAAAGTTAAAGGTTTTCAAGTAGGTTTAGCGTCGTCATAAAGTCGTTGAGAAACTGGTGCCTTTTGTTTTATTTTCAAAGCTCGACCATCGCAGTCCTTCGGAGAAGCCCTCATGAAATCTAACAATGATTTTGAACAAGTAGACTTAAATCATTAAATTATCGAGGCCACGTGTTAGGCATCTCGTATCAACTAACTGCGTCGTTTTAGCCCATGGTGAAGGGAAAAATCGCTATTTTTAATAACGCGCGAAATACATTCGAAAAGACGTAGGAATTCCAAGAGATTTAGAGTCGTTAGAATGTTGTGAGAAAAATAATAATAGGCGGATTTTCCGAAGCTATAATAGTATATTAAATGAGACTGATTAATCCGTTCCGTGTTGTTATGCGGAGTCACAAGAGGAAGGTATCGGGTTAAGCCATTTCGACCCCCGATATTCAGGGAGTTCACCAATAAGAGGAACAGAAACTTCTGGACCCAAGAAATGGGTGTGTCGAAGCGAGGTGTCGAATTCAGGAGAGATCTTGCAACAACTCAATTTGAGATTGGTTCCTTATCAAATATGGTACCACACAGCTGAACCATATTCTATGTTAGGTCATATGTAAGATTATATGAGTAGTCAGTTGAAGGAGTGGATAATATCAGCTTGTCAGTCTACTTTTGACAATGAAATGTAATTTGATGATATGATCTTGGGTTGTATTTACCTAAGAGCAAAACTATACATTTTTTCAGCGACAGATATCAACCATTTTTCGTACAAATGTCTACAGATATCAAGATTTCCTGCAATAAAGAGCATTTAAGTTTAGTGGAATGGAAGATCTGCTGCATATATAAGAAGTAATGGACCAAGCATTGAGCCTTGTGGAACTCCTGTATTCTTCGGTGATTTTTGTCTAATCGCTCTGTACTTCGTTGTTCTTCCCCTGTTTGGCTTTCTGTCGTTTTTATTCTATTTTCTCATACTGCGAGTTGCAAAAATCCACGTCATTGTTAATATTTGACGTTTCACATTATATTCAACGTTAATTTGCTTCAACTCAAGTTGTAAACCTTGAGTGGATTTCCTTTTTATTGTTTTAACTTCTACTCTTCGGTCTACCATTAATTTTGTAAAAGGCTAGTTTAGGTCCGTTCGCAGCTGATGTCCAGTGGTTCACAAGCTACTGTTTGCAGTTCACCATATTTATCCCCGAAATTATATCCAATAGTCTGTTAATATTCGCCAAGGCATCACAAACAAAATCAGTTCTGTATCAATCTGCTATTAAAACAAAAGACTCACGGCCTCTATCTCCATCAGCCATTCTTACGGGTTAATAATATTCATAGACCCGCAAACGACGGCGTAAATGGATGTCTCCCACGCTGTCTAGGACCGGCGCATCCAGCGTCCTCTGAGAAAATGCCAGAGATTTACTCCTACATGGAGGGAAGCGGAGATTTATCGAGTCGCAGCGGAATTTTCCAGGTTTCGTAAGCAGGAAGTCGCAATTAGAACGTGAAGGCAGTGGTATGGAAGCGCTGGAGCACGCCGGTATTTAATTTGCTGAAGGGGATTCCTCGCAGTCGGGCTTTTGGGGAATTCGGTATAATGCATTACCTCTCGGATAACGGGTCACTACATAAATCTGGTCTAGTTGCGGAAGAATTTCTGTGGGGAAGATCCGGAAGTGAGGTAAAAATGAACATTAAATTGTTTTGTGTATAGGATGTTTGCTTTATTGAAAAACAGATACACATGTTTGCATATTAATAATTTATTTTTTATACAGGAGGATCAAAAACCTCAAAAACGTTAATCCAACATTTATTTTGAGAACATAGCAGAATCAGTATGTACGCGTCATTACAAAAATATTCTACATGAAGTCCACTAAGTTCAACACACCTCTCCAATCTTTTTCTAAACGCTGCGTATGTCGAATGTATCATTTCTTCATTTACTTGGGCAATAGCTTCAATTATCCTGCTTTTCAAGAAATCAA
The DNA here is from genome assembly GCF_000390285.2 of Anoplophora glabripennis. Classification (NCBI taxonomy): domain Eukaryota; kingdom Metazoa; phylum Arthropoda; class Insecta; order Coleoptera; family Cerambycidae; genus Anoplophora; species Anoplophora glabripennis. Next base: position 596,150 of record NW_019416313.1, read on the forward strand.
CACTGGTTCTCTGTACACTCTTTCTTTCAAGAAGCCCCAAAGGAAATAATCAAGCGGCGACAAGTCAGGGGACCTTACTGTCCAACAAATAGGACCATATCTTCCTATCCACTTCTCTTGAAATTTTCTGTTAAGCCAATTGCGGACTAGAATTGTTGAGTGAGCGGGACATCCGTCTTGTTGGAAATACGCTTTTTGTCTATATTCCAAATGTTCTTCTTCTAACTCTGGCCAGAAAAACGTGTCTAGCATCTCCATTGATTTAAATTTGCTTAAAAAAAGTATGGCCCAATTATTCGGTTGAAAGTAATCGCGCACCAAACATTAACTTTTTTGAACCTTTGACTTCTTGAAGTAACTGTAAAGGAAGGATTTTCTTGCGACCAAAAACGACAATTTTGCGACGATACCACTCCATTGGTAGAAAAACTGGTTTCATCATTTTTGTGAAAATGTCTGTCACCACAATCATTTCGCCTATCATAACATAACTCCAAACGATATGCATCATCACCAAGTGTGAATTACTTTTGGTTTGAAAGCCTTAAACTTGTGAATATGTGTCTTGCTAACATAGATTTGTTTAGATATCTTCCTTAGTCACAGTCTCAGGTTTTCTTCTACCGAATTTAAAACTAGTATTGTAGCTGCATCATCGCTATCGTGTCTATTTTTTGACCTTTTTACGTTTTTTACATCACCAGTTAAATCAAATTTTCTAATTAGTTTTCTCAGATTTTGGCGGGTAACTTTAACATCTGGATATTTTTCATGAAACAATTCAATTGCTTGGCTACAAGAAATGTTACCGAAACCGTAACATTTAACAAGATAAATGCGATGCTGTAAAGTAAGCATTATTTGAAAAATATTAAATTGAATATCATCACCCAATGTCAAACAATTATTGATAACAATTGCCTTCTACAAATTATTGGTATTTTGATTATTTCCTTTGAGGCTTCTTGAAAGAAAAAGTGTACAGAGAACCAGTGCAACACAATGTTGATTTCTTTAAAAGCAGGATAATTGAAGCTATTGCCCAAGTAAATGAAGAAATGATACATTCGACCCACGCTGCATTTAGAAAAAGATTGTAGGTGTGTTGAACTTGGCGGACTTCATGTAGATTAGCTTTGTAATGGCGCCTACATACTGATTCTGCTGTTCTCAAAATAAATGTTGGATTAATGTTTTTGAGGTTTTTGATCCCCCTGTATAAAAAATAAATTATTAATATGCAAACATGTGTATCTGTTTTTCAATAAAGCAATATTTTTTAAAGAGAATAGCTTCTCCGAAAGTATAAAAAAATAAGTAGAATCCTAGGATATCCCAGAATGTCGAGTATTAACTAGAAAGCCATGCTTTCATATTTAAACATAAAATTTAATTCCAAGCAACTATTTCCTATTACTTTTTCACGTAGCGTTAAGATTTAAGGTACTTTACTCTTCACTGTTTTTACCTTTTCCAAATTTTTGAACACCTTGTACATTAAATTGAACAAATGACTATCTTGCGAAGGGCTTCTGGACAAGCAAACATTTTTATGAAGATTGATTTTTTTTTGACAATTGGAATTTCGAACTGGGGACACCCTGTATATTCAGTTATATTTCAGTTGTAATACTTGCTCAAAACGTCGTACAGAAAGCATACAACTCGATGTTATGAAAAGGGAACCGTAAGGGAACACGGCTTTTTTTCTCGGAGTGCATCTACTGTCACCGATGAACATGCCAACCCCTAAAGATTTCCTTCTCCTGACATCTAACAAACACGCGTCACCGCACCGATACACCGCCGTCAAAACATATCTGGTGATTCCTGGTGGAAATGTATACGTGGAGTCGATCAGTCGTTACATTCTGGGAGGTGATTGGAAACAGACTTTGAGAAAGGCCAAATAGATACGAGGAGTGTTCAGTAGAAATATAAACATCGCATGTTAAAAATGGGAAACGGGGTACAAGTCGCAACATCTGAAGTTCCTTAATGCTTTTCTCAGTTTCAGGTTTCTAGGATGTTTTGAAGAGGATAAAAAGGATAATAGAAATTTAACAATACATCAGCATGGACTTATAAATGGCATGCTGTCACCACAATCTATTAGCCAGGAACCTTCGATCCGCCCTTGTTGTTCTCGGACTAGACTCTGTGGTTGTGAACCCGCCCTGATGTTCATTTCAGTTCTTATTGCTGTGGCTATTAATATTCAACAGAACTAAACTATAGTTTGCAATGCCAACTTGAACAAAATTGTAATTTTATATACTTTTTCCTATCAAATTTGTTTGGTGTGCTTTTTGTGTTTTATGTAATAACGAAACAATATCGTGCGTAATGAAAAACAGTATTGTGTTATCTGAAAATTCATCTACGAACTTTTTATTTGTTCTGATGGCCTCCCAAGGCGCCTAAAGGCGCAGTCCCCCTCCCACCCTTCATTTCATCACCTGCTGTTATTTGAATTCATCTCGACTGTCCAATTACCTACACTGCCTTGAAAAATATTCAGTTGCAGAAAATAAGTGCCTCCGCGAGGACGGCGGTAAGAATCGATAAAAGAGGAGGAAATACAATCTTGATTATATCCATGTAACATTATCCACTGGCGGTTTTATATTTTGCAGACAAAAATAGTTACAATTCGTGGATTCCGGTAGAGATGAGTTCGTGTATTGCACTAGTTGATCGATACTGTCTCTGCAGTGTGCGACAAAGGGTTTTTCAGCTTTTAACCGATATTTATTTCATGGATTGAAATTATTCGACAAATATCGCTGTTTAGAAACACAAAATAACTTTTTATTATACTGGTAAACGTTGTTGCCTGTTTTCTATTGAAATATAATAGAAAACAGACCAATTTTTATTTCAAAACATCTTTTTAAAACAGTGGAAAATAGTACAAGATTCTACACAGCATTGGCCAAAAGATAAATAAAGAAAATTAAATAAATTAATCTTTACGTTACTATCATAAATGAATATATTTATTAAAGTTCTCTATACTCATTAAAACGTACCAAAACTGTTTTTCTCTTTTGAAGAAGAAGAAAATAACTATTTTAAACGATTTCATTACAATTTAAATGTGGTTCAATTAGAATATTTATGAGGAAATCTAAATGGGATATACTGTGTAATTTAATATAATTTTCTTTGGGAAAATATATAGGTAAATATAATTTAAAGAAACTGTTTGTAAAAATATTGTTTGCTGACACGCCAACAGGATATTTTTCAGGTAATATTAAGTGTAATATATCAACATTGTTTGACTGCCATTTCTATACTAATTTAACTACTAGTCTTAAGTTGCCAAAAAATTTTTTACGACAAATGATTCATTGTTGAGAAATTACTGTTTTACTACAAAATTTGTTTTCTTTTTTGTATAAAACAAAATCAAATACATACGAAACCATTTACTTTTCTATTACAATATTAGCTAGTACTTACCTTAATTTCTTTTGTATAAAAGCAATTTTTTCTATTGGCTGCAGTATACTGTAAAACACACGGTTTCTTGATGCCTTGTACGAGGCCTGACCAAAAAGTAACGGGAATCTTAAAATTGCGCGTGTTGAATCTTGCCTATCGAGTTGATTCTTTTCTGTGTATTGGTAGTACTGCCAGTGCCGTACAATTGACAATTTTTAGGCAGCTGCCACACTTAGTTTGTGTTTAGAGAACGAATGAATAAGTCTACCCTAGTGTCTACGGAATTAAGTGCAGCAAAGCATTCAAGTTTATCAATGGTATAAATGTTTTTAAGAAGGTCTTTGAAGAGGATGGGATAAAAATTGAAATGAACAATTCCCGTTACTTTTTGATCGAACCTTGTATTTCATGTCGAAGTAACCAAGTACCAGATGGAATAGGAAAACGGCAATGTTAAATAAATTAAAAAAAATTCCATGACATAAACACACTTTATTCCCAAAAAACGTCTAGTCTAAAACATAATTGAATTGATCAGACTCAAACAGTTATAGTTATTATATAAAATGATTGTACCCTATCATATTTTTTTTATGTACAACGTGCGCAAGCATAATAAAACCCTTGAATGTCGACGTGGATGACAGTATTGCGCTATAGTTTAACCATTTAACAAATAGGAATAATTCATTTTTGAAATTGCCAAGCCATAAATATTTAATTCTTATGCATATGGTAATGGATAAATAAAAATATCACATTAGTGATAGATAACAGGTCGTACATCTATAAGCTTATATACAAGAGTGACGCCAAATCTGATATTTATTTTACAGAATCCTTTGCATGATGTCGTTATGTACACAACAAATTATTATAAATGTTTTTGTGAAACGTAATGAATAGATTTATACGAACTATGATTGTGTTGGGAGGTGTATACATATAACAAATATTTGTTAAAATTAATTGCAAATGTACTAAATCAGCTCTTGTTTTTAAGTAGGCCTTTATTATTCGTTGTTGAATATGTGCATTTGTTGGACTAGGATTACATCAAAATAAATGACATTTATATTTAAATAAAAAACGTTTAAAAAAAATTAGTTTCTTATTGTGATATTTCTGGTTAGATTAAAAATTTATAAAATCGACTCCTTTTGGGGTTATCTATTTAAAAAAATTCTTTTTATTTGACAGAAATACCGAAATCTGTATATGAAAACCATCTACAATCCTCTGTTCGTTTATATAAATAAAAAGTTTTTAATGATCTTCATAATCGCCAAAAAAGAATTGAAAATTATGAGTAAGATTTGATTCATATGTTTTCGAAAAATATGAAAAATAGCATCTATTTCCACCTACACAGGATGTCCGAAAAAGGATGAACCCTACTTCTTTCAATAAAAGTAAACTTGAATTTTGGAGGCATTAGATATAATTTTCTATTCAAAATTTATGGCAAAAAATGTGGCAAAAACAAAAGGGTATTTCTAATATTCTTATTATTTCCATAGGTAAAAAATTATTTCATATCAAATTTAATTGAAAGATCTTTGAAACCTATAATTTTTCAAAGAAGCAAAATTAGATTAAGATAACTTGATCTAAATCGGTTTATTTTTATCCAAGAATGCTGTCTATGTAATATGACTCATTTGTTTCCGGACACCCTGTAGATTAATTACGATACAATGAAAGATAACAATAATACTAGTCTGCTTGACTAAGTTCATTCTAACCTGATTAAAGAGATAATATAGAATTTTTTTGGAAAAGTTAATAGTAATTTTATTACTTTCATATCATTGTATGTTGATATGTTTCTATTACGATTGAATGAAAAGTTAGGAAAATATAACCACGTGTAAAGATATAAAAAATACGATATAGAATTATATAATCCAGTGAATTAGTCTAAAAAATTATTAAATTCTGCACCATGTTGAAATCTGACAAAACGATGGAATATTAAGCCTCAAAGGTCACACTTGTGCGAAATGGCACCACCGTTTTTTAACATGTTTATTTTCATTATCTAATAGTTTGTAACATGTATTTGCCAACATTTATGGATAATATTGTTTAAATTAATATTTTTAGAGTAAAGAGTGCAAAATAAACATCAATTTGCAGACAAAGAGCCAAAAATCACAAAAAAAAATGATATTTGATTTTTTTTCCTAAAAATTTAGACTGAATTTCAAAATCCATTTTTTACTTTTTTCTAGCCATTATTTATAAAAAATACGAATTTTGTCATGTTTCGAAAAAAAAAAATGTTCTCAATTGCATTTTTTATTAACAATTTTTTCTCGGAAAATGTTGATATGCTGTTTTGGTTAACAAATAACAAATACATAAAGGTTCAAAGTTGGCAAAATCCCAATCCGCACTAGTGTGACCTTTGAGGGTTAAAAATTTAAACATACAAGTAATTACTGTTCTCTATATTCTTCAATCTTTCTACATTTTAAATTTTGCTGTAAAAGGGTCGTAAAGTTACCCGTGGGAAGTTTATTACTGTATTAACAACGCCTCTTACATTGTTGCCCAACCGCCACGATGTAACTAGGTCGTTATTAAAGGGGAAAATTTCTATCACAAAAATAATTATCCAGGCGAGAATGACGTCGGAGCTGCACACTTTCACAGTTATAATCACTGAGTTGTCACTTGGATTTTTATTAAACTTTACGGGACACTTACGTTATCAGAAGCATGCTTAAGATCAGAAGTGGGATGATCCCCGCGGCTGAGGATTTACTCGTTGAGCTTTTCACTGGAAATGAAAAAAATGTGTTAGTAGGTCAAGCAGGTATTCATTTGTTTTTGTGGATAGATGAAATGGACGGGTCATATGTCATTTGATTATAACAAATAACAAGTATTGATTTCTTTTAAAGAAATTTAAATTTTTAGCATGTACGGGTTAGAAGAGATCCCGAAAATTGAAACAGATTGTAGGGTGTGCAGGCTACAATAATGTAATGTCTATTCGAATAAAAATGTAGTGGCATCTTTTGTGAACAATTTGATTTTTGATTCACGTCATTATCTTTGACGTTAACTGAGTGTTTATCTCAATTAATTAAAATTTAAATGTATGTATAACAATAACAGTGACAAGAAGAGATAATTGAAGTATTGCCTACAAATATTTTTGTGGTTAATATCTGGACTATAATATGCAGGTCGACCTAAAAATTTGCCTGAAATTAATGCATGGGCTACTTTGCTAAATATGTGTTGGTTTAACACTCAGTATAAACAATACAGTAACAGCTAATTGCTGTTACACACGTACTGGCAGGTACTTGTTTGGTTATCTATCTGCAAGTGATCAAAGTCGACGTTCGATCGCCTGTCTAACGAGAGCGCTTCGAAACTAGGGCGATCTCCGCACGATGTCAGCTCTCAGGAATCTGACGCTGCCTTCAAACGTTGACTTGAAATAGTCGTGAATTTTAGCTTGGATTGGAAACTGGGACGAAATTTGATAACTTGATAATTTAACTTAATACTAATACTAATTACAACCGCAGCAGCGCTGCTGTTAAGAACCAGCTTAATAATAGTCCTTAAAGTCCGAAGTGCCGTTTTAATCTAGCTGTAAAAGCGCTTTTTCCGGCCGTCGCGATTGCCTTCGACCCATGCCAGTCACGTAGTGTTAACTTCCAACTAATTTAATCGAGTTTGCAACTGCTTTCTTTTGTTCCGGACTACAGTTTCACGTGGACGCTTTGAGACCGGTGCAGCGGAATGACTTTAATTAATTTAAAATGGAACAAGCGTGGATGTGTATCGCGCTTTATTCCAGTTTCTTCGCAAAAGCATTCCCTATGACGAAGGATTTAATCAAAAGGTTTAATTATCTATTTAATAAAGGGAAATAGTATTAGAATTGTTCTCAAATTGTAATATGTCAAACAAAACTCAATTTGGTTCACTGTTTCAGGTTCTACGTACTGTTCACGTTACTTATGACAATAGTAGATATATTATAACATCTATCAAAGAATATTGAGATAATAGTGGCCTCAGAAGAACGTATTTCCATTGAAAGCATGTAAAAAACTGTATTTTCATCTTCTAAATCAAGTGAGTTTTTCGAAGAACGCGAAAATCTTAGGCTTTCCGAGGGCGTAAATTGGGGGTTGGTGGAAAATTGACTAATTATTTCAGCTTTGCTGTTGAGAGTTCGAAAGGTCGAAGGTTCTTTAAGGGTTTATCTTTAACCTTCGTTTCCTAATTATTCCGTCAACTCAAGTCAAGTAAATGTTAATTCCAGTCACATTCGAAATGAGTTATCTCTAACATTTAAGCCCCTTTCTGATAATCGTTTAAATTATCAAAATTTTTTGTACAGGATGTTGCCAGAAAGTACCGCAAATTCCCTACTTTAGGTCCAAAACTATACATCAAAATTAATCTTCTTTTTAATACTTCTTCCAAGGTCTAGAGCAACTCTCTGATGTTCAATACGTACCTAATTTTATGTACTTCTGCTTCATGAGCTGTTTGTCATTGATATGGCTATAAAATTATATTCGGAGAAGTGAATATAATGTAAATGGATAATTAACAGTACCGTATACAGCACATATAACATTATATTAATGACTCGCTATTATTTATAACAGTCAAGCATACCATTTGCTACATACATATATTGCGGTCGCCATAAAAATAATATATGTTTTCATAAAACAAAGTGATATTTACTGTACGTATCTCATTAATCATAGAATTGTAGCGGTGGCATATCTCAACAACATAAAAATAACAAGGGTCTCTGGTAATTTCACATACAGTGTGTATCAGCCAAATGGAATAAATTCAATAATAAATAAAATTTAATAATTGCAAATGGGTGTTGCATTTAAAATAAGAAAGTTGGTTTTGACCACTGTTACATGACACACCCTGTATACAAAGTTCTTGTAGACAAAAATGCACAACTAAATACCAATCGACGTGTCCGAGAGTTTTTTCGAACACACCCCCATTTATTTATTATTGAATTTACTACTCCATTTGGCTGATACCACATACTGAATGTATTGCGTAATTTTTAGCTAGGAATCTTTGATATGCCCTTGATGTTCTCGGGCTAAGCTCCGTGGAGGCGGAATGACTTTGAAGTGGTACAATAACAACTTTTAAAGGTATTTTTTTCGCATAAAAAAATTCAGCCCAGGAAAAGTGTCGGACATGTCGAACATCCCGACTATAAGAAAGTTGTCGACGATGAGAAAAACGATGAAAAAATTGAAAACTCTCTCAACCTTCGGACGTGGCTTTCAAGATCCAACGAATAACATCGGGGGTTATCAAGATTTCGCAAAAAACCCAATCGTTTTATTTTTCGCAGGGCAAATCCGTACATAAAGAATAATCATCAGTCCCGTCCTTTTCGGTCCATCCGAAATGTAAAGCGATTTTTTAGCCGAATTGCGCTCTAACATCATATTTACGGATCTAATCCCTGAGGGCAAGCCATTTGTTATTCCTGGGCTGTGATTGCGATATTGTTTGTGTGGCTTTGTTTAACGCGATTTTACGAATACAATCTTAAAGCGGGTGAAGCAGTAGAATTATTCACGAAGCAAAATTAAATATTAGGAATATTAATGTAACGTATTATCCGTCATGCTTGAAAACAGTCATGTCCCGTGACATAGAGCCGCAGTAAGTCATCAAATCATAGCAGTTATCTTTTCTCTTATAGGAAATCTCTTTCGTGAGAACGGCATCCTTAACAATAATTTTTAAATAGCAACACAACACCGTCTGATTGTGGATAGATGTAAAAAAATTGCCAGAACCTCCAAATTCTTTTCCGTGTAGATTCTGATGTATAAATCATCGGCATGGCCCTCTTGATGCGTTCGAGGCGGCCACATACCGGATATAAGTGCAACTGTTGGCAAGCTTGATCTAACTCATCAATAAATCAACCGGAACCTGTTACCATAAGGCGAAAAGGAGCGCTTATGTTGAATATTTAACGTCGCGGGAGATTACTCGAAAAGGATGAGAAATTAGGGGTGGTAATAAATCCTTTTGTTATGTGTTAGCCGTAAATGAAAAAAGTTTAAATTCAATTAAGAAAATTACCTTCTAACTTTAATAAATTAATTTTTCGATGTCTTGGTCGAGGAAATTACTTTAATGATTCACATGAAGGAAAAACGGAATATTTTTTATTAGATTTTGATACTAATATAGTTTCCTATAATTATTAAGATTTTTAACAACAGTACATGAAATTAAATTTTCCTAAAGTATCTCTGGAGAAAAGCATTCATATTGAACAAGTTATTTACACCATAAAGGAGGTAAGTATTATTTACCAGTCGAGGAGGACTTTGCGCCCGAGCGGAGCCAGGGCTGGCAATAGGCTCCGAGACTGGTAAATTATACTCTGCGTGGTGTATAACATTTTACCTGTTCCCTTTATGGTTCATGAAATAAAGATTAGGTTTTATTTTTTGGCATTTCTTAATCAATTCATTTTGACCTTATTTGAAATTTTGCAAAGTCGTCTTTATTGTTTGGATTTTGTCGTTTCTAAGGTGTTTATAAACAAAGCTACATAAAAGTTGCAATTTTGCTGGTTTTGTATTATTATTTCTAAATGACCGATTTTCAAATAGAGTGCAAGGAATGCTGCCTGCGAATTTTTATTGCCCGAGAAGTCGAAAGTGCGCTACGGACAAACATATAGAAATTTCAAAGAATGGTACCAGAACAAAAATATTGGTGGTCTCAAGAAATATATCAAGATTATATTGGCTTAGGTAGATGTTACATCTAACCAGTCGGCAAGAATACCCTTTCTATGATTCTTTAAAAAATTTCCCAGTTTTTGAAACTAGAACATCCTGAAACATATACAGGCCATTCATTCCGAAGAACATCGGCAACGTTACGTATTAGCAATCAAGAGACATAGTGGGTGGAAGTTACCTCACTTACCTCCCGTTGTCCATAGCAACTCCCACTTCTACGGTAAAATCCACTTACCTCCTTAAAAACAATATATTAATAGTCTATTTACTGTAGTGGGAGCAGCAAAAACATGTTCACAATTATATTTGTTTTTGTTTTTATAACCTATACTTAGCAATTTCGTGAATGAGGTTAAGGTATGAAAATGGCATGCATACCGGAAGTGACGAAGCTGGACCACTCACCAAGTAGGAGGGCCTCCCGGAGGTCCTTGATGGGAAGGCTTTGCGTCTGAACGACACTCTCCCTGTCGCTGTGATAGAGGATGGGCGCTATGGATGCCACGCACTTCACCCTCATGGACCCTCCCCTGAAGTGGTGGTTGCTCAGCTTGAAGTGCAGCCCCAGCGTCGCCGACACCAGGCCCTGGGCGTGGTGGTACAGAGGGTACTCGATCAGGGCTTCCGGCTTCTGGATCTAATACACTTTGTTCGTTATATCTCACCAATAGAAGGTCATCAAAACAACTAGATCATTCGTCGGTCGTGTCACCTGTACTGATGAGAGGTAATAAATTCCAAAATGTATATGTCTGGTGGTTCTACTGACCAATGATCTTAGCTGTTTGGTAGATATTGCGGGTGTAATACTGTATGGTTGTTTCCCACAATACTATTTCTTGAAATCCCTAAAAAAATTACCTGTTGTTCGTTGATGTACCAGTGGAGGATCGACGCTGGGTAACTCTTGCCCGAGGTGCAGTTCAGATTGATCTCGTCGCCGATCTGGTACTGCATCTCCACCCCAGTGATCACAGGATTCTCCTGAGGGAGATCTGTAACAAGAGGAAGACACGTTGTTCAAAGTCTCTAACGACTTGGTTGAAAATACAAAAATTGCAACCTGTGCGAAGGAAATAGTGCGCAGATATGTTAATTCAAATAATTCGGAAATACTATAAAGTCTCGAATCCAGGATTTGTCCAAGGAGACCAAGAGGAACAACATCAAAGAAGACAACTTGAAAATAGTGCAAACACTGTAGAAATAGGATTAAAATAGTAAAGGATTTGGTCAAAGTTATACAATATAATGATGTATATTCAGACAGCCGTCAGAGTGTTGTGGCATCATCTAGTGTTTTAAGTATTTTTAAATACTTATCCTACAAACTAAAAACCCACTAGTGAGGGCAAATTTCAGTGCAATACATTATAAATGTCGGTAAATTAACAATGACAAAAATTAGATAATTCAATATAGTTGTGTAGGTGGTGGCTATCTATTTATACAATAAAATATAGAGCGTCCTATTTAAAAAAATGTCGGTAATGTTGTAGGTCTGTTAAACATGGCTAAAAAAAAATATTGCAGAAAAGCGACATTTACTAATTGACTGCTTCAGCGATTTTCAAAAATCTGAACTGGAAAAAAATATGAATTTTGTTCTATCATTTTGGGACAATATAGGTACATATTGTTAATTCCTGAATTCCCTAGGGCAAAATTATCGGAGATTAAGATTCCCCCAGCCAGAATTCGAAAATTACAACTTTCCAACTTCCCTCCACCCCTCACGTCCAACAATGGACCCCCACCCCACGTTATTAGCTGCATCACTTGCCTCCCAACTTTTCACGAAATCGGTAAATCCATTACGACGCGCCGCGCGTCTCGCTTTTTGATAAATGAAGTATAAGCTTCCCCGACGCCGCCGAGCATTCAAGCGTGGATACCTATTAGGCCTGTTCCAATAATAAATTGGGGCATTTTCCCAATGTATTTCTTTCTCTGGCAGGTACGTGCCTCGAATACAGGGTCCCGCGCCGTCCTGCTGCAGCAGGAATCGCTTATTGATTAATAAGGCGTCAGTTATTTCGCCCAGGGTGACTGTCGCGAAAGGAAATGTAATTTCCTCGGTCATTTCTGATCAGGACGTTATCCGGTTAAAATCTACTAATTTTGTAGTACAGGTAAGTCGAAAAATAAAAAAGTTACGGGTTGTCCGCTATGCAACCTGAGGGATTATTTCTTTATTTATCTATATATCGTTTAGAGTTTACTATTCAATTCTCGAAAGGGAGTTTATAATTATCATTATACTTTAATTAATACGTGGGAACTTAGAAATGTTGTATGTTCTGAGAATGAATACCAGACACTTACCGTATGTCGCTCATGTACAAGGTAATCCAGTGGTTGGTTGTATAGGGTGACACTTAAGTTGGAAGAACAAGAAAGACACACCAAAACTTCCAGGAAGAGTTTTAATAACAATAAAAACAAAACAAACAAATAAACAAATTAACGACACAACGGGCTCGAACAACATTATTAATTAATTTATTGACACGCCACCGAGATTCAGGGAATGCGCGATCCATAGCAAAATTTGAAATGACTTTATCCATTATTAAATTGATCCGAGACTCTAAACTAAGTAGACTGCTCAATGTGAAACCCAAGGAAGAACTGCCTGTTTTTCGGATCTCTCCTGAATTCGACACCTCGCTTCGACACGCCCATTTCTTGGGTTCAGAAGTTTCTGTTCTTATCTTATTGGCGGGAACCTGAATATCTGGACGCTTTGGTATAACTATACTATGTTAATAATTACCTACCTAATTGACTGGACTTACATTTATATAAATAATTCTTTGACTAACTGAACTTACAAGTAACCCTAGCCTTCTTCTAGTGACTCCGTGTAGCAATACGGGACGGATTAGTCAATCTCATTTAATATATTCTTAATAGTTTGGAAAATCCGCCTAAAAACCAGCAATTTGATCTATTACTTTCCTTTCCAATTATTATCAATTTAACAATTTGATTTAATCCTAATTTGGAACCTCTACGCTCTTCTCGTAGTTTCGCGCGTTATTAAAAATATGGGTTTCTTTGTTCTGTCCCAGCATAGATTGGCGCCTCCCGGACGCGACAGATGACTGTCACATGGCCCCGACGGTCTAAGTGAACTTGTTCAAAAATCAATTAAATCAGTGTTGACTGAAATATTTTACTTTTTGGCTAATAAATAAATTACTACGCGTCCCGGCTTTTGTTTCAGCTAGTTAAAAAAAAAATTAAATAAAAAAAGAGTTGGCCTGAAGACTCTCAGTTCGACGCCTGACTCTGGTCGCAGGCCACTTTGTATGACGGAGTAGAACTACAACTTCTCCTGATAACTTTCGTCGACAGAGTCCCCCAAGTTTTGAATTATATCTTCCTGCAACGAGCGAGAGAACTGCAGCGAAGTCTCTCGATAAATTCAGAACAGCCGAAACTGACATTAAGAACTCCGCTGGCAATTCAGGATGGCGGCGGTGTTTTTTACGGTCCAAGAAGGCCGTGACGATGCAATTTCGAAGTCGCTCCGCTACGATTTCATCCCAGTTTGCGTCGTAGAGAAAATGCAACAAAATGTATTTCTCTAATTAGGAACTTGGCGGGTTCTTTTTACTAAGAAAACTTCCAACTGCCTTGTGCATAAGTTTCTACGTGGTTAAAAGTAGTTCTCTGAAAGTTTATGTTTAAGCACAGAAAGAAAATTTTAATAAAACATCTCCAAGGCAATACTGGAACAGAAAGAAAAGTGTGGAAGTGTAGATAACGTGAAAATGTATACAGAGCCTTGAAAAATGATTACAAGTCACATGGCCAGTTTGTTTAAAAAAGTAATTTTGTTATCTTCGCGTTGGCAATTAAAGTAGGAGGGTCAATAAGGCCGGTTTTCAGTCCCATCAGAAATTGATCCTAAACGTATGGAATATGTTTTTTGAACTTCAAGCAACAATATTAAATCGACTCTAGTCAAATCGGATTAAACTCCTCCACCCAAAACATCCAAAAACTCTTATGAACGTACCGAAACAAATTTCGAAATAGTATTTGCCGAATCGATTAAGACTTACATAAGAATAAATTCCGTCCTGTCAATCCTTTCGATATTTTTAAATTCAACAGGTTAAACAATATATGCTTTTTGTGTTTAATCGGGTTGAGGGCGTTATCATGGATCATGGCTAAGATATAAAGTCTGTATTACCTTTTCTTTAGTACAATATACATAACTTCTAAAAAGGATTTGCTCTTTTTATATAGAACATACCTTTCATCATATCACATGCTCGTTTGGAAAAAACATAAAAATACGGTGGTAGCACTTTATAACTATTATAGCTTTTGAGGTTAGATACGACTAGTGACTAGTTGGGTTCAAACGGATGTAGGAATCCGATTCAGTGACTCCAAAAATATAAAGATATGTTGGTTACATTTCATTCCTAAACGTAGAAAAGTGTGATCTTAGCAATTTGCGCAACTTTTTTGAGGTTTGGCACGGATTCTGACTAGTTGAAGTTATATTGATATCAGAATTGGTTTCAGCGATCCCGAAAACATAAATTATGGTGGTTAGACTGTGTTACTCATCGTAGAAACGTATTATTTCAACGATTTGAAGTATTTTTAAGGTTAGGGACGAACAGTGACCAGATGGGGTTTAACGAATATTGAGTCCCCTTGCCCCTCATTGATTGGGGTGCTGGTTTAAGGTGAGTCCCCTTGCCTCTCACTGATTGGGGTGCTGGTTTAAAGCGAGTCCTCTTGCCTCCCACTGATTGGGGTGCTGATTTAAAGTGAGTACTCTTGCCTCTTACTGACTGGGTTGCTGGTTTAAAGTGACTCCCCTTGCCTCTCACCGATTGGGGTGCTGGTTCAAAGTGAGTCCCCTTGCCTCTCACTGATTGGGGTACTGGTTTAAAGTGAGTCCTTTTGCCTCTCACATATTGGTTGCCGGTTTAAAGTGAGTCCGCTTGCCTCTCACTGATTGTAGAGGTTATGCAGTTGAGTGGGAGGGGGAATAAAGGGGGAAATGATTATAAGCAAGTGTTTTTACTTAAATTGTGCCCGAAAAATATTATTTATATGATTCTGTACATTACATGTAAGAAAAATGGTTACATTTTTTAATGTTTGGGTTGGGGGGTTGTATCCGTTTTGCCTAGAATCGATTTAATATTGTTTTTGAAGGTCCAAAACGCATATTCCATATGATTAGGACGAATATCTGATAGGGTCGAAAACCGGCCTTATTGACCCTTCCGCTCTGGTAAAACTAAAATAATTGGTATTAAATTCCTTTTCCTAATAATTTTTTGATGCGAATCAGTGTCCAAACAATAGTTTAATAATATTTCGCCAATTTATTACAACTAGTACGTATATTCTAAACTCTCGATGAGGATCGACGTTTTCGTGTGGTCGAATTTACAAATATAGCCATCTTAACCCCCCCCCGCGACACGTCCAAGAATGAAAGAGCGATACACAACGCTATGCATTCTAAATTGTCGCGTGTCTGTCACACTTATCAAGTGACCATAATAATAACCAGACCGTTTTATTATGCTCGTCGAATGAGGGAGGTCTCGTACACCCCGGGACAAGATTAAGCGGATTTATTGGAGCAATTTTTGGCCGACATTCAATTTGTCGGAACGGCCTGGTTGATAATCGAGTGATTTGCGGCCGGATTATTTTCAGATAATCGCTAGAGAAAGTGTTTGGGACTGTATTAACACGGCACGTATCGCATGCCTCCCGGCAATGAATGAAACCCGTGTAGTATTTTCCGAGGATAAAATTGAAGCGAATAAATAGAAGGAAGAGTGTGTGTGTTCACGAAACACAACAACATTAGGTACTTGATGAATTAAAGTTAAACGAAGCAGTTTTTTCGTTATTTCCTTGTAGTTTCCTGCGCGCTTTTGAGCGCGGAGACGCTCAGACGCAAACTTATTTATGTCGAAAAAAAGAAAATGGAAAATTTAATAAAAAGACTATTTATTTTATTAATCAGTGAAAGAAAGATGTGTATCAAATTACTTTGAGAATTTAGATTCTTGTTGGCTACATACATATAGGGTGTTAACTTACGTCTAATATTTTTACCACATGTCCTTTTATGTTAAAATCAGATAAATACGCGGATTTGTGTTCAGTAAAATGTAATTTTAAAATATGATTTACTTCAACATTGCAAGAAACCACCTTTTAAGAACTGCTCATTTTCATTTGCTTGTAGACAAGCTTTAACGCGACGTATCCAATTCGCTCGCGTGCGTTGCAACATTGCCATATCCTCTCGAATCGTATTACAAGCTTCGGCAATACGATGTTGCAGTTGGTGGATGTCACAAACTTCCGTGGAATACACAATACTTCTTTTCACATATCCCCACATATCCCCGCATCTAACGTAATGTTTAGAAAGTCACGCACTATCCGTAAAAAGTGAGCGGGGGCTCCGTCATGCAGTAACCACATATTTTTCCGAACATTTAATGGCACGTCTTCCAATAATTCCGGCAAGCGCAAAAACTCTAGATATGAAGCACCGTCTAAGCGTCTAGGCAACTCAAAAGGAAAAACAGCACAGCAATCACTACAACAATGTACTACAAACTGACTTTCGAATACAGTCCGGTTTCATAAGAAATCTACAAACTCGTAAACGGTGTTACAGTATTTTTTATAAGTACTCGTTGCGGTAAAATACATGTATTTCAGCAGTTCCAAAACAGTTTTAAGCACCTTTTTAATAAGCTTTTTTCTCTATGACCTTAAACTTCCGATACAGGTTTATGACATCAGTTAACTCAGTTTTTGCTCCTTTTCGGCCCTTTAAACTTTTGACATAACTTCATTAACATCCTGTATACTAAAAATAAGAATAGAAATCAAACAAATTCCAAACCCAATTAATTAAAATCGGTTTCCTCCCTCTCTCTTTTTCTCTCCCTTTCAAATGTATTTTTGTTTCTCACCTGGCTTCACCTGAGGACTTTACCAACACTCAGAACGCTGTACTATTGCTATACTGTCAATCGCAAAGGTGCCAAAGCTCCAATCTGTGTTCACTCAGTTTCAAAAGAATTTCTTTGAAAAATTATACGCCTTTGCCTTCCAAAGGCAGCTCGAGTTTCGTGCGCTAGAGGTTGCGGTAACCTTGAAAATGACCTATTTGTGCTTCGTGCGGCCACGCGAAGGGAGTTTTTTCTTACACGATTTAATACAGTTCAGAATAATAACAGCGCGTTTCCATATGAAAGTGTACGCTTATTTCGGAATTCGTCGAGGAATTTAAGTCTCTTTGTAAAATGTGAAGGGTAAAGGTCAATTCGAACTGATGCAGAGAGAAGTAATAACTTATTCTGTCAGCGTTTGTATGTGTAAAAAATTATAGAAGCTAATGGATTATTGCGATTGCATCTTTTGTAATGCTGATTACTTCTTTGCATGTTGTTCTCCGGAGCTACGCGAAATGTTTCGTCTTGTAATTAATACTTTATTAAGATTAATGAACTTGTTTATGTTGGGAATAAAAGTACTTACACTTTGCGCGTAAAGTGGGGGAAAGAAAATGAGGAAGAGTTTAATATACCAATATGCAATATGATGATCGCATGAGGACATGTTGGCCAACCGAAATCCGTAATCACCGGAGATTCCATTAAAATTGTGCGTGATTGGGGACCGCCTAACCGTGTATCTTGGCCGATGGATTTCGATCGGCCAAGGTAAGCATCACGGACGCAGGCTGGATCTTGGATGGATGACCTAAGGCAGGCTCGGAACGTGGCTGTGGCAGCCTACCAGAGACCTGGGTCGCTCAACACCTTCCGCCTGCGTGTGGTCCCCGATAAAATGGTAATGAGAATAGAGCAATAAATAAAATAAATCTCTGTAACATAAAAAATTGTACGAGACTTTGCCACCAAGCCACCCGTGTAGTAATAGGGTGGTTTGAAGAAAAGTACTCGAGTAATGAAAGGGGGTGTACAAGGGGCTAATAAGGCCTAAGTGCCGCGGTGGAAAAGCAATTTTCCACCACCACCCCGACATACATACATAGATACATTGTGCGTGATTTCAACAAGGATTAGCCAAAACCTTAATTGAAATTGATGAAAATGGAATTGAGCTTCTTAAAAATATCAATTTATGGCATTTTGGCCGAACATTGGAGCTACAGAAAAATGTTTGGACGATTTGTTACACATAAGTTGACTGACGATCAAAAATTGTTCAGAATTGAAAATTCGAAGAACATCATCAAGGAGACTAAAAAGGACTCACTTCCGTTTCAACATTGTGACTGATGAAACGGGTATTTTCAATATAATCCAGTAACCCAGACGAGCCAAACCCCAAAAATCTCGTTTGGAGAAGTCAAGACAATGTTGATTTGCTTTCCAAGGGCATTGTTTACAAAGAGTTCGTTCCATCTGGACAAACCGTTAATGTCCAATTGTATTTTTCGTTTTAAAGCGTTTGACGCATTGCATTTGTATTATTCGACCAGAATATCACGTATGAGGAAATTGTGACCGATCTCTTGGGTAAAAATCGCATTTTAACTGTCAACTACTCCCCGTATTCGCCTGATTTGGCACCATGCGACTTTTACTTTCTCGGAAAACGCATCTGTCGATGAAAGCCATATGTAGACATAAAAATCATCCAAAAGATTTGCACTGACATCATGAAGGACATCCCAACCGACGATCTAAAATCGCTGTATTGACTCACAAGGGGACTTATTTTGAATAAAATAAATCGTGTTTACCAAAAGAACTGTTTGTTCTAATTTTGAAAAAGTCATGTTTACTTTGAAGCGCACCTTGTATATTTGTTAAAGAAACTTCATAATTTTCTGTGCACCTCAGTTTGGCTTGTGCCAAGAAAAACGTTTTTATTTTCCTCGACATTAAATAAGTTCGCGTTGTAACACTTGAACGATTCGAAAACTAATAAAAAACGTTTAACTTTCTTTTCGGGTGTTTTTCAAAAGTTTTATTAATCCCCTCGTCGGGCGTCCTCGCTCGCGAGGTCTTTATTAAAACTTCAGGGACGCTAAATTTTATCCTGGATGCACGGCAATAATTTTCAGGGATTATTTTCAGAACGCAGTGTCGGGGGAACTGCATCTGTTTGGTCCAGTGGCGTCACATTGAGGTTATTCAAGTGTCTGTCTATTTAGATAGAACTTTAACGTCTTTAGTAGACGAAAGACTGTTCTTGCGTCGATAGGTCTAGAGTTCATGTTTCCATTTTAATTTTTCTTATAATTACTTACTCCGAACTCCATGTGTATATCCTTCGACATGATTTCTGTGGTTTTTAACAGTCCCTGCATATCCCTAGATGTGTATGTCTTTATATCATCCATATACAAGTAGTTTAATTCGAATAATTGATAAAGGATTATATATATAGTACCAAACAGACCTTACGGCGTCATCTTCAAATATTGCTCATCTGATATTAATAAAGCCATTTTCTACATACTTTCTATTAGTCTTTAGTAGTGTTTTGGCATTCCATTTTGTCCCTGTTGTGGATTGAAGGTTTTGAACAGAAATATGTATTTTATATATTCTCAAAACATGTCCCAATCATCCATAGTTATTATTTCTCGGAAGCGACATCCGTCCATTTTATTTTTGTCATATTCAAATTAATCGCAGTGTATATAAAATAATAAAAATATATTCAACGTTTCCCTAAAACAAGTGTTTATGCGGCGGGCGATTTGCGTCGTCATACAGGACCGAATATGACTATTACGTACTTTTTACGGACCGTAATGAACGTGCGAAATATTTCCTTTGCCTTCTAGCACCAAATTGCCCCATTTGCCGCGCTGTTTCGTCCGCGTAGCGTGACCGACGTAATTGTATACATTTTACGTGAGTTGTGCATGTCTGCCCCTCGCACGGGGCAGCGCCGCCGCCCGCCGCCGGCCAACGGAACAGAAAGGAAAATCGTTTCTCCTTCGTGCGTGCTGTAAAAATTGCTATAAGGGATCATATTACTTATCAACCTTACTGCTATTTGCTAGTCGGCAGTTCATTTTTCTTCAGTTGTCGATAGCACGGAATTTTTTAATAAAAAAACGAGTTACCCTTAAGAAAATTCATATTATTTAGACCGCCCACACTTTTCCCTTCTAAAATTACCATACGAAGCAGGTCGATATCCAAAGCTGGTAAAAATTTCAGTCCTCTCTATCCCGCTGAGGCGGGTATGAATAAAAATATATCCCCCTCTTTGTATGTGACCAGGGACATAACATCTAAATGGAACTAATTTCGTTTAGCCACAATATATTTGCATATGGAATAGGGTGAATAAAAATTTCCGTGGGCCGCAGGGGGTAGTACAGGAATTTTGATGAAGCAGGGATGTTTGTAGGAGCTGAAATAGTCGTTTTTTCAATTTTAGGGGCTCGTGTTCTGCCGGCCGTTGGGTAGGATATGCTTGCTATTAAGCCAAGATAGAATAACGTGGACAATTTTAGGAATTAGGTCGTGTCCATCGTAGACGGAGCCATCTCAGATGCAAACTTATTTGTCGCAAACTCCATAGTATGGGCCTACTGTGAGGATACAAAAAATTTGGAACACGTGATGTTAAAAGGGATGAGCTAAGTTCCATTTTCAATCGAAACTATTATCTTTGGGATTTGACAGAAACGATTAATGATGTCATCAATTATATTTTTTCCAGAAACATACCCAAATTTTTTTTAACTTTTAGTGTCTGTTTGCTCACGTTCAAGGTTAATTGAAGGTCAATCCTTGTTTTTTCTGTAGTAATACCATTTCTTGTATCTGTAGCTGTTCGCCAGATTTGCGGTGTTATCAAATCAAACAAAACTGTATGTCAAAACAGTCGGTAATGTAACTATATGCAACTATAACTACAATATATCTTGTTTTGAATAACATAATCAGTAACTACTGACGTTATGGGTAATTAAAGGGTCCTCTAACGGATCCGCATTAGGGTTAGCTCTTGAGTCTAATTAACAAGATATCTGAACAATGCTCTTAGCAGTAATTACCATTTCGTTGGTAAGACAAATTCCATAGTCGACGGCTTAATCTCTAATTAAATAGACGTTTTACACATTGAAAAATAAGGGATAGTAATTTTACAAATATACTTACTTCGCGTGAATACAATTATAATTGTCTTAAAATAAACCTAAAATTGATTACGATAGCCGCTGGTAATTTTGCAAAAATTGAATTGAGGTTCACAAATTAAATACAGTATAAAATGTCTGTTAGTGGCCACTTCTACATAACGACCGATTTACATTTTTGTTCTGTGCAAATATGGAAGGTGAGAAGGATTTATACCTCTCAACACTTGTAGGCACCAACGTTTCATAAAATCAGCATACAAGAATAAATTTAACATCGCTTCATTGCCTCCTACAAAGCAGCAGCAAGACGACATTCGTTTCGAAGGTATCATCAGGTACAGCAATATATTGGAAGAAAGACAAAAATGGTCTACCCTCCAAGCTCCTGCTCCAGAAGTTCTTCTTAAACTATATAATTCCTTGTAAATGCAAGAAAGGATGTCGGGGAGCACGTGGATGCAGGAAAGCAGGGCTCAACTGTTCTAAAATTTGCTCAAACTGTGAAAATAGATGTGATAACTTGCCTCAATCATTGGAAGATAGTGATGACGATGAAGACACTGATACGATCTTAGAATCGCTGTGTAATGAAATCGATACAGAAAGTAGAGAAGAAGCTACTGCGCCAGAAGAATTGATTCCACACAACTCTGAGACTTCGTTGCCTTATCAGTATCAAAGCGTTATAAGTATTTGTAATTTCATTTTCATTACGCCTACTTCGGAAACCACAGAAAAAAACGCGCCATATACTATACCTCATGGTGGTGTGGAAATGGGTATTATTTTTCATTGAACGTTAAATGGTGACCTTTGTTAGTCTCCTACACAAAATGACTCGGTTTTATGAAAAAAAAATGGTTAGAACCTAGCTTTCCTGGTCTTCAGTTTGTTGTTCTCTTCAAGAAACAGAGAAAAACATTACCATAACCAATGCTTTGACATGGATATCGATGACCCATTTATAAATTTGAAATAATTCGCAATGATTGGTAGTAACGTGCAACAGAAAGTGCAGAACTGACAACCAGTGACTGTATTGAAGATATCAGAGAAACAAGTGACACTACTTTTGATTCTGAAAGTGAAAATGAGGAGGCTGAAAGAATTTTATTGATAAATATTTCAAACCTATTAGAAGCCTGCAAATGTTTAAGAGACTTGAATTTTTTTTTTATTAATGCAAACACCTTTGTCAAGGTTGTTACTGAAATGGGAATTTGAATTTTATCAAAATAAATTTAAAAACAATTGAATGAAAAAAATATGACAACTTTATACTCGACTATTTACTCGATCAAAATAAAATCAAGGAAACACATACTATTGCATCTAAAAAACTGCCCCTTGACGAATGTTACATCCTGTATTAACACTGTCGCGCCATTGAGTAACTCTGCCCTAGCCTTCCATTCTACCTCTCCGTTTCATCGCTTAAAGCTGTTATTGTATAGGGAAGCCCATAGACAAACACACTCGGCGAGCTTAAAAGCGACAGTTAACAAGGGCTAAGCAAATATTTGTAACGATTCACAACCGTTGTGTCGAAAATGATATCCCGGATGGCGTTGTCCCGACACCGTAAAAGCTGTTATGTCATTTACTCTAAGAGGTTAATAAATACAACGGATGTCCTTCGTGGAGAATATGATGGATATGGAACTTCCTACAATGAAAAATTGGAACGTTTATGAGCAGAAGAGGCGAGGCTTAACTATATCATGTTAATAATTACCTAATTAACTGGTGTCAATCTCATTTAATCTATTCTTATAGCTTGGAAAATCCACCTAAAAACCCAGCTATTTGATGTATTATTATTTTCCTCGCAATATTCTAACAACTTATTTAAATATCTTATTAGAAATATCGATTTTTCCCTTCACCATGGGCTAAACCGTCGATACAAGAAGCCTAACACTTGGCCCCAACGGTCTAAGTCAACTTGTTCAAAAACAATGCTAAATTTCATGAGGCCTTCTCCGAAGGACGGCTTTGCAAATTTATTACTCCCACTGACAAGAGGCACTAGTCTCTCGACGACTTTATGGCGACGTTAAACCTACTTGACCCTTAACTGTTCAACTATTATTGTTAACTGAGTTGACTCATCCGTTCCGAGCACTAACAAATAATCTACAAAATCGCCGATTGACTGTCAGAGAAATTGCAGGAGAGGTTAGCATCTCACCCTCCTTACTCTTCAGACCTGGCCCCTTGCGAGTTTTTATTATTTCCGAAATTAAATCGGTGCTGAAACTATTGATGAAATCAAAGCAAGTTCGTCACAGACTTTAAAGGTCATTTGAAATGAATTTCAAGTGAATGGGGGAGCACTTTGAAGGAGATAATGACCAATAATGCAAAAATGAATATGTAATAAGTTAAAAAAAAATCGATTCTAAACAGACCTCGTAAGTGTTCAATAAAGGACTATGTGATACCAACAGAATATCGACCACATTTAAACGATACTTGAAATACTTTATTTTTATCTATATTTCAAAGCTTTCCACTTCATAGGAAGTCGTTCGTGCAAGCATTCGTCGATCCCATTGAAACGTTTCTTATTTTTACAAGATGCAAAGTGAGTTGAATATATAAAAGCTATATCGAGCGCGTGCTTTGTTAAAGGAATTTAAGAAATAAAACTGCTGATGTCATGAATTTAATATTTATAAAAAGGGAGATAGAGAGTGCTCGGAAAACAAATCCAGGGGAATTTGATATTTACACATCAATTTTTTCCAATGTAGCAGTCCGTCGACTGTACCTTTCGGGACCGCATCGTAATCGAGATAAAGCAGTATCGTACGAGAGTATCATCGAGCTGAGACAATGGATGATCCCGGTATTAAAGGGCTTATCAAACTGTCAGCCCTTAACGGGATGTTTATTTATTAGGGACCTTTCCAGATTTTTCGATAAAGCGAAATAATTATAGCACACAACAAAATAAGGAGTTGATCTTCCCAAACTTTCAAATATTTAAAAACAATAAACTTCTTGATATAATGAAGGAACTACTGTTAATTATTTGCACAATCACATTGTCCGTGACGTCTATATGGCTACCTAGCTTAACCTGAACTATCTTAATTCACAGTTATTTGGATATCGATGCATTAAAACCATTCTATGAGTGTAGATTTGAGCTTTGGAATTTACGCCTTGCTTCTCGTATTTATTTCAACTTGGATTTGTTATACGAGATAGAGAACTTCTGGCTTATGTTTTATGTAACAAGGCCTTCAAATGTTTACAAATAAGAGACAGCGAAAAGGTTTTAGCGAAAAATCCGCCGACGAAGTAAATTCGTTTTCGATAAACTGGCTGTGGAGATTCCAAAACATAGCTGGCTTAGGCATTACAGTAATTTAAATTCGACTGAAAAAAAAATATAATACCCGCTCGAATTCGACGAGGCAATTTTATGTCATGTCGATGGGCTTTCACGAGGAGACGTATAATTCTCAATAATATAATTCGATGGCGGGGTAGGTTTATGATTTGGTAGATTTCATAATCGGGAATGTCTTTTGAGCTTTGAAAATCTTATAATGACGAGAATAAGTACCTTTATTTTTATAATACCAAAGGAATATCATTAACGAAACCGCCCATCAAAAATAAGTCTCGTTATATCGATTTCTGCCCAAATGTTATTCTTTCATCACTTATATGAATTTGAACGGGGGTTATGGAAAATGATCACAATCACGACGTTTTGGGCTTCCGCCGACCTGGATAATGCGACGACGACAATGCCTATTCAATGGTATTTCAGTTTCATGTATAGTCTTTCCGAAGTCAGTTGAACATGTATAAAAAAGCCTAGCATTAAAATTTAATGAGATTCATAGGCGTCCCTAAAAAAGTTTTCTGCTAAAGGTAAAAAATTATAATAATTTGTATATAATGTGTAGAAAATTTATATTATACAGGGTGTAGCGTTTATAATCCATAAAAATTAAACTATAGCTTCCTAACGATATTTGTAATAGAAAAGTCTTATACGAAAAAGTTCTATTTTTGCGTTTTTTTTTTTCGTAAATTAAAGTTCAATTGTGGATCAATATATTTTCTCTGGAACGGTCCTGTCCGTGTGCTGTATGATGAGTTACGTGCTGTAGACCAGCCGCGTAAACAAGTCGTAGTTGAAAGATAGAAATATACTTCTCAATTTTTGGGGGAATTTTTCAATGCAAAAGTACAAAGTAAGAAAAATAGCTATTTAAAAAAACTGATATTTTCTTATTATAATAATTATTAGTATAAGCCAGGAAATTAGAGTTGGACGCGACTTTTTGTTTCGGCAAGCTCAATTTATCATCTTCAAAACGTTGAAATTGATCCCCATTAGCGCGGACACAGGCATGGCACCGACGCATCCAATTTTGGCGAATATTTTCCAAAATTCCAGATGTTCCCCTAATTGTCTCAGCGCTTCAAGTATACGGTTTCGCAATTCTTCCACCGTATCAATTGGGGTATTGTAAACCAATGACTTCAAGTGACTCCAAAGACAAAAGTCCTTTGGAGTTAGATCGCGTGATAGAGGTGGCCACGGCACAGGACCAAAGCGTCCAATAGCTACCCAGAAGTATATGGCCTATTATGCCAGCCCAAACACTTACCGAGAACCGATGTTAAAAATGAGTTTCCCTAACCGCGTGAGTATTTTCATCGGCCCATATGTGCATATTATGGAAATTCACTTCACGGCTAAATGTCGCCTCATCTGTTACACAAACATAAGTAGGAGAGTCTACTTGATTGGCACATTGCCGTAAAAACCATCTGCAAAAACGCATTCGTTGTTCACAATCCGGGGGTAAAATCTCTTGAACTGGTTGCAGATGATAGGGTGCAACAGCTGGCGCCTTAAGATGCGATATACGGTACGAGATGAGGTTCCTACTTGCTGTACGATTCGTTGAGTACTAATTGTGGGGTCTTCGTCAAGATTTTTCAACACTGCATCTTCAACACTAAGGTTCACTTGCTGACCACGTCCTTCTCCTCGAGGAATAACACTTCCCGTTTCTTGCAGCCGCTGAACGCACTGTAGGATTGCATTTGCACGTGGGGGGTGACGTGGCCATCATTCCCGGTACAACCTAGTCGCCGCGAGTGCATTTTCTCCGGCTGCACCATACACTAACACCATATCGACACTTTCGGAAATAGTAAATGCATTGTTTTCTCGGTTCATTGTAAAACTAGTTTGTGCATAAGCTAAAAAATTAAGCAGCGTAAGAAATAAGAATCTCGCTTTTAATGTAGGTAATCGGCACGCTATTCTTATTTTTTACTTCTTTATAAAAGTTCACTTTTGTCTGGAATCTTTCACTTTTCAACGCCGATGAGTCGATGGACGATGCTTAATATTTAACAATTAAGTGAATAATGAATTTAATACAAATACAAAATCAGTTGACTGCACAATTTTTTTTGACAATGTAGCCTAACCTTCTTTTAATATTACTAGTATTAGATTATACCGACTTAAATTATAAGGTTGTATCTCGGGTCGCATAAAAACATTTCCTAAGTTTTTAATAAATAACACAGAGTCAGCCCTCATTTTCGTTGAAGAAATTAACTTTAATTTACAAAAAAAAGCTAAGATAGACTTTTTGGTATAAGAGTTTTTTGTTACAAATATCATCAGGAAGCTGTAGTTTAATTTTTATAGATTATAATCTATATCCACACCCTGTATATTCATTTGACCAACAACATATTATAATTATTTATGTCCTCAAACAATTTTATTATATTTATAAATAAAATAAATTGCGTTTTGTTCCTTTTCAAAAGATCTCCAAATGCCATGTTGTAATAATATTAGTAAACAAAATATCTCTCTCTAAATTACGTGATTTACACCAAATTCCGCATTGCTGCACTGCACTGCTAGGTTGACAACTGAATTTATGGCCAGGTCGGCCAGTGCGGCTGTGTTTGTGCCGCGTTTGACCGCGCGCTCATTCTTCAACTGAGCGACCAGACCTGTATATGGGTATGGCTAAATAACTATGGGAACAAGTTTTTCAAATATTTCAATGCCGAGTTGCTGCGTCAGCAACCGAACCTGGTACATACTGCCAACCTCTTGATTCTTCAATTGAGATCGGAAAGACTATAAGATCATTTCTTTCTTGTATCTCAAACTCAGACGCTTATCCGTTTCGGATAGCTTTGCAGGTATTAACGTCACTCCACGCACATTAATTTATTTAGCTTAAACGTAATTTGACGTTCCCGGAACAGTACTGGGACGAATTAATTCGATATCCGCCTTCCGCCTGACTTATCTATTATTTCAGCGGAGCCTCGTGGCTTTGAGTTGTCATAATTGCTGCGGAATTCCTTGCTGCAATTCCTTTTGCGGATTACTGCGCTTTGGTGGAGATTCCTGCAGCGCCTGTCTTTTCCGGTCCCGTAGGAATATTGATATAACACGGTATGAGAGGGTTGGGCATAGGAGAGACAAAGACAACTTCCTTTTGTCTGTCTCTTGCATCTGCAACTTGCAAAAGACAGTCTCAATATTTTTAAATTATTACGCATTGTTTTCCATTAAGATACGCCTCTTCTACATATACTTTGAACATAGATCTCCTACGAACATTATTTCAAACGTTCCGAGTTAAAGAAGCTTGGAAATCCCCGCTTTAAGCATTTTAACTTGCTGGGCTGTGTTTTGGAAGTTTCGCCTTATAATCTGGATTAGTTTATATAAAGCTGAATGTTTGTGAAGGATTTCCGCCGCCGATGGGGCAGGGGAGGCGTTCATTGTTTACGGTTTAGGAACTTTTTAAAGAGTTGTCAATAACCCGACAGGTCTGAGATAATGGAAGGAGTTCCACCCTGAAGGAGAAGCCTCGCTTAAAAAATTGGGGATTTGCAATTTTCCACGAGTAGTAGAAGGCCTTAGTTTCGAATTTTGGAAACGGAAAAGTTTTCAAAATACTACATACAAGTCGATGAACAACTCCAGTCGGCGACAATCCAAATATGAGTAAAATCCGGAGCCGGGCCGATTGTCTAAACTCAAGGCGAACTTCACTACAGGACCGCTGCGGACTCGTCGAGGACTGTGAACGAACGTCGACTCTGATGCTTCATTATTTAATGAAATCGTGTTCTTTAATGATCTACATATACAGGTTTATGATATTTTTAATGTTTTTTTTCCTTTTCCCTCATTTAGGTAATCCTCTGTTTCGTCCTTTCCTTATGAATATTGAAACAATTCAATAGATTTTCGATCGGTATTCGTATATTTCTATTTTTAGACCTTTACGGTCATTTTCTTACCCGATTGTTTTCCAATAATTATATTTTATATTAAAAAGTGTAAAATCCCACACCGCCTTGTTTTCAATACACATTTCGTATTCATTTTATTCCAAAATAAATCTCCGGGAGAGTTCCCGGAATAAGAGTTATTCCCAAATGGAATCGGGCCGGTTGCGTTTTACGAGGATTTTATTGCCAGCTACAGCTACATCCCGTTTTGTCGTTTGTTTAAAGAGGCACAGGGAAACAAATAAATGTTAAATAACGCTGTATTTTATTACATATTTCCATCGTCGAAGCGGTTGATAACACAATCTGGTTTATGCAAAGTAAAAAGGGGTTGTTTCGTTTTAGTCTTATCCTGACCGCGAATTTTACAATGAATTCAGCAGAATCTCGTGACTAAATACAATTCTTTAACTACTTTAATAATTTAACGCTTGTGTAGACAAAAATAAGAAAATTTAAATGGTAACAATTTCCAACGGGTCATATTTCAGCTAAACTAACGTAAAAAATAAATTTCCAGGCCGACGAGGCGTTTATTGCGGATAATGCTCGGCAAACAGAGGTACCGTAGTTTTTAAGCACCGTTTCAGCATAAGGGCCCCGTCCAAAGCAAGTCTGGAGCCGACAATTAGGGCACCCGGGCACCGACGCCGGCAAAAAGCAGTGCTCTCGTTTGCGGGCCCGACTGGGAAATCTGTTTGATGATTTAATCAAGGAGGCAAAAAATTCAGGCAGGATTTTTGCCACGGATAGAATTCAGTGTACCGGCTAGAATTTTTGTAATTATGTCTCTGTGATGCGAGCGACGAGCAACAAAAAGGACGGCTTTGTGTTGTTAACAAACATATCAGTTGTCATTTTTTTTAAAGCTCAAATAAATGACGTGAGACAAAGAGACGTGATGTGGATAGGATGCGTTACAAATGAATATAAAGAACAAATTCAATACTTTTAGAAAACCACAATAATAAAACCATATGATTGGCGCAGATTTTCATACTGTTTGTATACAGGGTGTGGCGTGTATAATCTATAAAAATTGTACTACAGCTTCCTGATGATATTTGTAATAGAAAACTCTTATACGAAAAAGTTCTATCTTTGTTTTTTTTTTGTAAATTAAAGTTCTTTTATTCAACGAAAATGAAGGCCGACCCTGTGTTAGTTATTAAAAACTTTGGAAATGTTTTTATGTTTACCGAGATGCAATAATCTAATACTAGCAATACTAAAAGAAGGTTGGTCTACATTGTCAAAAAATTTGTGCAGTCGACTGATTTTGTATTTGTATTGAATTCATTATACACTTAATTATTAAATATTAAGCATCGTCCATCGACCCACCAGTGTTAAAAAGTGAAAGATTCCAGACAAAAGTTTTTATTTTGTAATTCCACGATAGTGATAGTGTAATTTTTATAAAGTAAAAAATAAGAATAGCGTGCCGATTACATTAAGAACGAGATTTTTATTTCTTTTAGTTTATGCACAACTAGTTTTAAAATGACCCGAAAAAACGATGCATTTACTATTTCCGAACGTGTCGATATGGTGTTAGTGTATGGTGCAGCCGGAGAAAATGCGCTCGCGGCGACTAGGTTGTACCGGGAACGATGGACACAACGTCACCCCCCATGCCAATCAAGTAGACTCAACTACTTATGTTTGTGTAACAGATGAGGCGACATTTAGCCGTGATGAAGTGAATTTCCATAACATGCACATATGAAAATCCTCACGCGATTAGAGAATTTTCAACATCGGTTCTCGGTAAATGTTTGGGCTGGCATAATAGGCCATATACTAGGACGACTAAATCGACTAACATATGTTGACTTTTTTGGAGAACCGATTGCCTGAATTGAATTGTTGGACGATGTGGCATTACAAGTTCGGGCACGCATGTTTTATCTTTAAGATGGAGCTCCTCCACACAGTAGGTACTCGAGAAGTAATGACACTTTTGAATGAAATATTTCTTCAACGATGGATTGGACGCTTTATTCCTGTGCTGTGGCCACCTCGGTCACCTGATTTAACTCCAATGGACTTTTATCTTTGGAGTCCCTTGAAGTCATTGGTTTACAATACTCCAATTATACACGCCACACCCTGTATAATTTTTGTAAGGTAAAGTATTTTTTTAAAACAACTTTATGCATTATTACTTTCTCTTTAGTTTTCTTGCATTGTTACAGAATTTTTCTTTCCCCAGTTTAACTTTTAGACTTATAACAATCTTAAATTCTGTTTCGCTTTTCATTTTAGTAGCAAATTTCGTAAGCAAAGTAACGTACCTGTAATCACCTGAATGCAACAACTAACACTTACCCGTAAATTACATCATACTCGCTACTCCAAAATTGAACTTAAATCGACTTATTCCGTGACGCCAAAGTGGTCCTTTCGCGATTGAAAACCTCCCCTAATTTCCACCGAGCCCCCCTTTCAAAATTAAGTAACTATTTCGTGCCCTCTGAATAGCCAGACGCGAGAAAATTACAGGCCGGCCGAAGATTTGTATAGATGACATCTAAATTACTTCTGGTGGGGTCGACAACTTCGGACGTCCTTAAATTGGGCAATTCCAGCGTCGCCGGACTCACTAATTTGATTTCGTGGAGAACAAAAAGTGATATATTTATTGCTTGGAAATAATGTCGAGTCTTTATTTATTGGAGCTAATGGACCTGTTTGTAAATGTCATAATAAAATATTTATTACGCTAATAGGATTATTTATTAAATTTACGATTCTGTATTTAGAGCTATTGTTTATAGCCACGTCTAACGGAGTACCATAAAAATAATGTCATATTAAATTAGTTCACATTCAACTGTTGTAAGCGTTCAGCAGATGATATCGTTAAGCGTACTTCCATTCGAGGAAAATATACTTCAAAATAAATGCTTTTGATTTCTCGAAATTCTTGACAGTAAAGTAACCTAACCTTACTTTAGATTAGTCACTCCTATTTTACAAACAAAACACAAACCTGGAATTTAGATACATTGTAGAGTGCATTGTACGTAAATTATTACAAGTCACGTGACAGTGGAGTATAGGCAACCAACATAGCATGGTTGGTACTATCAACTAAAAATCCCTAAACGTCAGTGCAATAAATTCAAACTCACAACTTAGTCAGTTATAAATATATAGATTATTATGTTCACAATGGTGTCGCTTACTCTCCTACGCATATTTTCAAACACATTTTGCAGCTGTTGTTCTGTTATATTGTTAATTTCTCGAATAATTCCTACTTCTAATCTTCGATGTTGTGTATTGCTATTTTAAAAATAGCATCCTTCAGATATCCAAACAAAAAATAATCTAAAGGAGTTAGATCCGGTGACATGACTGGTTACAACCCTTGACTGATCAGTCATTGATCATAAAACTTTAAGAAATTGAATTGTTGCTCTTGCACGTGTGTGGTTATCCAGCCTTGTTGAAAGCAACCTACTTGCAACTCATCATCGTAAAGTAAAGATCTGATATCCTTTAGCATTTATAGTTTCATAGAAGAATATAGACCCCAGTCTACGTCTTCTTGATAACCCTACCCAAAGGTATACTTTTAAGGGATGTAATCTGGTTTCTACAATTGTATGAGAATTTTCTGCAGCCCAGGTTCTATAATTCTGGCTATTTACATAATTTGATATGCGCATCCAAGTCTATTATCAGTTTCTAAGAAATGTAGACTAGCAGGCAAAAGATCATAAATGTGGAACAACAATCTTCAGAGAACTTACGATCAATAAAAATTAAGGGTTGCAATTTATTTAACGTTGGAGGTTGGAGGTCGAGGATTGCGGAACTGCTTTATTTTGTCACGTCAATTAAAAGGAAAAATAACGAACTTCTATTACTCACTACATTCTCAATGATTAAGCTGTACAGCCAGAAGCAAGGCGTTCGAGAATTCGTCAATAATGGCAAGATATAAGAAACGCATTGTTTAAGATTAATTCGGCAAAGCCCCAGGAAGAAGAAATTGATCTGAAATAGTTTAGGGTACAATTCCATAAAAATTGAACATTTTTTCCAAAAGAAGCTCCACCTCCTCTTTCTCCAGGGGCTAACACCTTCCTACCGTAAAGAAAAGTAGTTATATATGTTATTAATAAAAGAAT
This sequence comes from Anoplophora glabripennis, assembly GCF_000390285.2. Classification (NCBI taxonomy): domain Eukaryota; kingdom Metazoa; phylum Arthropoda; class Insecta; order Coleoptera; family Cerambycidae; genus Anoplophora; species Anoplophora glabripennis. Next base: position 629,014 of record NW_019416313.1, read on the forward strand.
TGAAAGGTAAGGGGGCCAAGAATGGATCCCTGCGGAACTTCAAAGGTAACAAAGCTTTTTTTCAGATATTGTAAAAACCGACATGGTATATTTCATGAGGAACAACAATATCTTACAAGAATGACATAAATACCTGAAATTGAAGACTATCACACTCGCTCTCCGTTTTTATTGTCTTCGGCGTCGCAACGTGTTGCCAGAAAAATAAGAGACAAGAAGCAAATAAGACAGATATATTGGCTGCTACTTCAAAGGATAGAGCGCGACTTTTACGACCCATGAAAATTAAGGCTTATGAGTTATTTACTGGTACTGATGTTGCCTTATCATCAGAAGTTATGTGCCGCTTTTGTTTTACCGCATCCAGTTAGTAGCGGACTTTTATGTATTTTTACATATTAAATCCGTATGGGGGAATTAATGGCATCAAATTTTATATGGATGTTCAGGCTGTAATAGGCGGAACTGTATAGTGTACGAGAAAATTGCTTAATAAAACCGTCGTAACTAAGAGAACACTCGACAGCTCGACGTTCTATAGTGAGATCAAACGGTTGGATGTCTGCTGTAAAGTTTTATTAGTACCTACATGAACTCCACATATCTTTCTTTAACAAGGCATGGCGGCTCCGTCAATCTAGTCGTACACTGCAAAGTAACAGGAAGTGGGGAATTTAATAAAGGATATCCCAAAAGTATCCCAATTTCATACCGAAGAGTTGGTAACATTATACAGGGTCACATATTGTGAACACGTCGCGGTTAGACAAACTGGAGCGTTATACGATGGATGAGCGAGTGAAGGTTGAAAATTCATTACAAGTACGGAGAGTGTGTAGCTGAGACTGTGCGAAAATTACGTGGAATTTTCGGTAGAAGGAAAGCCTCGAATGAAACAATTGTGAAAAGATTAGTTGCAGATTTGAACAAACAGGTTCAATTCGTTGATTGGGCGTTGGAGAATTAATAACTGGACGGTGATTTTGCTAAGAAAATCACCTTTAGCGACGAGACGCATTTCTATCTTCGTGGGTATGTGAGCAAGCAAAACTGTCGAGTTTGGAGCAGAGACAATCCTCAGGTCATTCAAGAATGACCATTGTATACCCAAAGAGTGTCAGTGTGGTGTGCTTGGTGTGAAAAATAAGATCTTGATTGTATTGCAACTGTTTCAAATCACATGACCCGATATAATCATAAAACCTGATCAGATACAATGTTTCCCCAACTCATTCTAACAATATTATACCAAACCAGACTAGGCCAGAGATAATTGCAGTAATATTAAGTGGATTAACTGAATAACTAACTGTGAGGTCTGGGTCAGGAAAATTGTAGCACAATCGTATAGATTGTTCCAATATCGATTCCACAACAATTGAAAACATAAAGGAACAGTTTACTTCTGGGACACACCGCTTGCATTATTAACCAAGTCGACTTCACAGGATACATAGTATAGATTTAGAGATGCAGGTTGCAGGATATAAGTTGCTTCCCTGCCTAGCCCAAGCCCTTTTAAAAATTCACCTCAACATTTAGATGCACTGCTGCACCAAGAACTCTGTCTTAACTTGAGAAGAATATAAAAGCAAGCCGCCGCCATGCTTTTCTCTCCCAAGGGATCACTTAAACGTTCCTAAATAAATAAATTTGCAATCCTCTAAATGCGGTCTTCGTGCAGCATCCTTATTTCTGTCGCGGTTATACCTGACAGTTCCGGTTGCCTCTTAAAGTTTTAAACGCCTTAGTCTCCACACATCCTGGATCGAAGTGTCAGGGAATGGAAATTTTGGTCTTTAAGCAGTTGTGGCAATGAATGTCATTTGTGATACAACCTGTGTATGTACGTAAATTGTAATATACACGCTATGTATGTAAGTACGTCGTTCGGCAGAACAATACCGCAGCACAATTTCACCACGGCCCCTTAAAGAACGTACCTACCGAGTCGACTTTATGTAGTTATCTGGTAGTTTTGCCGCTGCCACCAGGTCAGGTAACTATTGAAAAAAATTCTCTTTTCCGCCTGATATCGGAAATAAGAGTGTAGGCACTTGAATTATAGCGCGGCTTAAATTGGAAGGATAAAACCCTCAATCCGCGGGTTTTCTGTGGAAGTAAAATAATTATTATCAGTGCAGCAAAATAAAAGACAATTTAAAAATACTTAAACAGAACGAGTTTATTCAATGAAAAATAAAAATTCTGTGGAAGTGAAATAATTATTGGTATCAGTGTAGAAAAATAAAAAGCAATTTAAAAATACTCCAACAGAACGAGTTTATTCAATGAAAAATAAAATAGCGCCAGTGGCGTGCCAGTGCAAATACAAAAAATAAAATTAACAGTAAATAAATATATTAAATAGAAAAAAAAATAAGCTATGAACGGTAAATGATTATAGATGTGACAAAACTAGAATAAACCGCCCAAATGCCAGTTTAAGCAAACGTAAAATAAGTGAAATTAAAACTCAAAATTTAAATGTAAAGTGATCGTCTTCTAAGCAGCAAAGTATGTCCTTGTTTGGGTCAAACTGTATTCATATACCGGGTGGGGCATTTATCTTGAAACAAAATAATATCTCGCTTGGACTCGATTATTTCGAAAACAGTTTCAGACAAAAATTGTAGAGCACCGAGAGGGCCATTGAAAGGTCCATATTAAGACTTCCTGTCTAGACCGGAAGTGGTGATTTAGACCGGAAGTGGTGATTTAGACCGGAAGTTTATTTTTTTTAATGGAAACACCCATTTTTTACCACGGATTTCGATTGAAAAACGAAAAAAACTTTTTGTTCTGATTATTTTTTCGATTTAACCCATATTTTGGCCATAAAATGGACATTAAAAACAAAAAAAACCTTGTTAGGATAACTTTTAAAAAAAAAATGTTTCACACAAAAGTTGTAGAGTGACATGACCTTGAAAATGACCTTGACCTTGATTTCAAGGTCGTTTGAAGATCAAATTCAAAATTTCTTTAGCAAATCATATAAATCTTCAGAAATCTGAAGAAATTTTTCACTTCACCGAAAACAAGCACCCAAAGGGAATAAAAAACTACTACGTCCATGTCGTTATTCCTGGGTAGTGCTAAAAGTAGTTAATAATTATACAGTTTTTCGATCTTAAAATGACCTTGATATCTGATCTTCTTCTTGGGGTTAAGTTCATATCTTATTGTAAAACTTCCCGCTCTTGTAATTTCCGAGGTCAAAAAATAGACTCCCATTTAAAATTTTGAATTTGATCTTCAAACGACCCTGGAGTCAAGGTCAAGGTCATATCAACATAGCCCCTTTTCACCCTACAACTTTTGTATGAAATATTAAAAAAAAAGTGATCACAACAAGGTACCTACTCCGTTGTCTCAAGATTCTTGTTTTTTCTATCTTTTTATGTCCATTTTAGAGCCAAAATATGGGTTAAATCGAAAAAATAATAAAACAAGTATCTTTTTTCGTTTTTCAATCGAAATCCGTGGTAAAAAATGTGTTTTTCCATTTAAAAAAATCAACCTAAAAACACCACTTCCGGTTTAGACCGAAAGTCGTAATATGTACCTTTCAATACCTCGATGTCCTACAATTTTGGTCTAAAGCTTTTTTCGAAATAATCGTGTCCAACCGAGATATTTTTTTTGTTTCGAGATAAATACCCCACCCGGTATATACGTTCTACCACCTCTTGGCGAGAGGAATTCGCATTTCCCGCTATTACAAATAAAAAAAATCTACTTCCCCCTGATTGCCAAACGCTTTCGATGTAAAACTAACCAAAATAATCTAAATAATTAGCTTATTCATCCAGAAACCCTTTCCCATACTAAATAAAACGTAACTCAACAAATTGTCTTCCGCAGTTAATCGCGAGCCCCGCTCCAAACGTTTTCAACCACGAACCCCCGCACTGACTATACCGAAAAAACCTTCTAATGCCCTGCACTAGAAAACCTCACGAACCCCCTCGAGTCCAATTTAAAATGTTTACCAATTTTGTTCTAAAAGTTAACACCAGATGCCATTTCCCTAATTCTAGATTTTTTATTTCACTTCAGATGAACTGAAGTCTTTGATTGGTAACAACATAGGACATGAACTGTCTAATGTGGTCTTCATTATCATTAGTGATTGGTTCTGGTTTTTAAACTGTTTGTTGTAACTGTTCGGAAAAAGTTGAAGCTTGTCACTAATCTGCTTTTCCCCAGTCTTTGTTTTTGATGAGTTGTTGTTCAAAAACTATTTAACCTTCTTGCAATTGTGGAATAAACATTCATCTGACTGGCTAAGTCGTTTGAATGGCTTTGTAGTGCATCAAGGTGGTTTTTGGTGATTCTACGGATTTTGTCTTCCATTAAAGGCTTAGATCGGGGAGTGTTTTATTACCGATGCACTATGGAGCGACTGAATATCATTCTCACAATTTTTTACAGAATTATTTATATGACCTTGGACTTCATCACTTGTTGTCTAAACTAATGTGGTCTCTATTATCGTTAGTGATTGGTTCTAGTTCTTAAACAGTTTGTGACAAGTGTTAGATGAAATTTGATGATTGTTCTTGATCTGCTTTTTCTCAGGCCTTCTCATTTGATGGGTGATATAAGAGTTATCGACATTTTGTCTTATGAGTCAATAGGATTTCTACCCTCTCGTCACCTTCTCCTATTTACTATTGTAACAATTAAAAACGTAAAGGAATTTCTGTATATCATATCTATTAGCTTCACAACCGAAGTGCCGACCTTCGGATTAACATTCTCTTAGAATAACTTTCAACCATCTCCGTTTATTTGTCATTTATCTGTTCCAATCTCGATATACCATTGATCTTCTGTCAAACTGGAGCCTAGTGTGTAACGGCCTTGCCGTAAAGTGCTGGTTCGAGTACCTTTTAGAAATATAGCGTCGTTTCAGGGGGGATCAACGATATTGGAGGTTTTATGGGACTATTCGAAGTGATCCTTAATGATGTATTGTTTACGGATTTCTTGAAGAGGAGCACGAGCGGATGTGCAACGATATTCCAACGTTACACTTTAAAATATAACCGACAGTCGTTTCTGAACCAAAATATATTTTTTAAATTTGTGTATAACTTGTCGTGTATACGACCTTGTCGTGCCAGCATAAATGCCTCTAATTTATTACAGCAAGGCAAACAACTGAATGAACGGTTATATTAAGGATGGGGATTCCTTTGTGGATATTTATAACAAAAATACAATATCTCCCTCCACGTATTCGATTCATTTTGGTTCGAAGACAATATCTGTATAGCGGAGGATAAAATATATCTTAGTGTTGTGACAACTTAACGTCCGCCTATATGCTGCCGTCATGCAAAGATAATATAAAAGCAATTTAATAAAAAAAAAGAGGAGCGCAGGCGGTACGGCTGATTTTATCCGACAACCGCATATTTCAACCTATTCTATATGAATATACACAATAATCCGTTTGATAGGCAGTCCTACGCACCGATATTTGTCAAGGCAGCTTTGCTGTAATTTTAATGACAGCGCCGAACGAGAATAAACCTCGCGATATTTTTTCCATGTCATCGTTTTGAATGAAAATATAAATACACAGGGGCGCGGGCGTCTCAAACAGAGTGGGGGCAGTGTTTTAGCTAAATTTGTGTTAGAAAAATGTTATGTTGGTATCATTTGTCACTAGTATGATTATTGTTTTCTATGATCTATGATAGAATGGATTACGAATTACGTTACTAGAGTACGTTGTATGTGATTTTCTTGATGAAAATAAAAGTTAAAAGTGGTGTATGTTTATTAAACGAGGATATTATTATAACATTTGTCTCTAATCTTTCTGTATACATACTTTTTCACTCTTATATCATTTGAATTAATGGAAAGTCATGAAAAATAGGATCAGCAGATGAAAATAAGAGGTGTGATTCAGGGGTCGGATTTAGGGCCTCGAGTATTTTTATTCATTTGAAGAATTTCAACGCGCGAAAAATTGCTCTACAACCGGTTTAGTTTAGTCTACTGGATGTTGTCTAATTCTGTGTAACAACTTCTGAGGCGCGTTCTTTGCATCCTGCATCACGGAGACTAGCGACTTTACACTAAAACTGATATGGGTTGTTGCGTAATCCAACCGTTGTTAATACCAGTAGGTATACTGCTGTCGTAACAAGGGTAATTATACATTTAAGCTCAAGATCTGACGCCTAGCTCGAGGAGCAGCTTCAAGACTGTCCCCTGCCATCATAAACTTCCCGACACGGTCGCCGGGACACTGAAATGTCGGGACGCCTCTAAAAAGCGGGAATGGCTTTCCTTTAAACTTAAGTGTCTGCAAATTAAAACATAAATTTTGGATGCTTTTACTGAGGGGTCAATTTGAACCTGTCTTGAAAACTGTTATAGACGTACATGATACTGCAAGAAGGCATAAAAAAAGTTATTTCTAATGAGGCCATCTATTGGCAATTACAAGGTAGATCCTTCCTTCCTTTAGGATTCCAATGGCATTATCCATAACAGACAAACGAAAAACGACAGTAAAACCTGTTTAGATGGCGTAAAAACATTTTTTTTATTCAGAAAATAAAAAAATGGCGAAATCAATTTTTTTTCCACGAACTATGATAACTAAAATTAGGAGACAAACAAATAACAACAAAAACAACAACACTAGCAGCAGCAGGAACAACGATAGCAATAACATGTACAACAGCAGCAGCAGCAGCAACAGTAACAACTAAAGCAGACTTCTCTAATCTATGATCAGAGTATTCCTTACTGTTGTGGTCAAAACATTACTTACGCATACTGTTGGCTAAGAAAATCAGTTCAAGTAACAAGATTTAAGAGCGTTATCAGCGTATCAGATAGTTGTAGTTATCATAAAAAATGGGTATGTTCGTAAAAAAAAATGTTTTTCAAGTGCGAAATGGACCTCAACGGGTCCCGATTCACGCCATCTAAACAGATTTTTACTGTCGTTTTTTCCATCCAAAAGGCTGGTACCGACATCCCTTCCGATAATCTAAAACACTAATTCCGCATGCTTTCAGACCGTGCAAATTACTGTATTGAGTCGGAAAGAAACTATTTTGAATAAAATAAATTGGATGTGACAAAATTTTTTTTGTTCTTATTTTTAAAAAGTCCAGTTTACTTTGGCAGGCACCTTAATCTTAAACAGTTGAACTAGCTTAATATTTGACAGAAACGGTCTGGATTAAATAAAAATTTTATGCGAATCTTCCGAAAAAAAGGAAAATAAGTAAATAAAAAAAGCAAACAACCCTCTCCAACCTCTCCATATACTTTGCAATAATTTTTTGTGAATTTACATTTACGTTAGGTAATTACCATTTCCTCGAGAGATTTTATTTACAATCTGAGAATATCCCCGGCGACTTAGACGAGACCTTTGTTTGCGAACGATTTTATTCACCTCGGAGGAATTACGGACACCAGCAGAAGTTAACGAGGTGTCTTATCCCGGGTCGGAAGACTCGGTGTACACAAAGAATCCATTTATTCGGTCTGATATATCTCCGGTCGGTTGTTCTACCCTCCCTTTTGAAGTTTTGTAGAAGCCATAGGGGAGAAAATGGATACGCGGTATCTCCGGCGCAGTTTTCGGGTTCATTTGATTCGTATTTTATTAGGGCCGTAACTGGAGACCCTGTTGATTACGGTGTGGGCGTTAGCGTTATAGTTTCATAGCATCGTTAGCGTCTGGCATGATTCAAAGGTGCCTGAGCAAAAATGGAGTTGTTTTCTTGTACAGACCGGCACGAATAAGTTTGCGTCTGAAATCGCTCCGCCTACAAATGAGCTGGACACGGCAAGGGAAACAACACTATCACAAATTTTATTTTAAACAAATCTACTCTTCTAAACTTTTGGAAAATAGCTGTACCGTGTTCAAAAATGGTAATAAAATATTGAAAACTACTTAAGTAACTACTTAAGTAATCCTAATTTATTTTTGTAGAGTTTTTCAAACCGTTAGCTACAACTGTGGGGAGGTCATGTCTAACGAATTCGTACAAACATTAGAAGTACCTCAGGGCTCTATACTCGGCCCCATATTTTTTATACTCTTTAATAATGATATTATTAAGCATTTAAATGAATATCTGCAGATAACCTTAAAATTTACGTTGAAATGGGTACTTAATAGCATTCACTTTTCCTAATCGTCTTTGTGTCCAACACATGTAATTAATGAAACAAAGAAGCTGCAAACAGTCATCCCTTATTCTAAGAAGTACGGGGTGTCTCAAACTCGATAGTATAGGTCTACTGTGAGGATACAAAATATTTAAATAAAATTTGGGACATGTGGTGTTAAATGGAATGAGATAAGCTCCATTTTCAATCGAAAGTATTATCTTTGGGGTTTGACCACAACTAAAAAGTCAGCAAAACAGTGTCTTGGTCATTTCAAAAGCCTGAAGGAAAAGAGAAAAGAAATATCAAGTCACCGTCTTAAATAAGGATTTAGTTGCCAATTTCCAGAATCACTGCTAGGTGTCACCACTTGTATGTCACCATGGAAGATCTGTTCTTCTTTATATTTATTGTGCTAATGAATTCAAACAGTTAGAAAAAATTACTTAGCTGTAATTATTCTAAAATGGGACTGACTTACACACTACTTCCATTCGAGCTTCGCTCTGCGCAGAGGAGAAAGATGGAGCCTCTGCCGAAACTTCGCACCTGTAGAGGCCGCTGGATTGCCAACTCACAGGATGGAGCACCACTCTCCGGCTGTCCGACTTAGATTTCTGCAATTAAAGAGCATATTATAGAAATGTAAACCAAAATGCTTTAGATTTAGATCATGTTTTTATGCACAAACTTTTCGATGGAAATGTGAATAACTTTGACAGACTTCACCGCGTGATGCATAATTTATTGTGATTGCAATCATGCCCTTATGCATTTTCACATTGCGGACTTTAGATAGCCGAACAAAAAGAAGCTCAACGAAAACTCCCCGATTCAAATTTATTCGAATCGATCTGCTTCTTCGAACCTCTTCAACCGTTCCCCGACTCCCCATTGGAAAATATCTTACAATAAAGTTGCCCGACGTACGGAACTTGAACGAAACTCCCGCCTCCCATCGGGTCAACATCTTGTCCAATTCCGGGGCACAATATTTTTTTGTATTTACTCATCCCATGCTGGGGAACGATATTAAATAAAATAGCTAATTCGGTTTCCACAATTCTCTCTATTATCCGCCGAATGGTGTGGAGCTTATCCCGCACCAGTTCCACTTACAGGGAATAAGGGTTGGGAAAGGTGACCTTAATTTTCTATTATTCAGGGAAGGGGGAAATGAAAAATTACAGGAATATTTCGTTTCGTGGCGTACTGTGGCAAACGTGAACAATGATGAAAGTGTTTTTATGATGTTGCGGGAAACAACTACTCTGCGGGCTAATGCCCCGATCAACATAATACGCTAGGATCGTTTGTCATTAAACATATATACATATGAGTAACTAAATAAGAGGCTTTTATTGAATAGGGCGGACCGAACATGCATTAACTGAGGACATCTCGCATTGTTGTGGCAAAACATTGTCCTTTATAGAAATTGTTAAACAGAAATCTGCAACCACAGATCCAATCTGTATTTCCAATCTTTCAATCAACAGAAATGGAATGTCTGAGGTTGTAGTTTATATTCAGGTAGGTTGTCACGTTTTGTGCATTAATAAATTTGTTTTGTTTTAGATTAATGTAATAAGGGATTTATTGAATCAATCATCTGAACTGCCTTACTGTATTTTTATTCGTTTTTTTAATCCAAAATGAGTTTACCTGGTAGAACTAAACGTCAATGTTGTGCTCCAAATTGCCAAAGCACTTACTGTATAAAAGTTTTTTCAGAATTTCAAAAGACAAACAATTACTGTGGATAGAATCAGTTCGAAAATTATGTGTACTTTATTATTTTAAATTTGCCGCCATTATGGTACAGCGACATCTATTAGACGGTAGAATTAGAAGTTACTCTAATTGTGTTTTCCTATGCAGTTTCCTTAATTATTTTATGGTCTGTGGTTTCCAAGTGTGTCGTTTGCCACAGTAACTACAGATGGCGTACTCTGCCGCTGCTGCCAACAGCAGATACAGAATAAAACCGTCTTATTTAGTTACTCATATGCATATATCAGTTTAGTTATTAGTTTAGTAAATGAATGATCCAGCTATTATGTTTTAATTACAGGCATTCAGTGAGTGAAGGTGAGTAGTAAGTGCTACATCTAGCGATGGCCACTGCTAATGTCGAAGCTTTCAATCCATCAAACATATGTGCAGCCGATTTGTAAAAAAATTCTCGAAGTTTATGAAAAATGGCTACTTCTGAGTCCCTGCCTATTGAACTATTAAATTGTTAGTGTATGTCAAGCAACTTTCGCAATATTTATGTACGTCAGTGTGGTACTTTTCAAAGACTGTAACTCTCCACTTTATACGCTCAGTCTGATCTTCCAAGGTCTTGCGCGGCGTCACAGTTAACCCTACGTAATCCAGGAACTAAAACGTAATTATACAAGCGATCCCGCGGGATTTATTTCGGGTTTCCGAGGTCATGGCACGACCTTAAGCTTATCGATGAAATAATGTGAATTTCCCGCCACTCGTAAAAGTCTATCGGTGACGGGACGGGACATAAAATTAAAGCAGTAAAAGTACCGCCTTATGATAACGAATAACGGCTTAGGATCAGCTATTATGGCTCTTATAGTTAGGAAGTATCGTCTAAATTATTTCCAGTGTCTATTTTAAAAATTTATGATGTTAATAGAGGAAACATTTACGTTACTTACTTTGTTTTAACTTAACCGTTGAAATATCGAAAAACTAATTCTCTAGGTCGAGAAATAAAAAAGTTACGGGCTGATCGCTAGGTTCAAAAATGTTGGGTGGGTCACGTGACCTAACCAAACCACCTTCATATCTCTTTAATCGTTGAAAATATCGAAAAAAACTAGTTCTGACGTCCCACAAGCGTTTCGTTTGAAGATTCCAGCAAACCAAGGGCTAGGTCCAGAAATAAAAATGTTACGGGTTGCTCGCTAGTTTCAAAAAGATTAGGTGGGTCACGTGACTTAAAACATGACCTAACCGCCTCCATGTCTCTTTAATATCTTAAAACCTTGCGCGAATTCTCCCACAGACGAAATTATAGACTATTACTGTTGAACTTTCACTGTCGATTTTTATATTTATGATTTTATTTAAAGAAAACAATTTAGAAATTACTCAATCATACGTTTGAAAATAAAAACTACATTCCCTAATCTCCATCTAATGGTCTTAAATTAACTCACTGTTGCAAGTCTCTAGTTTGATGTTCTTTTGATTCCTCTCAATCTTCTTTGTGCCACCAGATACCTAGATTTCCCTGGTACTTGTTTGCGCCGCCTGGTAGCTTGATTCTCCTTGTACTTATTTTCCAATGTGAACCTACTATCTTCATTTAAAACTTCAAGTTCTAATCTGACTTTTGACAGCTGACGTTGGAGAGAATATTGTTTATAGGTTTTTCATGATTTATTTAAACTTAATTATCACCTCCTTTGAGTTATAATGGAAAATTTTGTTTATCACTCTTTATACCTGATTCACTTCACTTTGAGTAGGTAGTCATTATGTTAAATATATGAACGTACTTCAAATACGGTTTTAGTAAAGCTATACAGTGTGTATCAGCCAAATGGAATAAATTCAGTAATAAATAAATGGGGTCGTGTTCGAAAAAACGCTCGGATATGTCGATTGGTATTTTTAGTTGCGCATTTGTTTCAACAAAAACTTTTTTACGGGGTATGTCCTGTAGCAGTGGTCAATGCCAACTTTACAATTGGATATTATGCCTGAGTTTGAGGAAAACTCACATCGAAAAGCAGCCCCAATGTTCGATGTTAGCCATTCATCGATTATTCGAATATTAAAAGAAAGTAAAATGCATCCCTATAAAATGAAACCAACTCAGGAGCTCATGGAAGAGCATTTTGATAGAACGTATTTTTGTGAACAAATGATGGTATTGTTAGATAACAATGTGATCCAATTAGAACATGTTTTGTTTTCTGATTAGTGCACCTTTACACTTCGCGGTCATGCTAATCGTCAAAATTGGTCTAATGAAAATCCTCACTGGATTACAGAATAACATACGTAATACCCTGAAAAGGTGAATGTTTGGGCAGGAATTTATTGTTGAAGATCATATCATGGGTCCCCTTTTCATTGAAGGCAATTTGAATGGCGATAATTATTTAGCACTGCTCCAAAATAATGTCATGCTAACTTTGACAAACTTATATCCTGATCCAGCAAACCCACAAATTCCAGCGAATATGATATGGTTTCAGCAAGATGGGGCACCGCCCCATTACCAAATCAAAGTGCGGCAGTACCTCAACCGAATATTTCCAAATCAGTGGAAAGGTAGGCGAGGATTGATGGAATGGCCAGCACGAGCCCCTGATCTGACACCATTAGACTTCTTCTTATGGGGATATGTCAAAAGTATTGTGTCCAAAGTAAACCCCTCGACTTCGCTGACTTAAGAAGACGAAAAACGCTTGCGATTAGATCGGTCACGCCTGAGCCTGAGATGTTGAGTAACGTTAGATGCAATTTCTATTTAAGATTAGGATGTTAGCATTTTGAACATCTCCTACATTGGCATTATTGTTTTTTTTTTGCTTTTTTACATTATCAATAAATAAACAGTATTATTTATTAATTTTTTTGAGTGTGTTGTAGCGAATTTCTTAAATCAAATAATATTTGCAATAGATCTGAAAACACTTAATATTTCCGAAACAGTTGAAGATCGGTATAGGACATTGTACATGAAATGTCTAGAATTTTCTGAAGAATCCAAAAATTGAATGATATTCAGGGTGTTGCGTTTAAAATAAGAAAATTGATATTGACCATTGTTACATGACACACCCTGTATAAAAAATTTTGGTAAAAAAATGCGCAACTAAAAATACCAATCGACGTGTCCGAGCGTTTTTTCAAACACGCCCCGATGTATGTATGTATGTATGTATGTATGTATGTCGGAGGGTGGTGGAATTGTTTTTCCACCGCGGCACTTAGACCTTATTAGGCCCCTTGTACACCCTCCTTCATTACTCGAGTACTTTCCTTCAAACCATCCTATTACTACACGGGTGGCTTGGTGGCAAAGTCTCGTACAGTTTATGTATGATAGCATGGTCTTGAGTTACAGAGATTTTCTTTGCTCTGTTCTCATTACCATTTATCGGGGACCACACGCATGCGGCAAATGTTGGGCGACCCAGGTCTCTGGTAGGCTGCCACAGCCACGTCCCTGAGCCTGCCTTAGGTCACCCATCCAAATTCCAGCCTGCGTCCGTGATGCTTGCCTCGGCAGATCGAAATCCGCCGGCTAAGACACCCGGCTAGGCGGTCCCCCACCACGCCATTTTATTCCATTTGGCTGAATTTATTCCATTTGGCTGAAACACACTGTATACGAGTATTATACGTGTGATCTTACTTTAAATATGTCAACAAGCTCTTAGATATAGAGGATTTTCTTTGCCACACAAGTTTTACATTGTTTTTTTTTAAATCGTTTTCAGAAATCTTGTTCTTGTTGAATTCAAATAAGCCCTTTGTTAACACGCGAAAAAGAGAAAGAAATATGAACAGCGCACTTTGCCTTTTAAAGATTAAAGAGCACTTTTTATTGTTTCTTTCCCACGGCCTTTGATGCGTTCAGCGGCGAACGTAAGCATTTTTGCACGGGGGCACAAAAAGACAAAAATTTAAAATCGGGGCTCCCGGTTCAATATCTTGCATTTGTTTCCCTCGAATATGAAATGTGGCGGTAAATCGGTTTGGGGAACGACACGGTGCCGGTAAAGGGCTAGTTTTTTTATTGAATATAGGAAACTCGAGGTTTTATTTCAGGGTGCACGTAGCCCGTGACGCACGAATTGACCGGGTGTTTTTTATGGACTTTATCGCAGCGTTTCGAGAGACATTTGTCATAAATGGTATAGTGGAGTCAAGATAGCTTAAAATTACACATTATTTCGAAATAATTATGGGAAGCATAGATTTTCCTAAAACCTTTTGAAATTACTTGGAGACAAGTATTAGAAAAAAAGTTATAAACTTATTTTTGTACGCTAATTGTTTTTTAATTGTTAATTTAATAATAAATAGTTTTTTTAAGAACATTTAAAATGAAGAGTAACCTGTGAAAGTTACAGATATTTATTTTAAAAATTAAATGAATGACAGCTCTTTTATTATTATTGTACAAAATTATAGAATGACGTAACTTTGTATACGTACTATATATATATTTGTTTTTTCTTAAGTTTAAAGACATAAAATTGTGATAGCCGGATGACTCTTCTTTAATTTAAATTTTTGTGAGGTCGATTTGATCAATTAGATCAAATGTTATAACAAATTTAGTGTAGCGCGCTCGGGGCCGCGCGCTCTTCGAGAGCTATACTTGGGGGCCGCCCGTCTCATTTTTCGTACGTTAGAAAAAAATTCTACAGTCTTCAATTCGCATTTTAGAAAAAAACTTTATTAACATTTTGTATGTAAAATTTCCTGTTCTTTCGAATGGCGCAGGTAATTTTTTTTTAATTAAATTTTTTTATGTATTTTGCAAAAACTGTAATTTTGCAAGTAATTTGTTAAATAAATAACTTAGCGTACACTCTACAGTTGGTAACGTTTTATATGTTGTTTCTGCCAACTTTACAAAGCGAAAAATAGAAAGTTCCCTCTTCCAGTAATTTTCGCGAAGTCAAAATCTATCTCGACTCCACTAGTAATCAGATCTGAAAATAAGACACCGAGAATAGGATTTCCATTATTTTCTGTAACTACGTGGACGACGTAGCATCCAAACACCAGCTTGTGGCCTGCTTATCATAAAAAACGCCCTTTTATGATGTGTCGCCTTTCAATAGCTGCCTAAGACGCAGCTATTTTAGGCTCCATCTCAAATTTCAGCTTCGATGAGCACTAAAAAGCAACATTAAATATTGCCTTTGGTGCACGTCGAGATGGCTTTCAATATTTGTACGTTCCGGCCGGAAGCGTTTCGTATATTCCGTGCAAGGAGTTTATTAATAAAATTTCAACGGGTGCTCCGCAATATTCCGCCGCGAATCAATAGTACTTGTGGGGTCTGGATTATGATAGGTTTCGGAGTGTTATTCTACACCCATCGCCCATTGGGGGCCGGTGTTTTAGATATTTCCCGAAAAAGGTCGTGTAAACGGGGAGTCTGTAGACTTAGACCCCGAAGGAAAACATTGTGAACGCTGCGATACGACTCTTACAATATTATGATAAAATATCGGGGTGACGAACGAGGTTGATACTGATACTAAATTCTGGAAAAGCAAACGCAGTAAGGGAAGAACCATAGAACCCAGGATATAGGTAATCAACTCTGCCAGTTGACCTATTTTGTTTTTAACTTCAATTCTTTCAATTTCACAGCAACTACGATAATTTTGTAATTTGTTACTAATCACTAGAAATAGTAAATGTTAGGGCGGCTGCAGGATTGACTGTAGGTTGGGTTCTGTTTCATGTAAATTTATTCAAACAAAAAGTGACACAACCGTCGCCTTCTTATAATTGCATTATAAGAATATACACTGTGTCCCAAAATGATGGAACAAAATTCATATTTTTTTCCAGTTCAGTTTTTAAAAAATTGCTGAAACAAGCCAATTAGTAAACAGAAATTGTCAGACCTATAACATTACCAAAATAGGACGCTCTGTATTTTAAAATAAAAATAAATAGCCCTTGTATAGACGAATTCAGCGATATAAAGTTATACCTACTTTTTTGTCATAATTGTCAAAAAAATGTAAAAATTGTCCTTTGTACTGAACAATCATAGTCTCTTCTGTACTTTAAAAATGTACCTACTCTTTATTAATCTTTTTCTACTTATGTACTTTAAAGCTTTCTTTTTGTCAAAAAAAATACATCGATAAACACATAAAATTCACCGGTGTAGGAACAGGGTGATTCACTATATTTTGACACCCCCTTTAACTTTTTTATTTTAAGAGTTATAAAAGAAATGTGAAATATAAAAGTTGCACGATTGTTTATGAATTTTTAGAAAATGATAGTAGAAAAACAAATGAAGTCCAAATAAAATGGCCGCGGATGTTAACTTTGTTAAGTTAAATGGAACACCCTGTATATTTTTACATATTTGGATAGAATGTTCCTTGTCGAGCATAGTCATATAGTGTTTGTTGGGTCCATCTCTAATAATAGGCGAGATAATATTAAAAAACGAAATGATGTTTTTTTTTATTAAGAAAATAAGACATCTTGTAATTGTTAGACCTCTTTCAGGCATTTCTGCCTTTTTTCCAATTACGTAACGATTTAGATTTAGTTGTAATATATTTTGACATATCGGACATTGATATAGTCCAAAATGCGTATAGGTATTTTAAGTAAATCTCACTAATTAAGAACATCTGATCAGTTTTGAGTCAAACAATTCATTTCATGAATATTCAACCAGGAATAAAAACCAAATCAGGCACAACTTTCTGCGATTGAACAGAGCTAGAAATGGGACAAATCATTATTGCATTAGATTTTATAACAAATTACCAGTCAATGTCAAAAATCTATGCCCAATTCATTATAAAGGTGTCTTGAAAAACTTTCTTAAATTGAATGCATTTTATACACTTGATGAATTTTTAAATCATAATTTTGCTAATCTAATTTTAAATTGTAAGTCGAATTGTAATGTTTGTATTTTATAGTTGTCTGTACTTTATGTACTTTATGAGTGTTTTTATAATATGATGTGCTTCTCTTTGAATTGTATTTTAATTGTATGCTTTGGCCATGTTTTTCTTTGACGTGTGTAAACATTTTTCTTATGTAATAACACCAATAAATGCTTACTTACTTACTTACTTACTTACTTACTTACTTACTTACTTACTTACTTACTTACTTACTTACTTACTTACTTACTTACTTACTTACTTACTTACTTACTTACTTACTTACTTACTTACTTACTTACTTACTTACTTACTTACTTACTTACTTACTTACTTACTTACTTACTTACTTACTTACTTACTTACTTACTTACTTACTTACTTACTTACTTACTTACTTACTTACTTACTTACTTACTTACTTACTTACTTACTTACTTACTTACTTACTTACTTACTTACTTACTTACTTACTTACTTACTTACTTACTTACTTACTTACTTACTTACTTACTTACTTACTTACTTACTTACTTACTTACTTACTTACTTACTTACTTACTTACTTACTTACTTACTTACTTACTTACTTACTTACTTACTTACTTACTTACTTACTTACTTACTTACTTACTTACTTACTTACTTACTTACTTACTTACTTACTTACTTACTTACTTACTTACTTACTTACTTACTTACTTACTTACTTACTTACTTACTTACTTACTTACTTACTTACTTACTNCGGACTAATTAGTGCGATTTAGTTAAAATACTTATACCCATTTTGGACTATATCAATGTTCGATATGTCAAAATATATTGCAAATAAATCTAAATCCTTACGTAATTGGAAAAAGGCAGAAATGCCCGAAAAACGTTCTTTTCGTTTTTTAATATTATCTCGCTTATTGTTAGAGATGGACCCAACAAATCATATATGACTGTGCTCGACAGGGAACGTTCTATTCAAATGTGTAAAAATATACATAGTGTTTCATTTAAATTAACAAAGTTAACATTCGCGGCCATTTTGTTTGAACTTCATTTGTTTTTCTACTATCATATTCGAAAATTTCATAAAAAATCGTGCAACTTTTGTATTTCACATTTTTTTTATAACTCTTAAAACAAAAAAGTTAAAGGGGGGTCAAAATATAGTGAATCACCCTGTACGTTTTCAGCCACGAAATTTGAATAATTCCAAATATTTCGAATTTTCACCACCAAAAACGGCGGTGACAACATTTTTAACATTAAGGCGATGTTTCGCATCGTATTAACCATGGCCTGTATAAATTTAGTTTCGTTAAACTCTCTCGGTTTCAAAAATACAAAACCTATGTACGTTTTCAGCCACGAAATTTGAATAATTCCAAATATTTCGAATTTTCCCAACCACGAACGCCGGTGACAACATTTTTAACATTACGGCGATGTTTCGCATTGTATTAGCTATGTTCTGTACAAATTTAGTTTCGTGCAACTCCCTCGGTTTTAAAAACACAATACCTATGCACGTTTTCAACTACGAAATTTGAATAATTCCAAATATTTCGAATTTTCACCACGAGCACGATATGCCTGCTGGTGACTTCCAACAAGATTGTGCTCCTCCACATTTTCGTGTCGATGTAAG
Organism: Anoplophora glabripennis; assembly: GCF_000390285.2. NCBI lineage: Eukaryota > Metazoa > Arthropoda > Insecta > Coleoptera > Cerambycidae > Anoplophora > Anoplophora glabripennis. Next base: position 647,467 of record NW_019416313.1, read on the forward strand.
AAATTGATAATATTTTCACTAAATAGTTAATAATAATAATTTTCCTTTATTACTAATTTGAATAATACTAACTATTCAAATAATGCACTTCGTAAATAAATCTTTAGTTGGTTTAAAAAATTAAGCTTTAATTTACTGCAACACTCTGTATTCTATCACAACAAAAATCGGTATAGTAGGGTTTTAGATAGTCCCGAATAACAATACGGTGCAGTCTAAAAAAAATCGCTAATGTTACTTGTTTTTCTTCCTATAAAACGCGTCTCAGTTGGCCATGACTTATACCACGTAAATACCGAAATTATACATTCTACTCCTTTTTCTGAGATCTATCAAACAAAAAAAGTTTAAACAAATCGGTCAACAAATAACAATTTTACATGGGTGGCTAATGCTTAAGTGGGACACACTGTATGTAAGTATTCGCGTAATAGTTTGGGACATGCAAAAAAGGGCAGTGTCTATTGTTCTACACTAAACGTTTCACATGGGACTTACCATAAATATATAGGTATAGTACGTAACAATAAGTACCAGCAGAAGTTAACGAAATAATAATTTCTAACTCATAAGGAAAGGGATTGTAAAAAATAATTGTTAAGTTGTCGTAAGTGTTTCACGGTTAATCGTCTCCGGTTTAAAAAAAAATACCGTTCAACATTTACCGAGGTCACAGGCGTATATCTAAAATAGTCGAAGTTTTTAATAGATGCTAAGGATCAACTACTTCACATTTTAGTAATCCCACTATCGCCGTCATTGTACAATAACACGTACATGTCTGCCTCTGATCTGAAGCTTGGCATCGATCAATTTATTCGATACGTATCTAGCGGCACCCTAATGCCTGCTCTGGAGGCTTGGCCGGTGAATAATTCAAGCTTTTCGCCAAGGAACGTTGTCGTTTGGTCGAGTGTATGGCACGTGTTTTTATGGCAGTCAGTAGCATTGTGTATCGTGAGCATAAAGCGGCACACGGCTTCACCGTACATTTAGAGTATTTCTACTACTACATTGCCGCTTACTAACATAATATAGATTACCTCCATTTATTGATTTATTTGATTGTCGCCACAAAGTTTCCGATGTCTACTAATCGCCAACTCGTTTTTGATACAAATATGATTTGTCATAAAAAAATGGAATTACTCGATAAAAGGAAAGATACCTCTTAGAATCGACTTTAAATTTCATCCTTGAATCCGTACCTGCTACCTTGAGAATCGGATCCGCTTTGCCCCAGATATTTTTTTGTGGCAAAAAACTTCTCGGGTGGAAATCGCAGCTTATCAGGGTTCGATCTCAATCAAACCCAACTACGACGCGGATTAGGTAAAGTCACACGAGAGCGGTTCTCACGCTACGCGAGCAAGGGAGGCGGGTACTAATTGAGGAGGACGCCCGGCATATTGGTCCTCTTTAATAAAATTACATCGGTGTTTTTTGCTTTGATGTTTTTAGTAAATGTTAATGTCACATGTAGATCCTGGGCGAGGGGAGATAACTTTTACGTGTTTTACCGATGGGAGTTTTTCTTTAGTGACAGGTAGCGAGGATAAGGGAAATGGATTTGAAGGAAAAAGCGGAGCGAGTTTTAAAAAGTTTCCGTTTCGCAATAATTCTGTTGAAAAGGAAGGCAGGGTTAAAAAATTATTAATTTAGTGCCAATTTATACTCGAGTAACGTTTTTATTTTATTTACCCTTAAAAATTTTATCCAGAACATTAGCGTAGACTACCTTTTATTACACCAGTTATATCCGTTGTTTTATGGCATTCGGTTGCCTGAGTTGGCCGTGCAAATGGATTTTTTTAAACAATTGATAGGGATCTGTACAGCCATCCGTTATAGCTTGACAGCGACATGCGAAACTTAACCGTTTTCATTACTTTACCTGACCAAAAATGTACGAACTTCTTAATAAAACGTCAGACACGAACGCGAGTCCAAAAAACATGATCAAATATCGTGTATGTACTAAAATTAGTAGGGGAGGTAAAAGTTCTCATTTGAATAAATAAACGTCACTTACCGACATAAGAAACGAGGTTGAGCATAAAAAATGTCAGTTATAATAAAAACTTGCCGTATTCCGTCTTCTCAACAATTTGACAGACTATAAAAATCTATTTGAGGTAATTGATACACGCGACATTCAGTGGTAGGATACATACAATGTAATGAACCAAAGTCGACGTTTGAACGCGTCTCCTGGTTTTTCCGCTAATTCTAGTGGAGAACCTCGCTGTCATTCTTGCCTTTGATCTGTCTCGACTTCGGCGATTTATATTGTATTTATTACATCTTTGCGACGAAGATAAAATATGGCTTCTAGATATAACTGAAATGCGTCTGCATTTGGCGGTATTCAATTCTGTGTAAAATACGCAACACATTGCTTCTGGTCCAATCTACCTCTGCTTAAAAAATTCCACAATTCCAACATTTCTTTTACTTTTCCAAACTTCTCACTGAATTTTACGTCGTAGTTTTTTAGTAGAATTACCTCGGCGCCTTGTCCTTCCAAACAACCCCTTTTGAATCTTACAGAACATGCTGAGACAAGCGCTGGTTCATTTGAAAGCCTTACGTGCCGCATTAAAATTTCATTGGGCTCCATTAAAACTGAATAAAGTATTTAAGCCTGTAAATAATTAACACCGCGATCTGTACGCGCCACTGCTCAGGGAACCGGAACAAAACGAAGAGTGATTCGAAATTAGCGTCGAAATTAGTCAGGCAGGAACTGCAATGACCCGGAGTTCCCATTTTTCTCTGTGCGACTCGGAGTTTTATTAACGAGGGGTATTAGGACATATATCGAATCCGCTGTTGCGGATTTTACCGTTAATTCTGACGGATTTCACGGACATGGGAAATAAGGGAAACTGATGAAATGATCAGATTACGTAAGAATAGAGTAGCTTGAGGATATCGCAGGATCAGAAGTGGGATAATTTTTTTGGTCTATTGTTAAAATTTAAAATAAATTCGTTCATATTTTTAAAAATCGTAGCAGATATGCAGAAGAAACTGTCGACGAAAGTTTATACAGGGTGTTCCACCTAAGAGGGGTACTGCTGTAACTCTACAACTTTAAAATTTATAAAATGGTTTTAACACACATTTTTTTTTCAAATGGAATGACCCATATTAATTGTCATGCGTAAATGCAAAATTGAATGCCCATTCGACTGATATAAGGTTGTCCATATTTATCTTTAACAGTTTTCCTTTTTAAAATCCGAAAAAGTAGATATGTAACAGCATCAAGAAAGCCTTGCAAAATCACTTTTCACTCACATTTTATCAAGGCTGGAACTGACAGTGTCAATATTTACTGGCATGTTTAAATATGTGGTTTGATAAACAAAAGTAAACCACTAACAACAACTAAAACAAAACTCAAAACGAAACAAACTGAAACTCGGAACACAACAAGGAGAATACTTAGACCGCTGATTTACATCAATTGCTCGAAGTGTCCTCCATTTTGATTAATACACAAACGAATTCGATTTTTAAAAGACTGCTCAACATTGGTCAGCATGTCTGGCGTACTTTCTTGAGATGCTACTGTAATGCGCTGCCTTTTATAAATCCCCATAAAAAGAAGTTGCATCTGGTCATATCTGGACACCTTGAAGGCCAACTCACTGGTCCCTCGCGCCCAATCCATCGGTTGGGAAAAGTTTCGTGTAAAAACTGACGAACCGCAGCGGTATTGTGAGGTGGAGCACCATCATATTGCATCCACATTCTTCGAAATGTAGCTAAAGGAATGTCGCCTAACAAAATCTTTTACTGTTTGTTAAAAAGTTTAAATACACTGCTCCAGTTAGATGCCGTTCAAAAACGAATGGTCCAATGACAAGGGTTCACAAAATTGCTCCCCACACGTTCAAATACCATCGTTAGCTATAAGTTGTCCGGAATTGGTGAGGATTCACTGTGTCATAGTAATAGCAATTATGACTATTAACGAAACCATTTTTATGAAAAGTAGCCTCATCGGAAAACATGACCCGTTTAAAAAAATCATCATCTTGATTTAACATCTCAAGTGCCCACTGACAAAACTCCAGTCTCCGCTGAAAGTCTACTTTTAGTGACTCTTGGTGCAATTGGATGCGATAAGGATGTGCTGTGCTGTGCTTTTGTAAAATCCTTTGTATCGACGTTGTACTAATAATTGCAAGGCCTTCTTGACACTGTTACATGGCTACATTTTCGGACTTTACAAAGGAACCTGATCTTTCTGGAAAACTGTTAGAGATAAGTATGGACAACCTTATATCAATCGAAAGGGCATTCAATTTTGCATTCACCCATGACAATTAATAAGGGTAATTCCATTTGAAAAAAAGTTTTTCAACTCGTATGGTTATTAAATGTAGGTCTCAGTATTTTCGAGTCACACACACAGTACACGTTTTGCTCACAGATGACAAGATAGAGTAATTTATGCCAAAACGAACTGTGAAAACTGCAAGTTCCTAACTCTTACGGTTTCGACGCTATCTAACCTCATTTATAGAGCTGAAATCGTGATTTTTTTTCAAAAATAACTGAATATTTCGAAAACGGTAAGTTTTAAACACCATGTACATTTAATAAACTCTACCTAATATTAACCAAGGAATTCAAAAACGCAATAATACTCAGGGTGTTGCATTTAAAATAACAAAGTTATGTAGCGCCTACGCGAAATGAAACACCCTGTAAAGCTAAAAATATTTTCATTGCATGGCTCACATGATTCCAGACAACAGAGTTAAAGAAAAATCCCTCAGAATTGTTCTGTTTATTTTTACTTTCAAAATTGTGCACTTTCTCATGAAATACACTGTATATATTGGTAAGAAAGAGTGAACTTACATCGACGTGTACGCCATCCAACTCGTAGGAGTGCGACTGCGGCCGGGCCTTCGGCACGAACCTGTAGAACTCCTCGTGCTCCTTGTACCACTTGACGGCGTAGAGGGTGTCGTTGCCCAGGTCATAGTCGCACTGGAGCATGGCGGTCTCTCCCGGTACTCGATATTGCGGCACGTTTACCCGCACCCATTTCAATCCGCTTCCCGGCGACGTCGCCGCTGTGGACAGAGAAACAGAGAGATTAGTTTAGTGAAGCCTTGAAGGAGATTTCCATAGTATGAGCTTAATAATTTTACACAAAAAAAATGCATTGTAAAAAAATGTTATATTGTCGTGGTTGTCCAAACTGAGCAATGGAACTGTCAAAAATAGTAACTAAAACACATTGCGTTTTTCAAAAAATATGGGGATAGTTCTGTCTATAACTCTTTATTGTAATATCACTTATCGCGGTGATACCGTTTCGTATCTATCATTGCCTACTTCGTTAATAAATAATGAGAAAAGTATTAACGAACTTCACAATCATTTGTTCCTGGAATCGATTACTTCCCTTCCCATAAATTTCCTTGAACTGTGCAATTGAGTTTAATATTACCTTCTGAATTAATTATACTTGACAATTGTAGGACTACTACTAATAATACCTAATCTAGTTCATAGTACCTACTTATGATTAGATAAGTATGATTTATTTCCAATAAAAAATAAATCTTACTCGACGTGGCCTAGAAAGCACCCCTTTTATAAACTACCGAAACCAGTTTTTTTTAGTATCTTTATATCATTATATCTCACCGACATCGACAGTCCAAAACAATTTGGTAGGTAGGCATACCGATGAGAATTAACAATTTTGAAACGGCCTGTGTCTGGTGATTTTACTGACGTAAGAGCTTAACGGTTTACTGGATACTGGTGGTGTTATTCAATGTTGGAAGAGATGCTAGTCCGCAAAATAGTTGTATCGCATCATTAGTTACAAATATTATAAAGAAATGTACTACAGGTGCTTCAGAATAATTCTTGGAGTATGACTTTTTCTTTCGTTTGGTTCAATTGTTTTTAATTGAATTTTGCCAGAATCTCCAAAATTAATAAACTATAATTTGGAAGGCAGTTTTTATATGAGTTGTACAGAGCCAATGGGAAGGTCAAAGGTTTTTGCCCTTCTCTTAGCGCTAAACCATTCGTTTCTGTTCTTGGTGTTGACGTGAGACAATATTTTTCCTCACCATATGTATGGATAAAAACAGTCGATATTGTTGATCTAAAGGACGACGAGCCAGCCAAGCAAATGTACCATGGTCGACTGGTCCTAGTCCATAATACTAGCTAATTTCTGGGTTGATTGATTGGATCAGCATGAATTGAAGCTTCAAAAGATCTTCATCAATGTCAAATGGGTTTCTTAAACATGAAGATTGATTCATATCAAAAATCACAAACCAATAGTTCCAATAGTCCAGTTTCAATAGTCCCCAATAGTTTTCCCTCCGTAAACGACAAAATGTTTTCTGCAAGCAATGACTATATGCTTCGTGGTTCGAATACTATTAAGTTAAACAATAGTACGGCGGTAAATAGCTTTGATAAATGTTTGGCAATTCATTTTCAGGGAAGGTCTGAATCCATTAAAGGATTTGGTTATGCAACGTAAAAAAATCGGTGTGAGTGAAAGCGGTAAAGGTTCGAAGTGAATTCATTGAGTACATTTTCACTCAATATTGGGCATTTTGATCATTTTACTCATTTGTGATTATATTTAGACTAAAACTGAGTACTTTCACTCAAATATAGGTACTCCTTAAATAAACTCTTCACGTAAACTCGTAATTGGTGCACTTGTTCCTAAATCAGAGTAAATGTCCTCATTACTGAGCGATTTTAAATGTATATTAATTTTGAGTAATTTGAATGGCGCCGTGAAGATGGCACCACTTACATATTGCTTTTGTAATGTCGAGAACAGGCCTTAACCGGCGGCAGCGGGTCTCAGCTGGCGGATCTCAGCCATTACAGGAGGAGGCCCCGGGAAGTGAATAAATTTCAACACTGTATATCCTAATTAATTATTTATGAGTGATCTATTTTTCCACTCTATATTTAGTTAATTAAAAACCAAGTCTGAGTAAAAAATGACTCAATAATACTTAAATTTAAATCGTATTAGAGAAAAAGTCAACTCTATAGTGATGGGCAAAACGATTCATTTTGATGTTTCGAATCAAATGACTCATTTCAAAGTTGAGAGTCGAAACTGGGAGCCGACTCTTCCGACTCCCAACTCCCATGGTAGATATCGAATCGCTAAGTTCGTAATTCGCATAATCACGGTGGCCCGTATCGGAACGGACGGAAATACCGGAATCTGGGCCGATCTTGAGTTTGACCGATAATTTGAATACACATTTGTTTACTGAAATAACTGACTAAAATTGAAATTAGTTCTTCCACTGCAGTCAAGGTTTACGTACTTAGTTCTTTCACTGAAATTTGTTGTCAAGGGTGTAGTACCTATTTGTATGTAATACAAAAATGCGAATGAATGCGACGATAAGGCATATATTCTCTTCAAACGTTTACAAATACAAACGCAAACCGTTTGCTACCGTTTTTCCCTGTAGATTGCGGCCATTGTTGCCCACAATGTTTACTTCTTGTCAGTATCAAACGACTTGCAAATCACTAAATATCAGTGATCACAGGCACAGCTACACGCCGATCCAAATCGCAAAACGAATCTGACTCACATCTGACTCTCGGCCCTGGTGGTTCAGTTGTACACTATAACGGATTCGACACTCCACACGGAAGTCGGCATAGGTCGATCACGAAACGCTACATATTGAATCATCGGAGTCGACTCTTACATATTTTGGGAGTCGACTCAGATGATCTAAGCCAAGTGTCGACTCTCTGATTCGAAACATACACTCACTAGCCAACACTACAACTCTGAATTGGTTTTATATACTCAGAATAGTCACTCAATTAGTTAGCAGCAACTCGGACTTGAGTAAAGCTCACTCATTTCTAATTCAATAGTTTCACTCAGTTGTACTCATACTAATAGAGTGAAACTTTCACTCAATCGGGTGTGGACAGATATTGACACATTATTGAGTAAAATTGAGTGAAATTTGAGTGAATTTTTTTTACAGTGTATTATCGCTCTTTGCATCAGTTACTATTTTGAAGATTATGATCAAATTATTACATTTTCTTTAGGTGTGATAATGATTTGTTATTGTTGTCTATCTCAAAATAGACTAGAATTTATTAATTATCTTCAGTCAATTTATTTAGGCTTTGTTCCTTGATATCTTAGTATAATAGGTATTTGACATCCTCTTGAAAACAAACTGAATCAACGTCACTTTCAGACATAATTAATTTTTCCCAAACCACCACCCTTCCTCCCTCCCTCATTTCAGTCCCCACGAGGAAATGTCGATGACAGTCCTTCCCTCCCTCCGGCTCCACATCTCTGACGACTGACTGATTACCACGATTTTGGGCCTTATAAATGCTAATATCCGCAGTTAACTCCAAGAAATTCCTCAAGTTTCATTAACCCAGTGATAAAGTGGGTACGGTAGCGTTTGTTTGTTCATTAAATGGTCTCGTAGTTATGATATTTCGCCGGATGTGAGGCGGCCGTTAAAATTAAGGGTCCCCTAATGGCCCGCATTAAGAAAGAAGCATTAAATGAAATTTGTTAAGGGCTAAACAGGGTGTAATGTCGGTAGAGGGGAGGTTAATTGAGCCCGGGACTTTCGGCGCTTGACGGCCCATTACCGGAAATGGGGCAAGTTGGAATGACTTAGTTTGAGTGTACCTATTTGTTCCCTTGCTTCATGGCGACACGTACAGGAGCGCTGGTCATAAATTGGTAAAAAAAGCTGGAAAAGATTGAATTATACATTCTAGTTTCATCAATTTAAGGTTGTTTTCTCAAAACCATACTTTCAATTTAATTGGAAAATAGAGATCAGTAGAGTTATAGGCAGAAGCAAATAACGTATTATGAGAAAGTATTAGAAATGGGAATAGATCATTACCATATATTATGGAAAGCAAAAGTCCCAACACGGAGCCCTGTGGAACTCCCTGATACACATATATTCATAACTTGGATAAAATTAAAAAAATATTAAATAAATAGCTTTAACTGTAGACCTCGCATGCCATAAAAAGGTAATTTGCAATAATAAAGAGGCTGATTTCTCATTTAACCAATGAAAGGTCTTATTCCAGCCTACAATTGATCAAAAATTAAAGAAATTAAAGTACCCAGTTCGTCAAAAACAATAAATTTGTTACAGAGAAGCATTATTTTTTCCTAGAACTTACAACTAATTCCAAAGACACCTCTTTTGCTGTAAAATCCATCTATCCCTATTAGCACAGACAATATAGCTTCGCCCCAGACCGCTATTGGAATAGGACAGTAGTTTTAAATTTCCGAATTGCTGATAGAGTACACCACCAGCAGAATTTTAAGAAGAATCAAATGCAGCGGCTCGCATTCCTACGCGTATCCTAGCAACATATAAACAACACTTTGGCAATGTTGCCAGGCGCACTTACGGATTTATTTTGTACAATTTTTTTGTTTTTTGCGTTACTATATTTACTTAAATGTATGATGTAGGTATTGATAAAAATGTTTTAAAGAATCAACGAATATCAATGTACTTGATATTCTGCAGCGGTGCCACAGGCAGGTTATTTAATCATAATTTCGTTAATTAACTACTATTTTAATTTTTTGGTGATGATATAGTGCAGAAAATATATATTTCAAACAGTTTTTTTGAATATTTGGTGATGATGATAAAATTTATTTAATATACAAGTGGGTTATTAGTACGTCGCGGAATGTAGTTATAGTTTTTTTTTGTATTTTGACATCCACTAAATACAAATGTACGATTTTTCCTTTATTTTTTTGACATCAAAAGCTAGCATAAAATATATATAGTTAAAGTAAAAAAATAATTAAAAAAATTAAAATTCATCCTTATTAAAATAAGAAACAACGATTTTTATAACTAACCTTTACACCTTTACAACAACGTAAGGAGAATGCCTAAAAACGAAATAACATTAAAATACCCACAATTTTTACAAATTTTAAACATGCAAGTAATTGTGATGATACAGTTGAAGATATGCTTTAATTTACTATTTATTGCTTTAAAAACAAATTCAGAATTATCAAACATTTCGTCCTGTATTTTTTCTTTCAATACTTGTAAATTTTGAGGTCTTTATTTTATTGAAGTGTCCCCATAAAAATATGTCTAATGGACTGAGATCGGGGCTGTTTTCTGGCCACCTAAAGTTTCTAATAATATTTTTTACAGTGTTCGTTAACAGGATTCGTCCTCCAAAATAAATTTGCCGATATTCCTGAAGAACTTTTGCACATTATTGTTATTTGAATAACACAGTTTAATTATGTTTTATATTCTGATAATGATAAATCTCATGTATTTTTAAAAGAAGGTACGTTTCTGTCATTTTTGTCCGATTGTGTGCGAGAGAGATAGAGTTATAGTGTGCGATAGAGACAGAATGAGTTTGTCCTCAGAGGGCTTTTCTCTTTCTGTCTCTCTCTCTCTGCTGTCTTCAGGAGTCTCTGGAGCTTCCCCAGCATCTTCAGGACAACTAGGGAGGGAACGTGCGATAGAGCGCGTGAACTTTTTAGCCTTCATCATCGAGTTATGACGTCACAACGTATGAGGAAAAAAAAACGGTTTTTGCTCTAACTCGAAAATGACTGGAAATAAAATATAAATAAGTCTCCCTTTGGTTCTGAGTAGAGTACTCGGTAGCCGAGGCAGAGCGGGGTGTCACAATATATGAAAAAAAAAAACAGTATTTGCTTGTACCTCGGAAATGACTCAAATTATCAAAAAATCTCCCATGGTTCTGACTGGTGATCGTCCGAAGTCCGTATGTCGAAAAAAAAATCGGGACCAACGGTGTGTGACATCATAGAATAAAAAAGTGTTTATAACTCGGAGACGCACTGCGTTGAATCGAAAAAATAATTTAAAAAATCTCCCCACATCCCTGGCTCTAATTATCCCTTCTGCATTGAAGGCAAAAGGTCCGAAGTCCGTATGTTGAAAATAAATTTCGGAAACAAGTGTGTGAGGTGATACAGTAAAAAAAGGTCTTATAACTCAGAAATGGTGCGTTGAAACGAAAAAATAATTTAAAAAATCTCCCTTACACCCCTGGTTTTGATTGTCCGTTCTGCGTTGAATGCAAAAGGTCCGAGGACCGTCTGTCGAAAAACAAAAAAGTTGGTCAATAATTGCAACAGCAGTAGCGAACGCATTATCTTATAGGTATCTCATTGATTGATAATTTGTTTTTTTTTAAATAAATTTCATATCAACCATCCCTTGCGGTTCCAATAATTTTATTAAATAAAAAATTAAGGTACTATTCTTAAAGAAATATTTAGGAATAGCTTTAATTCTAACTTGATTTATTTTATTTAGCATTTATCACAATGTGATTTCCAAACAAAAGATAAGTTCCATATCTCTTTAATTACATAATTGAATGCATCGAATTTATTTGGCAATTATCATTTGGCAACAAAGCCACCGCTAGAACTGCTAAAAGAGTTACCACACTAAATTTTATTGATGGATGCGGGCTAACAACACCCCGCATCATTTTTAGGTTGCCAATTTCCAGCATTTAAAGCGCGGTCTGAAGCGATAAGCTATATTGTCTGTGCTATTAGTTTGCCTCGTTCGTGTTTAATGAGATAAGATCGGGTCGTCACAACAATTCTGAACAACTTACAAAGCGTATGTGTGTTATGACGATCATTGCCACAACACGTTATACAGTTTAGAGACAAAGCCCTGTTGATATTAATATTCAGCAGTATCTCGTATTCAAATAATTTCCACTGTGCTTATATTTATAACAAACAAAACCAAATCAGTATTTGCTAATGCTGTGTGACATGTATCGAATTTATAAAAGTAAACACGATATTGCCGCACAAACCACTTCTCTAGCTGTAAAACTTTTCTACTATTAACTTTCGCGATAAACTTTTCAAATTTAACCGCTGCATAGGTGGTAATTAAATTTCATGTAAACTCCCGAATGGAAAACTTCCCCCTCCGGTGTATGGAGCGGAATAAGCTGTACAATGTCGCTAATGCTGGCAGCAAAACAGATTTGAGAACCTAGCCAACAGACTGCTAATTATTGCCTTTGTGAAAGCGACCCGCTGTGCGTCTGTTGCCAGTGGTTCTGAATACGTCATTAATCCGATTATATCGCTTTTTATGTTTGCTTCATGGGCCGCATATACAGAGTGGTTCAGTCACAATGTCTTTAATTTTAACCACGTGTTCGGAAAATCTAATAAGAACAGAGTTCGAACGTTGAAGCGAAACAGCTGCTTTCCCAGTCGTCTGAAATTTGCATTTGTTTTCAAAATCAAAGTGCAGTAGATCCCAACTTTATGAACAAAGTGCTACGGACGGATGAGAGTTGTTTTAGCCGTACTGGCATTTTAAATAGGTAGGTACCATACTACTCTATAAAAAACAATAAGTCACTAGGTATGCGTACTACAAACTGAATAATTAATTGAACAGAATACTAAAAACTGATACTCAATTATAAAACATAGTGAAAACGTTAACAATATTAAAAATACTAAATTGTTATAACTGAACATTCGAGAACAATTATAACCTTTATACATTTGTTTTTATTAACAAATAAATACCAACACAAATGCTGTCTTGTTTCACCACAACACAAATGTTTCATCATAATACAGATGTTTTCTTGCTTCACCAGAAATTAAAACGATATCCATCAACTCCGAGTTGTTGTACACGCAAGCCACTTTTGACTTTAACTACTAAAAAACTATTGTAAACACTATGGCAACGATGACTGTAAAATCGGATTTCAGTATTCGGAGTCGCTGAGGCCACGTGGCTTTCCACGCGTATTATAAATGACGCTAGAGACTACAGTACTACAACTTCAATAATTTTTTACTCGAAAACTATAAGGATTTTACAAACAAATTTTTACGATATTGACTCCATTTCTCATGCCGCATCTATTCCCAAATTTTTTTGGATAAGTTGTGAATATGTTTTGTACTCATTTAAATAACTCTGTATATAAAAATCAGCTGTTCCAGTAGGTCAAAAGTGAGGTCCACCACTTCCTATCCAACGATTTGAATATGCCACATCTTCCAGAAGTACTGGAAGCATTTCTTCAAGAAAGTGGGTATAGGTACTTCCATCCAATCTACATGAAAGAAATTGTGGAATGATGAGGCTAAGGAGTCTGGATTTTTTTCTACCCATATGGCTTCGTTTGTAAATAAGATATGCGCCAAAAACTTTTGTTCAGTCTCTTCCAGAAACCAATGAGAAAATTGCAAAATGAAGCGAGAAATATCGTGGTAAACAAGACTGGAGTTGTTGTATGTCAAAGAATCTAAAAGTTGTTCTTTTAAGATAGCCAATACCCATACGTAGTTGATATTTAACTAGAAAGCAACTTTTCTAGTGCTGGTGTCCGGTGCTTCATCAATCAACTTCAGTACTTCTTTTTCCAAACCCATCTAATTTTGTGCCGAACAATTGCAAGTTATTTTCTTGAAAGTTGCAGTCATAAAATTCAGTCATAACCTAATTATTTGCACCCTCTATAGTTCTAATATTTTTTAGCTAAGCTTCCGCTGTTAAATGCCACCCTCTCGAGCAAAAATACAGTCGATTTTCCACCTACTTTTCTTGTATTAGAAAAACAAATTTTCTTTAAACCTTTACTCTATACGATAAATCCAGTCTAAAGTACCTTCCCAACGTCAACAAAAGCATGGTAAACTCCCTTGTTTGAACACCTGACTTGAATTTATTCAACGGGAGGCATTTCCCTGGACCGCTCCAACCTTCGCAAAACAAACAAACAAATTAACTCAGGTTCCTGTCAAATTATTTAATGGCTCCCGGAGCACCAACTTTGGTAATTCAATTATCCACCGCAGGGCGGCGCCTTGAATAAAGATATCTTTCGGAGTAGACGTAAATTGTGCACGCACCTTTTCCAACGGAGTTCAGCATAAAAAAAGGTATTTTTCTATATGGTACACTTCTTATAGTGATAAATTGATGTATTTTTTTTGTAGTGTTGTTTTATGAACAGATATCGGAAACTTTGTGGCGACTATCAAATAAATACACAGTAGCAATCTATATTGTTAGTAAGCGGCAATATGCGTTGTAGTAGCAGAAATAGTAGATAGTAGAGATAGAAAAGTAAATTTTCGGTTGCTTCCCATAAATTATGAGCATATTATAATATTCACGATTGCTAAATAAATGCACCATTTTCAAAATAAAACTTGGAAATACGGCTATTAAATGTACTCTCGAAAAACATCACAGCAATCACTATAACAATGTATTACAAACTGACTTTCGAATACAGTACGGCTTTATAAGAAACCTACAAAATCGTAAATAGTGTTACATAATTCTTTGTAAGTACTCGCCGCGACAAAATACATGTATTTCAGCAGTTCCAAAACAGTTTTAAACCATTTTTTAATTAGCTTTTTTCTCTATGACCTTAAACTCCCGATACAAGTTTATGACATCAGTTAACTCAGTTTTTGCTCCTTTTTCATCACCCCTTTAAATTTTTGACACAACTTCATTAACTCCCTGTATATGAATATAGTTTTTGTTTGTTATTTTTTTTACCGTATTATGATAAGATAATTGACTGATAGGATTTATTGGAGGGATGGAGGGAACACAAATTCTTAATTTAAAAACGCCTACTTACCGCTGGCAAATCCGATTAGCACCAGGTAGCACAAAAGCTGCGTAAAAGAAGCTCCCATTCCGCGACTCGAACTCCTCGTCATTCAAAACGTGCACATAGGTTCACTATTGTCCCCGACGGCCTTTTGTTCTCGGGCACAATTAAATTTTCCAGCCAGGGAACCCCAAACGACGCGAGTGTTTTTCAGGTTTTAATTATTGCAGTTTTTCTTCCTATTTGCAAGAATTACTGTTTGAAGGGTATGTGGGATTGTGACGCTGGCTGTTCAAAGAGACTTTTGTTGCGTTACTACCGGTTTTTCTTGCTCTTTATGCGCTCGGGGCCTTTGTTAGGGAATCTGGAAAAGAGAGAGAATTTTTTTTACTGTTTTATTCGCAAATGCGTGCGCGACTGGCAAAGGGGATGTTCTCACAATGGGTTCTGTTGCTAGCGCTAATTTGCCGATGAATAGCTGTTGCATTAGTAAAAGTACGCGTGCACGCCCACTCCGATGTTCCACACAATGTATACACAACAATGGGGATTTTCTGTATGGAGTACAGGAAGTGGTGCAATTTGTTTTGTAAATAGATTATATCTGTAAATGGAACAATACGATGTTTATGTACCTCACGGATCTTTATGAAAGTTTGTGCGGTACACAGGGCGGTGGGCGGTTTTTACGCCGTGTCATAATCAAGAAGCCTTGGTGAAGTAATCTGCAACCACTGGTTTTACAACCACCATTTTTCAACTAAATGTACAGATTGCGCCCTTGAAAAGTTTTGAATCATCGGCGAACAATTAGTGTGAAATATAGATCATTAATAAATAAAATAAAAGAAGTGGCCCAAGGTTGGATCCTTGAGGTACACCAGACGTAGCTAAGGAAGTGTTAGATTTAAAATTGCAACGTCGTTTTATAGACAATTTTATAGTTATCAATTTAAGTTTTATGTGATCTACCGAGGAAAATTGTAGTACACTGTAAAAAAATTTCACTCTTTCTCTCAATTTCACTCAATTAATTCCTGTACAAACTCGATTGAGTGAAATTTTCACTTTATTTGTATGAGTAGAACTGAATGAAACTATTGCATCAGAAATGAGTGAGTTTTACTCAAATCCAAGTTACTGATAACTTATCAATTGAGCGACTTTTGACTATTCTGAGTATATAAAAACAATTTAGAGTTGACTTTTTCTCTAATATGATTTAAATTTAACTATCATTGAGTCATTTTTGACTGAGACTTGGTTTTTAATTAACTAAATATCGAGTGCAAAAATAAATCACTCATAAATGATTAATTAGGATATACAGTGTTGAAATTAATTCACTTCGCGGGGCCTCCTCCTGTCCTGGCTGAGACCCGCCGGCTGAGATCCGCCAGCTGATACTCACCACCGCCGGCACCGGCTAAGGCCTGTTCTCCTAGCGATCACGCTTTTGTGGAGAATCTAACGGGCCCCTATCAACTGTGATCGAGATTACAGAAGCAATATGTAAGTGGTGCCATCTTCACGGCGCCTTTCAAATTACTCGAAATAAATATACATTTAAACTCAGTCAGTAATGCGGACATCTGCTCTGATTTAGGTACAACTGCACCAAATACGAGTTTACGTGAAAAATGTATTTAAGGAGTACCTATATTTGAGTGAAAGTGCTCAGATTTAGTTTAAATATAATCACAAATAAGCAAAATGATGAAAATGCCCAATATTGAGTGAAAATAATTTCACTTTACCGAATTTTTATTGCTTTCACTCACACCGATTTTTTTACAGTGTACTTATAATTTTATAGGCGAGCGGTTCACCCCTATAAAAAGGCATAAACCGACTAAATTTTTAAAACAAAAACCTACAGCATGGAACTCTTTTATTTTATAGTGTATTTTTCTGATAATTTACATATATTTTTTATATTTTTCGGGGTGGCCAGTCAATTGTTATAAACAAAAAAGTTGTACAAAAAATTACTCACCCGATTTTTTTTGTAAAATGGACCAAAATAAACACTTTTTGTTCTTTAACAAAAATTCGAAAAATGCTATGGTACTGAACAGATTTTAATTCTAAAAAAGCATAATAATCGGCAGATTTTCTACTTTAAGATATATTTTTTTGGTATGGGTCAATCATCTTATTAAAGGTCTAAAGCCAGTAAAAAAAGTCTTTTAAAGAAAATTATGATAACACTTCAAATTTAAATTTTCTTTTTACAATATCTTGGATTAGATGTGAACAGTACAAATGTTCAAAAGATCATTTTGTTTGGTTTTGTAGCCGGAGTAAGGTTTTTGTAAGTAATCAGTAAAATTTAAATATTCGATTTTTGGTTTTATAAATGGCTAAAATTGACTTGAAAGTTATACCAAAACTAAACTAAATAAGCTTTTTAAATCGTAAAATTAACAGAATAATAATAATTGACCTAGCGGTCTCGAAAAATAAAAAAGTTATTGGATAATTTATTGTATAGGATAATTATTTTATTTTTATTTTACAAAAATATTAAAAGCAATAAAAGTACATTAATTGCTTTTTTATTTAATTTTTAAATAAGTTTTTCATTTTTTCGACAAGTTCTTGAGTTGAAATAAGCGTTTCATTATCAATTTCGGATGGAATATTATGACATTCATCTGAGCACGCACAGACTGCACAGCATTCCAGGTTCGATGACAAACAGTTACAATTTTTCGTAGAACATTTTCCACTACATGAACAAACATTTTTGAAGCATATCTAATGCAGTTTCTCCTTCGAAATAATTAAAAGTTACAATTTCACTATTTGTACTGTTTTTTTACTCGCTTTTGACCTTGAATAAAATAATTGACCTATACCAAAAAAACATATCTTAAAGTAGAAGATCTGCCGATTATTATGCTTTTTTAGAATTAAACTCTGTTCAGTAGTTTTTGAGGAAAAAATTCCGAAAGTTTGTCGATTTCGTCACTTTTTTCACATTAAATTGTAAATCATTTTTCGAATTTTTGTCAAAAAACAAGAAGTGTTTATTTTGGTCCATTTTACAATAAAAAATTGTTTTCAAAGCCATTCGGCGAGTAATTTTTTTTACAACTTTTTTGTTTATTGACAATTGACAATTGACTGACCACGCCGAAAAATATAAAAAAAATATGTAAATTATCGGAAAAATACACCATAAAATAAAAAGTTTCTTGCTGTAGGTTTTTTGTTTTAAAAATTTAGGGGCGAACCGCTCGCCTATTAAGAAAACTGCTAGGACTTTTAACACTTACAAAATTGTCGGTTCAAGCTCAGCTTCATAATAAATGTAACAATATGACTCACAGCGTATAGAACAATGTCTGCCACCCCAACAAGCGTGCCTATCGGAAACAGCCTACTATAATGATTACACATCTAAATTAGGTAACGGGAGCTGTCAGATCCATCGCTTCAGAAATATTAATAAACCAGTAGTGTATGGGGAAGAAGAACGGCGGCTGAGCAGTGAACAGATACACTGAATCAGGTCGCGTCTTGGCGAGGGAAGGGCAAAAGGCAAGCATCAACCTTGGGTCGAGTTAGGGTTAAACGCGGGGCGCCAAATATGAGAAACTATCTCCTCCGGGGTGATATAGGAGTTTCGGGCTTAACCCCGCGATAATTCCGCTTCCTTCGGGAGGAACAGGAAGCTAAATGAGTTAAGTTGCGAACGTAACAGTTAATATTAACGCCCGTGACAGGTTTGTCATTAGATTTGCGGCATCTATGTGCGACTGAAAAAACTGTCGCGACATACGGTCGATATCGAAAGAGTCATAATGAAATAATTGCAGATTTAAAAAAAATAAATTTGGGGTATTTAAGAAGAATAATAGTTAATAAAATGCATCTTCTGGGTATCTTCGACCAATACCTATTACAGTGGTTTTCATAGTCTTCTTATTACTGTGGTTTATTGTTTACATTAGTCTTACAAATGTTCAAAATAGCCAAAATTAACGGATTTTGTTACAAATTTTTTAAACAAATCTGTAGAAAAACGTCAACCGTTATTATATCTACAGGCTGTATGACAAACTTTCACAAATGGTAGCTAGGTTGATATTATACAGGGTTAGTCAAAAGTATGGAAACCCCCAAAAATCTCAGCGGTAAAGCGTTTTTGGGATAAATTGAGAGAATAAAAGTCTCAGCATTTTTCACGGCGCATACAATGGTATCCTTGACCTTGAGGTCAAGGTCAAGGTTCAAGGCCATATCAAGATCAAGATGGTTTTTTTAAATAGCGTCCGTCGAATGTTTGGAATTTTCTTTATTTTTAACTACAGAATCAGAGGGAGTGACAGTCTTTGACCTGATGGTACTCCTTAGTGACCTTGATGTTGAGGTCACTTAGAAATTGTCCCTTCTATTCCATAGTCGAAAATAAAAAATGGGAGCCGGAATAATCACTTGACCTCTACCTAACCTTGAAGGTCACGTTTAAGATCATAATAACTAGTAGAATTCTACGCTCTCTTATTTCTAGCGTCGAAATATGGGGTCGTTACTCCAAAAACCGATATGACCTTGACATGTTCTTTCCACCTTGACCTTAAGATCAAGGTCACTAAGGGGTACCATCAGGTATCCACTCAAAGACTGTCACTCCTTCTGATTCCGTAGTTAAAAATTAAAAAATACGGTGTAAAACAAATTTGGCCTTGAACTGACCTTGGCTATTGACCTTGATTGGTCACGGTCAATTTCGTATTTGGATGCAGAATTTTATGCTCTTTCTATTTCCGGAGTCAAAAAGGAGGGTCGCCATTTTAAAAAACCGACTTGATCCTGACATGACCTTGAACCTCAAAGTCAAGGTTACCATCGGATACGCCATGAAAAATGCTGAGACTTTTGTCCTCACCATTTAACCAAAAAATGTTTTCCCGTTGAGATTTTTGGAGGTGTCCATATTTTTGACCAACCCTGTATAAATATAGGTCCGGTTCATTTTTATTTAGAAGTTACAAGCACTTTAAAAAACATAATTTCATATTTCACTCAAAGTAGCCTGATAAATAAAAATGATGGTTTCTATAATAATTATTATTTCTTGTGTTTAATATTTAAACATTAGTTAACCTGTCCAAATCAACAAATCTTAAAACTATAAAAATTGTTCAGAATGTCCACCCTCGGCTCGATTGCAATCCTCACATCGACGAACTAAAGATTCCGTCATTCAATGCGATGATATTTGGATTATTTCTTATCTGGTTAGCTGCATTCTGAATTCTTTTAATTTGGGACATTGGGTACATTGGTATTGCTCCCCTTTGAAAAGTGGTGGAAAATAGCTTTTAATGGACTGACGGCAGAGTTTGAAAGCTCGATCCCGTACCGTGAATCTATAATTTTAATACAAGGGGATCGTTCATAAAGCTGGGTTCTTTCGTATAAAAATTGCAAATGTTTTTCATTAGGACATAAAAGAACGGAGTCCATTAACTAATATCCATCAAATTTCAGCAGTCGGCTTAATCGAAGCGGATGAGTGTACCAAATCTGATCTTTTATGAATTATTATACAGGGTGTTAGAAGTTTGACTGCCTTAATTTTAACAGACGATAGAATACATTAAAATAAACAAAAAACCTTATATGTCATGGGTCCTAACTACAGCTTGATGTACAAAAGTTCGATTAATTAAGGAATATTGGCATAACTGCGCGCAAAGAATACCATAAAATACAATGTCTGTCACTTTTTTTAACTTCTTTATGCTTAATTCTAAAAAATAATTAGGGTTGTAATAAATTTAAAATTCGATAAAATTCATATCGAGCTATTTGACAACAGCGCGGCGGTTAACACGAGTTACTAAGCTGTCCAGCAATACGCAATTCAGTTAGTATCTGGAATTGAACCGTGTCTGAGTGTTTTTTGCGTACCACTATTTCCTTTTCTTGAGGTGCTGACAAGCGAGTGCGCGAAAATTGGATTCGAAGGTGTCGTGCGTGCGTCGAAAATGGTGGTCGACATTTTGAGCAAACGTTGTAGTTTGTTTCGTACTTGTGCGTTTAAAAATTACTGAATTTTGCTTTTTTGTAAGTACCTAAATTATTTTTAATACCTATGATTATTTGGACGACGTGAATCTTTGATTACTTTAATTACAGATTTTTCAAATTCATAATTTGATTAAAAGTTAAGTTCCTGTTTTAAGAGACTCATAATTACTAAAATTTAAGCACAACACTATCTTCGTACTATAAAAACGGTACATTTTATTTTATGTACTTAAAAACTGGAAAACAATTGTCTTGAAATTTACTAAATGTTTCACAATAATAGTTGTTTACATTTTTTCCGTAGAACAAGTCTGCCGCGTGCACACGTGGTATGCATTAGCTGCGTAGCGTTAGGTTAAGCGCTGTTGTCATGTTCTGATGAAACTCCCCAATATTAATACTCGCTGTATTTTCAAAACTGTTAATCTTACGCCCCTGTAATATACAACTTTTTTGTTCATTTATGATTACTCTATCTCAGGCTGAGGTAATGGCAGTCAAACTTCTTACACCCTGTAGATAGAACAACTCTGAAGCTATGTACATCAAATAAAACAGTTTGTGTTTGCAATAATTGCATTCGACAGCATAATGTTACAGTAATAACAGGAGTTTAATCGTTTGTCAATAATTGGTGAGTGTAATGTGTCACGAAATAATAGCCTTGCTTTTACAACTTACATTTATATAATGGAAAGGGACATCCTCTGTGGAAATACACACAATTATGTTTGACAACATTTACATTTCAAAAAATAACATTTGAAAAGGCATTACAACACTATATACTTAGAGATATAAAAGCAAACGATATTAAAAGTTTAAATCGTATTTTATTACAGCCTGTTCAACTCTCGCCTATGCTACAGGAAAGTACAAACAAAGGACCAATAAAACAAACCCAAACCCGCTCCCATAGTACCCATACTTTTTTATTAAAGTTGCTTTATACGTATACCATTTGTCATTTCAGAGGTCCTGTACAATCCTTAGACCTGTATCGACTAACTTTCGCTCATCAATTATTATCCTTAACGCCCGGAATTAAATTCACGCGTTAATGGAGTTTTGAACGAAAAGCCAGAGCTATTATTAATTACACACCTGCCGGGTTTCCTATTCCCGGAATTTGTCTTGATAATTTATATCTGAAATGCAAGTGTGAATTGTCAGTGAACGTCACAAAAGATTCTTAATATACCTGCCACTTTATTAATGATCCCTTATTGTGGCAAATTCAGCAGGTCATCAATATTAGTCGCGCTCTATTCGTAAATGTAGGTATAGTGATGAGTGGAGTCAGGTTTCTTTTTTCAGTAAATGGAACGTGGAGGAAATTATGGAAGGAATGTGAGATTTGGGACAAAAGGAGTTGCTGTACCTAAGTTTGAACCCTTTGAACCAAATTGATCGGTCTAGGTCTCTATAATTTTATTCTGAATGGTAAAAATTAGGACAATGAAGGGGTTGCCAATATTACAGATATTAGAAGGTACTGAAAGTATAAAGCGATCTCAAAAATGGTAGCAAGAAAAAACAGAACCAATACGTGTACATTTGCTCAAATTATTTTTTGTGATTTTAAACTTGTTTAGACCTGTTTTTGTTACAGAAATTATTGACCAATTCATTTTTCAACTGACGCTATTGAAACGGAGTTATTGACTAAATCATTGATTCTCCATAATAGTAACTTAGAAACTTGTTTTTGGATGTGACAAATGGCATCGTGATGTTAAGTAACAGTAACATAGGATATAAGTGGATCAAAACATTTTATTGATTCGCGAAATTCCAGATTTCCAATTTTCGAGCAGTCCGGAGTTTCGATGATTGATCAAAGAATGCAAATCAATAGGTCTTCCGTAAGAATCTTGTCTTATGTTTCAGTTCTTCTTTTTACTTACTTCTCCATCATTCTTCTCTGACCTTTCCTTCTTGCTTCATGAGTTCATCCATTTTATCAGTGTTGATTCACAGACCTTCTGATTTTTATCACGAATTAAATTATCTGTGGCTTCTACCATTCTAACTCTGTAAACAGTTTTTCATTCATGTGATTTATGCCCGTAAATAAACTACACGAAATTACCGGTCACAAAAACTAAACCTAAATCCATTTCTACGTATTCGTGATGTCTGCGGTTTCATTAAAACTGTTTATGGAATTGAACAGCGGCTGGCTTCCTGTTTATTACATTTCATTTCCGGCACTCTTATACAGCCATCGGAGTGGTTTCACGAGAGGGACCGGGGTTGATGGAAATGGCCTCTCCAGGGAATTTATAAATTAATGTAATTCATGGTTGCGTATAATAAATTCAAAATTATTCCCGACGGATTTTCGGACACGGGTCGGTTGATATAACGTGACATTAGCGTCATGAATTGCTTTGGAAAATCAACATTTAAAAACTTCATTAATCCTTTCACATAATTCGACTCGACTCGACCCGAAATCGAGTGTCAAACACTGAAATATCACAGAACGTTTCCTATTTATCCGCACTGGCGGAGGCAAGAAACATTTGCTATGAACAAGAAATGGCTTTGAAGAAAAAAATCACGACAGTTCTTTAATATTTCAAACAGACAGCACTTCCAGATAAATTTAGACACTCAAAAACAATATTTCCAGACTTTCATCACCGTCGACGTCGCATATGAAATAATAATAACGTCCTGGCACCTCGGGTGCATTAGAGATCATATCGGAAAACGGCTTTCCATTGTCGCTCATCGAAATGCTCGATCTCTCGGCTAAATGCATTCGATCATGCCGATCTAGCCGATGAATGCACACGACAATTTAAAGTAGTGCTGGCAACTGAAATCGGTTTTTTGGATAGTCGGTTAACCGGTTTCGGATAATTCGGATTTTTATGAAATCCGAAAACCGGTTATTCGGTTATTCGATTCTTCAATATCCGAAAACCGGTTATTCGGTTATTCGAATCTTCAAATATCCGATTATTCGATGATCTACTTCCTTTTTTTTAGACATCGATTTGTCCGATTGCAATTGACCTTTTTTTTGGAGATCGATTTCTCTTTCTTCGTAAATTTGACTCCCAGATTTTTGTAGACCTTTTTTTTAGACAATTTCTCCGGGTTTATTTTTGTAAAGCACCGATTTTCAGATATCCAGTTTTGGCGATTCAAGTAACGGGTTATTCGAATAACCGGTTTTAGCAACTATTCGACTAACCGGTTTTATCTGAAATCGGTTTTTACGGAACCCGGTTAACCGGTTTCACTTTTTTCCGGTTTTTGCCAGCACTAATTTAAAGTTTCCGGTGCAAAAACAGTCTATCGTTGGATTTTTGATAACGATCACGCTTGTGGTTTGTCTGATACGGATTAAGTTGTATTAAACAAAAATTACAGTAACGTCCCTTGTTAAAAAAAATCATTAAATAATAAGGTACCTTTAACTAGCGTTATTGTTTGAGAACCGCTGGGTATCTATCACTGACATAATTTTAAACACGTGCCCATTTTATTCTCAGAACACAACGAAATTTTTAATTTCCACAAAAAGGTATCAGTAATCTATTAAGAATTATTGAACTATGCACACTGTCGTAACTATTCACCTCTTTTTATGTAATATGTAAGCTGGGAACAATTCCAGAGGTTCTCAATAAGTTTTAAGTTCTCTCCAAATTTTTAAACATCTTATATCGATAGTACTGAATAGACAGATAGGTATTCTCGTTTTCCGGGCCTAAATCCCTAAGCTCTTATTTCTGGAAATTTTAAAAAAGTCAGATAAGTCAATAATATTAATGTATATCATGCTTATGTTTCTGTTATATATGTAGTAAACAAGTAAACTCATTTCCTTGTTTAATAAATAAGTTAACAAATCGTGAATAACAGCTAAACATGGAATATTGATTTATCCGAGAGGAAAAAAGTTTGGGAACCGCCGTTTCCGATATTCGATTGTTTTAATTGACTCATTCAGAGCTTCACACGATTTGCTTAATTACCCTTCCCCCTACTAAGACGCTAATTAATTTTGTATAAGTGATTAGCCCGAGTTGTTCCTTCGCTTGGTATATCTGGTCGGATTTGCTGAAATTTAAGTCAGTAAGGCAGCTCGAATACAACTTGCTCGTTCCTTCGCCGAGGGAATTTAGTTCTTAACGAGGTTTTAATGTCCTGCGGTTTAATAAATTAGGTAAGTTTTAAGTCGTAAAGCCATTTGGGTTTTAAAAACTCAGCTGAAAGTTTGTGAATACATTTACAAGGGATGTTTAATTGTTATTACGGGCTGGGGGAATCATTTTAATCGCAATTTTTAAGGCAGTTTTATATGCAATAAATAGACATTATACGATATATTTTCTGCGAGTTCTTGAAAGATCAGGATCCTTCGAACAAGTGAAATGTTCAAGTAACTTCCTAACTCTTTCGTCGGGGGATTTGCGAGTCTTAACTAGGTTTTAATGTTTTACCGTTTAATAATAAATTACTTGAAGTCTTTCGAGGGTTATTAAGTTTTTAAAACGATTTGGAGGGGCTTTAAAAATGCGCCAAAGGGTTGGCGGAGTCTGACAAAGTTTGCGGATCGGCTTTAGACGAGACCGAGGCTTAGTAGGCTTTGGAGGATCTGTATACTGTTTAAAGGCGAACTAAGGAGATAATGAATTACGTTGAACCGGATAGGTTTTGTGTAATATAATTTTTAATAGTGTTTCAATATCAAAATAGGGTAACGACCTTGTTGAAAGGAATATAAAGATGAAAATGTTCTGTTGTTTAATGAAGATGGAAAATAGACCAGAAGAGACTAAACAAATTTTACTGACGCTGTGATACGTAACTTCAAATAATGCATCAGGCTGTACATTAGCAGCCACCCGTCGTACATACACGAATTCTACTCGTACTTACACAGCACACGGAATTAAAGTAAACCATCCCTTTCCGCTGATGTCCAATTATTATTCAGCTTCCGTGCCCAACAGTGCCATTACCTGGAAACTGCACTCGGCGAAGTTTTTAATTAAAAGCATTTAACCAGTCACTTCTTTTTTTTAGTGTTCATGTTATCGCTGAGAATGGGCAGTTAGCGCACAGGTGTGTTAAGAATATCCGGAAGTATTCCGGTTTTCTGGGTCATTCAGATGCCGTTTGTAAACGTTGACGTCTTTTATAAAACCTGATGACAGTAATAAGTCAGACTATAGTCTGATTAAATGCTAAATTCACTAATTTAATTAATTACCCGTGATTACAAACCACGTGATCGTCAAGCATAGGCAACCAACGCTGCACGTTTGGCATTACTGACTAAAAATCCCCAAACCTTTGAGGTACACATGGAAAATACTATGGTTTTTGTTAAATTGATTTTATTCAAAGGAGAAAATTTTCAAACTCCACTTGTTAAACAAATAAAAATATCTCGCGGAATGGTTTTCACGTGAAATAACTAATACTGTGACTTCTAGTCATCAAAGTTACTATTCCCGTCGAACGAAAACTTCAACGACTAAGTTCTGATACTCCCAAACTCGCTTTTACTGGACTGTAAACTTCTGACTCACAGCACAACAGCCAACATGATGTCGACCACAGCGGATTTAACTTCGACTATAAATTTGTGAGTCCTGGGGCCATTACTTCGGTTGAAATTCATTCGATTTACCAACTGGATGTGCAAGTACGATCTTGTCTTAAGAAAGCGGCGAACTGAGGGTGGTATTGCTTCGGAAGTTGGAATGGGAGGTTATAATTAATTAGAAATGAAAATGATGGATGAAAATACATATTTTGTTTAAGTTCTCGGGACTAGAACTAACTTTTTCTCATAAAAATTGAATATAGAATTTTGTTCCCACGTTTCAAATCCAGCAGGCGATATTCTATGTTGAGAATTCGGCGGAGCCAGCAAAGGCTGTGTATGAACGTCAACTCTGGGAATCTCTCGTTCATCAATTAGGACACGAGTGTCTCGCCAGTTGCATGCATTAACTTACTAGCTTATCGTTGATAAGAATCTGTATACACAAACACGTATATCTTATTGATGTGTCTATGCATATTTTCCGCAAATAAAATGCATCCAGACTGCCATCGATATGAAGCCTAACAAGGATACGTAAAAAGCAAAAACAGGCAGCTAAAACATTAAATTGTTAAACTTAATAATCTAACAGAAAGAGATTCAGAACTGAGGTGGAAAAAAGTAGTACTCAGCCATCAAACCAAACTCGGAATCCAACTAGGTAATCTTTCTCTTAATGTAAACACCACTCGAACTGCCTTTCACTTAACTCACCATGCATCTTTAGATTGATTTAAATCCGGACGATTTTTCCTTCCCTGACTGAAACCTATCAATCTAGTGAATGGTCGGATCAAGTAGAATCGAGAGGCTAATCGATTCATTTAAGCGCCCGCTTGAGAGATGCTAGGGAAATAATTTCTTTAATGGGGAAACTCGGGACAAGTAAATTTCCAGGTCAGAGGAAGTAGTAACTTTTAGGGGTATTTAACAATTCGTCTTTTCCTGAGGAATAAAGTAATTTACAATGTAATACCATCCATTACACTATCACTGTACTCAAAAAGGGACGCTTGCTGCCAATCTTACAGAAACGTTATTTGTTCTGAGTTATATGTGACAGACTTTATGCGAAAACATCAACTGTGATTACAATCTACGCAATTTTTTTCGTTTTAATACATTCACTAACTAATTTCAGCCTGTTACTCATTACAAATAATAGTAATCAACATTATTCAACTGTTTCCACAGTGCTTGCGTTTGGATAATTATTAATAATTAACTCGTTCATTTATATCAATAAAATACAACTAATTACAATGTTAAATCATTTAATCCAGTGTACATATTTAATTTCAAATACCAGTAATTGTTATTCTCCTCTGCATACCAGTAGTTCATTATGAGGAAATAATGACAAATTTCTGGAAACATAGTCTGAAATAACTTGTCAACAAAATCATCTAAATAATATAAACAGTAGGTATTAGAAGAATTATTATTTAAAAAAAATGACTACGGTGAAAAATAATAATTTTTTTCTTTTTTTTTTGGGACACTGAATATTTCAAACTAAGACCCTACACCGCATTTAGATCCATGAATGTCCATGTTTATGAAAAGACAATTGTTTTCCAGTTTTCAAATAAATAAAATAAAATGTATCTATTTTGAAGTACTAATTTTAGTAATTATTAATCCCTTAAAACAGGAACTTAACTTTTAATCAAATTATGAACTTAATATGTAATTAAAGTATCCAAAGATTCACGTCGTCCAAATAATCATACGTATTAAAAATAATTTAAGTACTTACAAAAAAGCAAAAAAAAATTTTAAACGCACAAGTACAAAACAAACTACAACATATGCTCAAAATGTCCACCACCATTTTCGATGCACGCACGACACCTTCGAATGCAATTTTCGGGCACTCGCTGGCAAACACCTCAAGAAAAGGAAATAGCGGTACACAAAAAACACTCAGACACGGTCCAATTCCAGATACCAACTGAATTGCGTATTGCTGGACAGCTGACAGCTTAGTACCTCGTGTTATCCGCCGCGCCGTTGTCACATTGCTCGATATGAATTTTATTAAATTTTAAATTTATTACAACGCTAATTATTTTTTAGAATTAAGCATAAAGCAGTTAAAAAAGTGATAAACATTGTATTTTATGGTGTTCTATGTACGCAGTTATGTCAATTCCTTAATTAATCGATCTTTTATACATCAAGTTGGAGATTTTGATAATTTCTTTCTCGGACCCATGTACTATAAAGTTTTTTTGTTTATTTTTATGTATTCTGTCGTTTGGTAAAATTAAGGCAGATCAAGATGTTAAAAGCACCATAGAAGGAGTTGACCGAGTGGCAGACCTCCTAAACTAAGCTCACAGAATAATAGGAATAACAGTAGGAGTAAAAATTGAACACTGAAGACTCAGCTGACTTCTGAGTAACATTGGCTTGGAAGACAGTTTATGTGGATTCCTCCAGAAGGAAAAGGAGACTTCAGTCTACGTTGTGCGAATGTGAAGGCCTAGCGAGTGTGTGCTATAATTAATCTTAAAAGAAAAACCAGAGGTTGTGTGAGGAAACCTCTGTTAAAGCTGTGGAGCCTATCAAGAAGACTACAGTAGATGGAAAACGCCAAGATTCTGCTTGTGACCTATGGTTGGTCGTGGTGGTAAAAGACAGACAAATTGATTAAAATCTGGTTCAGAAAGGACCTCCTTTATACGTCGCTCTTCCCTTTGCATCACCTCGTTCGTGTGTAGCTCACTGGGAACGATGATGGGATAATTAGATTGCAACATTTCTGCTAAATTTTCCTTTTAATTACCAAACAATTTACGGGGCGTCCCAGTATCGGCGCTTTGACGGCGCGCCGCCCTCCCCTGCACTAGCGCAATGGACGTGTGTATAATAATAATTAATGACGATCGATAAAAGGGCTCTGTTGTCTTTGTGCGGCAGCCGTCTGACATGCAAGGTTCAAGAAGTAAATTATCTTCGCTTGCCGCGTAAAGCGGAGGGTAATATTAACAACTACGACTAATTAGGGCTCGAATGTCAATCAGAAGGGGGATAAGTCTGTAAGGGGGAATTAATAGCACGCGCTTCGGTAGGCAAAACTAGGAAAACTTTTTCGCTACACTCCAATTATTATAAAATGAGACCTTAATCTTCCATATTTTAGTCGTAATTCCAAGAATGAACCGCATTCGACAACCGAGGTAGAAAAACATTGGTGGAAGATTTCAGGGCGCGCCCCTACCGCGATAAATTGTTACAGTAGTTCAATTAACAGAATTAATTTATTGACTTATTCGTTTCTTGGAAATATACCTCAACAAATACCGAACGATCTGTAATTAGTTTATCTTCTGTGAAAATAAACATACAATAAATATAGTTCAAACTATTCACTCCATTGACATTAAGGGATTTTTAGTTGATAGTGCCAATCATGCATTGTTGGTTGCCTATGCTCAACGTTTACATATAAAATGCAATAACCTTCACTATTCATTTTCTCATAAAAATGTATGGTAATAAACAACTATAGATGTAAAATTATAAAATTGCTTACCCGAGAATTCTATTACATTACTTGGGAGATAATTTCTCTTTAAAATTTGCATAAAAATCTATAGGCTTTATTTATGATGTATAAAATTAATAAAAAAGTATATCGAACAAAATGTTATGAAAATTGTCTTTCAAATTGTAATTATCCAGTTTCATTCCAATCTATAATGAAAGTCGCTGGTAATTCTTCCAAAGGGGTAGCGTTTTCCCCGGCACAGGTAAAGCACTCAGTTGTACATAATTGATGGTTGTTCCAGCCTGCTCGTCGCCGTTGAAGATAAGCGCGATAGACAGCTCTCGCAACGAAAATATCTCATTAATCGAAACAGTAATCGATTCAATTTCCGTTCACAATAATTAAAAGTAACAGTCCGTCTTTTATTATTCTTCGCAGGATATCTAGACGAGCCTTCGACGAATTCCTTTAATTATTCATTTAATCCTGACACTGACAGTGACACAAATAGATTTTGTTTCTTAAAGGTAACTAAGAAATGAAATTAAACAATAAAGTGTCTCCTATAAAAGGGGGTCCTTCAGGGCTCAGTACTTCACCCACTTATTTTTCTAGTATTTATTAATGATCTTCCGTCTCATGCTAGCGCTGAGCATATAATACTATATGCAGATGGCGTATTAATTTAAAATATAAAATTATTGGATAAACAAACAGTGTTGTAAATAATCACAGAGTCTATTGACAACAATTACAGGATGTCATTGGACGTAGGGTTTTCCTGGCAAATCACTACAGTTAGGATACAATATCCCCAATCCGCTCTAGTTTATGATAATCATTTTGTAATGTCCAAAGCACCTCGTACTCGAATTTTCCACATCTCTTAACAGAAATGCAGCAGTTTTAAAACTATCAAGCCCCATTGAAATTAGTATTCCTGCCGGAATTAAAACCGTATTAAAACGGCACTAATTAAATACCATTAATTTAAACGACAGTCGCGAAAATCCGTAGGAAATTATGGTAATGTTAATTACCGCAGGTCCTTCGGCAGATTTGAGGCGCGGTAGAGTACAAAGGACGATTTTTGAGTAGTAGCAAACGCGATATACGTGAAATAACAGTATTATGGTAATGAGATGCTCCCAAAGCAAATTTCTGCTTTAATCATTCCCTGTTTTATCGTCTCTTTGCCGCGGCGAGGCTGTTTCTTTTACGGCGATAAGTTCTTCGAGCGTGGCGGGGGAAGAGGAGGGGGGGAGCAGACAGTTGGCAAAGCGCCAATGAAATGAACGGTGACTACGACATTGTCTGAAGGTATTATACAGAAAGAAACATTTTTCTCCATGAAAAATATTCAAAACTTAGTATAATCATCCGGGTAATCTTAACACTGCTCAAACATTTTTGGGGTTAAAACACACGTTACTACATCTGACTTCACTACACAACTTCAACTTATCTCGATGTCCCAGATTTCGGTTTCTTGGTGCTTCTACAAACATTTGGCATGGTAATGTGCGTTACCGTAGCGGCACCGTGTCTTCGCCGGATGTGTGTAACGGGCTTTAGGCAACTGCCCATCCAAATTTCGTTCAAGGCATAATAGTGTACAAAATATTAATGTAAATAAGCATGGCCATTTCTTTATAATTTTTAATCTAACTAATATACGTCATTTCCATCATAACAAAAGTTCTCGACAATCATATAGAGGATTGCTTTAATAAGTTCATTAGTACGTTGAATTGGTTCCCCTTCATACTGAAAATAATGAGATCAGCCCTTCGTAATATCAGGAATTCGTTCGTACAGCTCTTACAATGAACCCGTGGAAATTTCACCCCTATTATTAGTGAAATACGTTTCCTGGAAAAATTCCAGGTCACAGCAATTACTGTCGCTTTTGTCGAGATTACTATTATTTTCTCGAATATTTGACCATGAACTCGAATAGTATACAAATCGTTTCAGTCCAATAGTATAATAATACGACTGGTAAATATAAGGTTATTGTTTTGTTGTAGCAGCACGAAAATAGGCAGTCAAAAATATTTGTTAATTCTCAATATAAACAAAAGTCGTGTTCCATCTTCCCATAAAAGAGAACCGTTCTTTTACACCAGTTTAAATTTCCTTGTTTTCCCAGTCAGTAGCGTGAATAGTCCATTACGTTTCTCGCATCGAATCCTTCGAAATCAAAACTTACTTTTGCATTAATCACCCGTTATTAATGTTCAAAGTCCAGAGCGGATCGTAGTTGTCAAATACAGAAGGAGCCGCCGAAAGCGTAAATAATAGCTCGCTAGCTACAACAATCAATTAATACAGATCAAAAGGTTTTTAATCAACATAATGTACGTCATGATACAGCTCCATTGGCGCGGTGGATGATTTCTGGCAGCATCTCATCTGGCGAGTGAAATCAGCGACCGTTTTTTTTCGGAATTATAAAAAACCAAACCACTCTAATGACTGTACTTACACAGAGTGGTAAAAAAGTTCTGCATAAAATTCATATTTTCGTTAAACAATTTTTTTTTTTCGAAAAACGGTGAGACCCGTCGATTTTTATTTGATCCAGGGCACCTTGTTATGTGGAAAATAAATTTTTTTTTCGATAATCCACTTACGGCAGCGATGACATAATTTTTTTTTAAATGACAACGCATATTTTTTTCGTTCGAAATTGATGACAGTGATAATTATCTAAACAACGGTGTGAAAATTTCGATGTCTTACATAACAATTTTTTTTAGAAAAATGCACCTTAAGTTCTTATAAGTGATAATTGTCTACTTACACTATTAATGGCTCCGAAAAGGACAAAGTTGACAAAATTACATTTCAAACGAGTAAAATTACACTAATGTTTGTGTAAGTCTAGCGAAATTGTTCGAATTGCCCACCCTGTACCATTTGGCATTGTCCTAAGCGTGTGTAAACGCCGTCTACACTTCGTTCAAGCATTCCCGGGTCGATTTGATTTATTTCAAAACGAATACGGTTTTTAAGTTCTTCCAAATCACCTGGTCTGTTTGTGTACACACGCGATTTCAAATAGCCCCACAAAAAAAAGTCTAGAGGTGTTAAATCAGGCGAACGCGGAGGCCACTCGATTGTTCCGCGTCGCCCGATCCACCGGCCAGTAAACGTGTTATTCAAGTACTCCCGTACTTGCACTCCATAATGGGGCGGTGCACCATCCTGCTGAAACCAAATTCTTTCCTCAGGAATATCAGGATCCTCGTTGTTCGGGAATAACTCTGCTAAGCTTGGGACCAAATCGAACCGCAGGAAATCCAAATAGCGAGCAGCAGTTAAATTTTCCTCGAAAAAATACGGGCCTAAAATACGACGCCCTATTATTCCCGCCCAAACGTTCACCTTTCGGGGGTGCTGATGATCTACTTCTTGCACCCAGTGCGGGTTTTCCTGAGACCAATACCGGCAGTTATGTCGATGCACCGATCCATTAAGATAAAAAGTAGCCTCGTCAGAAAAAATTATGTTCTTGAGGAAGTCGGGGTCTCCGTTACATCGATGCATTAAATCTTCACAAAAGTGGAGACGGCGGTCTGGGTCGTCCTCAGTCAATGCATGTATCAAGTGACCCTTATAGGGGTGAAATTTCTCTTTTTTGAGAAAGTTCACCACAGTTACATGTGAAATATCATTGTTCAATGCAATCGACCTTGTACTAGAATGAGGGTTGTCCTGGAGCTCCACCAGGATATTCAATCTAGTTTCATCATCTACTCTAGGACGACCCGCACGAGGAGCATCTTTCACACTACCAGTTTCCTCAAACCTTGCCAGTACCCTACTAACCGTAGATTGCGTAATTGGTGGTCTGTCAGGGTACGTTGCATTAAATAATTGGCAAGCTTCTTGATGGGTTCGTAACTTATCGCCGAAACCAATCATCCTCAAAATATCAATTCTTTCGCGTTCACTAAGTTTTGCCATTTCGAATTAAACGATTTCACCAAAGAATGTTAAATCGGTACTGATTTTTAGTCTTCAATATTTCAGGTAATCTACTCCTTTCAAGTAAACATTTCTTTGGATCTTTTTTTTTTAGGAATTTATCGGCAAACTCGAAGACAAAAAGTCGACCTTAATTTGCTACATACTATTTGGATTTTGTGCGGTTGAACTTGGTTCTAAATTTTGCAGTTTAATCAGGATCCTGACAATATCTGATGAATAATTCCGCAAATATTACATAACACCAGTTGCAACTTAAGTTATCTGAAATGCTTTCTGCCGAATAAATTTTTTTCTAAGGCATTTGATCCGTAAACAGCAAATTATTGCATTCAAGAACTTAAGGTGCATTTTTCTAAAAAAAATTGTTATGTAAGACATCGAAATTTTCACACCGTTGTTTAGATAATTATCACTGTCATCAATTTCGAACGAAAAAAATATGCGTTGTCATTTAAAAAAAAATTATGTCATCGCTGCCGTAAGTGGATTATCGAAAAAAAAATTTTTCCACATAACAAGGTGCCCTGGATCAAATAAAAATCAACGGGTCTCACTGTTTTTCGAAAAAAAAATTGTTTAACGAAAATATGAATTTTACAGAACTTTTTTACCACGCTGTATACATACTAGTATATCACAAAATAAACAATTACACATCAAACGAAAAACTGACTGGATTAACAATTTTATAAATTATGTCTTACTGTTTATATAAATTATTATTTTATCATTAAATGTAACGTTTCGTTTTATTATTTCAAACAATCGGGTGTACCATTTTAAAACTTCTCTAAATAAAACTGATCATTGTAGCGAATATGTATATGTTATATATGCATATGTTAAAATAATATTAAAATGCTATCATATCCCTATAATATCGCGGATAAAGATAGATCTATTTCTATACTCAAGGTAGTAGAATAAACAAGAGAATCGACCCTAAATCATTCTGATTCACATTCTACTACTAAAACTACTGCTTCACGCTGATTAAAAGAAATTAGGAAAACTACAATAAAATCAACGAAGACACTTAAAAACTTCTTTTATCTGCTCCCACTATAGTAAATAGATTATTAATACATTGTTTTTAAGGAGGTAAGTGGATTTTACCGTAGAAGTGAAAGTTGCTATGGACAACGGGAGGTAAGTGAGGTAACTTACTTCCCTAGAGAAAAAAGCGATGTCGAATTATAAATGCATATTTTATAAATAGAAATACTTGATGAACATTACATTTTATTGGCTATTATGAATGAATATTTATAGTAATTGTACAGTAAATACATTTAGTAACATTTATAAAATCTGGATAATTATTCCCCTCGCGTTTACTAATTGTCACATTTTTCTCAAATTGATTTGACCGCTCTATTTCAGTCACCGGAGGCTCAATTTTATCTCAGTGATTTCCACCCACCATGTGTCTTGTTGCTAATACATCAACTCCTGTATTAGCCAGTAACGTTGCCGATGTTCTTCGGAATGAATGGCCTGTATATGTTTCAGGATGCTCTAGTCAACTCCTGTATTAGCGAGTAACGTTGCCGATGTTCTTCGGAATGAATGGCCTGTATATGTTTCAGGATGTTCTAGTGTTTCAAAAACTGTGTAATCTTATTAGGAATCATAAAAAGGGTATTCTTGCCGACAGGTTGGTTGTAACATCTACCTTCTTGATAGCGCATAAAAAAGCGTGAAATTTCAGTTTTAATTTCCAATCTAATCTTAACATATTTCCTGAGAATTTCTAGGTGAGCGACAGAACCCGACTTTTTAGGTGTACATCCGTCATTCTTACGTTCCAAAAATGCTCTCAGCTTGGGGTATTTTGACATATCCGCGTTCTCCTCTATGAAAATAGTTGACCTAATCATTGAGTATTCACTTCACAAACTCGCCGACGACTTTAAAGTTCTTGACTTCTCCTTGAAATATGCTAGACAGTAACATTTCAGAAACACCAGTATTTTTGTTCTGGCCATTCTTTGAAATTTCTATATACTCGTCCGTAGCGCACTTTCGACTTCTCGGGCAATAAAAATTCGCAGGTAGCATTTGCTGCACTTTCTATTTGAAAATCACTCATTTAGAAATAATAATTCACAACCAGCAAAATTGCAACTTTTATGTAGCTTTGTTTATAAACAACTTAGAAACAACAAAATCCAAACATTCAAGGCGACTCTGCAAGATTTCGACTAATGTCAAAATGAATTGATTAAGAAATGTCAAAAATCAAAGCCTATTCTTTATTTCATGAACCATAAAGAACTGTGGGAGCAGATAAAATGTTATACACCACGCAGCAGTTAAGTATAATTTACCAGTCTCGGACTCTATTGATAGCCCTCGCTCCGCTCGGGCGCAAAATCGTCCTCGACTGGTAAATAATACTTACCTCCTTTATGGTGTAAATAACTATTAACGACGCGCGAGATTAAAAAACGTTCCTTAATCTGCTAGTGTTCGACCTTGATATTTTCCATAACGGCCCGTCAAGCTTCGCTTTATTAATTATCTTTATCTGTTGCTTGCCCCCCCAAATTATCCCGACAGGCGTCTTTAACATCATTACTTACCAAAAAAACTGGTACGAACACGAGTCTTGAAAGACCCCACGGTACGCCTCGTCATAAATAACGATCCGGTATTGACAGGTGGTGCGGACTATCAATCAAACATTGTCACTTTCACGTACTCCATCATTCAGCGCGGAAAAGGGTAAACATTTTGGAATCCTTAAATTTATTGCTGCGACGTCTTTTACATACCGGACGTGACGAGGGGCTTTTCTATTTTTGTCTCGCAGGTTGAAAATAAATTGCCGACGATTTTGTCTTTGGCGTAACGTGACTGGAGCAGTGCCGTATGCAGAGTTTAGCAGATCAAATTCCCAATTTTCCGATCTAGGAAGTGACAAATGTCTGATTCGGGGGATCGACATTAACAATTTTAATTTCCGCCGTGGATCAACGTTTTCACTTAATACTACCGCTCCACCTATGCGGATATTAACTGATTTGCAGTGTTATTGGATTCGTGATAAATGAAGATCTGGTCAATTTGGTCATGTTGGATTGTTTGGAAGCGTACGACGGGGTTATATCATTGCTACAGGGATGGCCAGAAGTGCGGAATAAAATTCATATCTTTTGAATGAGTTAATTTTGTTTTAAAACGCCGAAATACGTTAACTGATTTTGATTTTTTCCCATCTTTCGGTTATATAATAATTAATTTTTCCTTAACCCCCTAACCCCCAGCTACCCCTACTTTTTTTTTCAAATAGAAACATAAGGCATGAGGGGGCTCGTTGAAAAGCTTATAGAAAACCGAATCCAGCCATACCAAATAAACAAGTTTTATTTTTTCAATAACAGTTGAAGTATGAGGATTTTCAACAAGTTCTAATGCAATGTCTAATTTATTTTCTTCATTCAAAGCACGTGCCCGTCCAGTTTTTGTCAAAGTCTGTACTGTACCGTGTTCCTCAAATTTGTGAAATATTTTACTAACTGTCCCTTGCGAGATTTGGTTTTCGGGATATTTCGCATTAAATAAATCGCGCACTTCAGCCTGACTTCTTATTTTGTCTCCACATCCAAGCAAGATTTCGATGCATTGCCTTTCCGACAATACCATTGCTATTCAGTAAATAACTTGATTTTGACACAAAAGTAACGTTTCAAACTCCAATTTATAACTAAAGCGAAAAATTAACCAGAAAGCCTGGCAAGTAAGTGGTACCAAAAAAAACGTAACATAAAAAATATATCTTTTTTGCGTTAGCAGTAATAGATACAGTTTCAAATTCTTTATTTTATTCTGTGCAAATTCATGGAGGATAACACTGAAGATAATTAAATATTTCACTTGTTAAGTAGGTGTTTTATACAACCCTAAAAACCTTGCTATTGTCAACGAGCCCCCTAATGCCTTATGTTTCCATTTGAAAAAAAAAAAGTAGGGGTAACTGGGGGTTAGGGGGTTGAAGAAAAATTAATTATTATATAACCGAAAGATGGGAAAAAATCAAAATCAGTTAACGTGTTTCGGCGTTTAAAAAAAAATAACTCATTCAAAAGATATGAATTTTATTCCGTACTTCTGGTCATCCCTGTATATTACGTGCGACAGTTAAGGGGAGCGTTTTTATCAGTAATCAGCGAATTTATAGCGGTTTTTTAATGATAGTTTTAGAAAATGTAATCCACTTAGAAACAATATCTTTTCACTGTAATGTTGTACAGTAAATAAAATTTGGGACACGTGGTGTTAAATGGGATTAAGTAAGCTCCATTTTCAATCGAAAGTATTATCTTTGAGATTTTACAGAAACGGCTAATGACGTCATCAATTAAATTTTTTCCAGAAACATACCAAAATTTTTTTCCTGTTAAAAAGCTCTCTTTTTTCTAATAAACTTTTATTAGAGAAATTTTTCTGTATTACTTCCCGTTTAAAAGTTATAAGCAATAGCGTCCTAAAGAGTCTCAAAAAAATACCACCTAAAAATCACATTACCCGTGGAACGATCAAGTAGTTGGAAAATAATTGAATGTTCGTTGTTTAAAGTGCATAAATGTCACAAAATACTTGTCATTACTCAATACGAACCTTAAACTCATAACTTCTGAGCTTACAAAATGTTTTCTCATTCAGAAAAAGTCGATATGTTGCTAATTTACGACGAGTCACAAAATTTACGACCGCGAAAAATTTTTTTTAAAGTATAATTACTCAAACTATGTAAAAAATATTTTTCTGTAGATAACAATACATTTGAGTACCACCCTTATCATTTTTTAATGGTCAATAGGTTAGTTACAAAAAACTGTCTCAAGACCGCAAATGTAATTTCTTCCATTGATTTTTGAATACAAATATCCCTGTCTATTGTATTTCCTATTATTTTGTGAGTGGAAATTAAAATAAAAAATTAGTAAGGATTATACTCATGATGTCCAGATGCTTTCAGTAACCCTTAAATTGTTAAGCAAGGATCTTCATCATGGTAAGTTTAATATATTTTTAAAAGTACAGGGTGGCTAAAAAATTGTGTTACAAACTAGTAAAACGTCAAAATAAAAGAGATACAGGAACACTCTCTCTAATATGTGGAGTTGGAGCCACTTCACAGATAAATTATTTTTTTTATTTTACCAAAGCTCTTAACAAAATTCATATTTAAGGACAAATAGAAGCTTCATTAGATACTTTTAGGCCTTAATTCAGAGTATTGATAATAATTCATATAGTTACTAGTTACTAGGTTTTGCCATGGTGTGGCATATTCGACTTTGTTGATACAAAATTCATACATGTTTCTAGATTGCACTTTTTTGGCAAAGTTGGGGTTTTTCATCACAATTTGTTTATTTTCAACTTTTTCCAAATTCTACTTGAAAATTCCACAATTTTGGACAGCTTTAAATGAAAAAGATTCTCTTTTTGGATATAAATAAATGTACGAGGCACATCCACAAAGAGTACTCAATTTTTTAAAAATCGAAATAGCAGTATACAGGGTGTCCGCAAATATCACCGACAACGTTTGACTGCATATTCAGGACGATCTACGAAAAAAAGTTAAATTAAAGCTTTTTGGTTTTTGAGTTCCTTTGAGTTTTTGAGTGTCCTTCAAAGTTGTCAAAAATAAAACTAATTTAGTTAATAACTTCATAACCGTTTTGCCGATCGCGTTAAAATTTGACACATTTATTTGGACTATTATGACGTATTATTTCTTAAAGCTTTAGTCAAATCGATATACTGGGTAATAGTTTTCTCCGGTTACCTCTCCGTTTTAGCGGTCAAACCTTTTACAGTGGTCGTATTTTTTTAAAACTGGCAGCAACATTGAAAAGGTCGTTTCATTTAAAAATAATATTGTCCCTTGAGGAAATCGTCTACAGAAAGCCATTCTTGATAAAATGGCACTATTTGCAGGTCTGTGCGTTTCGGTTTGCGTAGCAGTGTCGCGGATTTAATACTATGAGTTCAGTAGGCGATGATGAAAACAAGATGTTGGTTGCTGTGGCTATCAGGTAATGTCATTATTGTCGTGTTTCTTTAGAATTCTCATCATTCCACACATGCAGATTATGAAGTGTCCGCAGTGCATCAAGACAATTAAATGTAGGTAAAACTAATATTCACAAAACTTTAAAAAAGCTTCCTCATCCCATTTAACACCACGTGTCCCAAATGTTATTTACATTTTTTGTATCCTCACAGTAGGACCATACTATCGAGTTTAATACACCCAGTACAAGGTTTCTCCAAGGTATAAGACATCTTACAAGCTGACAAGACATTCAGAATTAGAAAAGAATACATATTTTTATCTCGTAAGTTTATCATTACATTTGCTGAACTTTACACGCTTGTTTAACATACAGCAAATCGCGTACGGCTTTATAAACATAATCACACCCCTCAGAATGCTTTTAAGGAACTATCAGCAAATGAGATAATCACAATTTTTGAGTACTTTTTATGAAATTCTCGACAAAACAGGAAAGGAGCATTTTCCGATGCTTTCATGGGTTTTCTGTGGCCTTTCACTGCGAAAAATTAAAAGGAACCTTATATCTCAACATTTCTATAATTTTGATACCGTCGAAAAGATGGCGATTGTCACAGTATTTGTCCTAGGATTTTTTTGTCCCTAGTATAAGAGTTGCATTAACTTAAATAAAGTTCTTTGATAAAAAATTATGTAAATAAATATCGCCACGAATTATTTCAGACCATTTAATTTTGCTACAAGAGTAAAATAACTTTTACGCTTTTGGTTTTACAAAATATCGCTGGTATTTTAAAACTCTGGATTATATTAGAAAACTTTACAACTTCATAGCCATAATTCAGAACTAGCCAAAAACCAATGAACTGTACAATGAAATTCGGGCATTCACACAGCACAACCATTAAACTTACATAAAATTAAGATTGAACGACATTCATTAAAACGCACTTGTTTTATTATTGTTACTATGTAATTCTTCAACTTGTAAGTACAAACATTGACTATTCCAGATATCCCCTCCTGCATTATTGAAAACAACCTTTGTTCTCTAAAAGTTTTATCGCCCAAGGGTAGTAAACACCCCACACGGATAACATGTCATATTTTTTACGACATCGCGTCATTTCCCAGGT
This sequence comes from Anoplophora glabripennis, assembly GCF_000390285.2. Classification (NCBI taxonomy): domain Eukaryota; kingdom Metazoa; phylum Arthropoda; class Insecta; order Coleoptera; family Cerambycidae; genus Anoplophora; species Anoplophora glabripennis. Next base: position 688,473 of record NW_019416313.1, read on the forward strand.
TTATTGGAGGGAAATGAATAATAAACTCCATCGCTTTTACAGCCGTCGCATCGACCCCTTCCAAAAATAAAACCGGAAAGCCCATTGTAGGGTTATTTTTTTTTGTATCAACCGCCACGACATGAATTACCGTCAAATAACAACGACTAAACAATGTATTACTTTTTCTCATATCTAGAACTGTAATTACATGTCTTGAACGAATAATATGAAAACAGGGGAACAGAAATCAATAGAATAGTTTCCTATTTTTTTCGCATTGTTTCAGCTCTAGTGACGTGCTTTTACCATAACCACACCCCATTTCAAAGTAAAAAATGTTACGCCAGTGATATAATTCAATGAAATTAACGTATTTACTTAATTTTACAAAAAAATTACAAAACTGATAAATCTGGTAAATTTAAAATGCTTTTAAAAATCATAATCAAAGTTTTTAATAAAAAAATGTGTCACTACTTTACTGTTTCACAAAGCACTATGTTTAGTTTGTGAATTTCAATGTGAATGACCTCTGACATTGACTTAGTGTAGGTGAATCGCATAATAACAATACCGCTGATGTGATATGATAACAAGACTCTGGGTGAGCAATATGTAATGGGCGGGCTTCTTTATAAATATGATCCCTGTACAAAGTTACATCCTGTATATCGAGTTAAAATTTTACGTGCTAACAGAGAGTTGTATTATTGTAACACATGTCAAATTGAACTCAACTGATTCATTGACCTTACAATTAGAATTTCGCGGATAAAACAGGTTCCATCATTATTCTCCTTACAAATACTTGTTTTATTTTTTATTTGAAAATATGTGTACCTACTTAAGTTTTATATTTTAACATACAATAGCGATTCAAAAATGAAGTTGTATCTCGATATATCTCCCAGTAATGTAATGTTTCGGTTTTATTCACTAGAGCGAAATCCCTGAAGCACTTCGATTGTGTTCAATTAATGGAAAATATCGAGGATTGAAAATCGGAGAGGATTGCAGGAAATAACACGATGCAACAGCAGGAATTTTAGACATACAGATAGTACAGGTACGAAATTTATATATCCAATAATAATTGATTTAATTTATTTGTGCCATTGCAGTATGTTTCATTTTAAGGTTTAATTTATCTACTTATTATTTTTGTATAACAATTTTCAACTATTAATTAAAACAGAAAACGTAGCTTCTATTGTAAAGTAAGAAGTCAGTCGGTACTTAACTGCTGCGTAGTGTATAACATTTTATCTGCTCCAACAGTTCTTTATGGTTCATGAAATAAAGATTAGGTTTTATCTGTTGACATTTCTTAATCAATTCATTTTTGATCTTGTCGTTTCTGCCTGTGAATTTTTATTACCAGAGAAGTCGAAATAATACTCTTTCTATGATTCCTAATAAGATTGCAGTTTTTTTAAACTAGAACATCCTGAAACATATACGGACCATTCATTCCGAAGAACATCGGCAACGTTACTGGCTAATACAGGAGTAGATGTATTAGCAATCAACAGACATGGTGGGTGGAAATCAGCCACAATTGCAGAAAGTTATATTGCTGACAGTTTAAGTAACAACTATGAAATAGCCAACAGGGTTCTTTACAATGACACTTCAACTTCAGGTTCTAGTAGTACGCCGCATCATGCTGTTTTAATGGATCAATCAGATAATATTGTGACTGAAATGGAGCGGTTAAATCATTTTGAGAAAAATGTGTCAGTAATCGCGAGGGGAATAATTATCCAGATTTTATAAATGTTATTAAATGTAATAACTGTACAATTACTATAAATATTCATTCATAATAATTAATAAAATGTTATGTTCATCAAATATTTCTATTTATTTGTTCATAAAATGTGTATTTATAACTTGAAATCGCTTTTTTTCCAAGGGATGTAAGTTACCTCCCGTTGTCCATAGCAACTTCCACATCTACGGTAAAATCCACTTACCTCCTTAAAAACAATATATTAATAGTCTATTTACTATAATGGGAGCAGATAAAATGTAATAACAATACAATATATTAATAGTGAAATTGAAATTATATAGTATCTTCCCCAGGTTTGTATCTTTGATTAGGTAAATTTTATTTCAGTAATAGTTACCAGTTTGTACAATATAATGGTTTCCAATCGGATACATATCATTAACATTCAGGAATTCTGCAAGGATCGGTTCCGGGGACACGTTTGCTTGTTATTAATGATCTAAATTAATGTCTTGATGACAATTACCGGGTCTATATGCCGACGACCTTAAATTGTTTTTAGAAGTTTGGAAGATTACACTAGATTGCAATATGATCTTGACAAATTGAATAGTTGGTGTTCAAATGATAGTCTGCCTCTGAGTGTAAGCAAATATAAAATTATGCCCTAGAACTACACTAGACTTTAGTCTGCGTTTGATTCAAATACTCTACATCAGCTGAAGTACATTATAACTAAAAAATAAGTCCATTAAAATCAAATCCCCATCCACTGCAGTCCGCGCCACCTAAACAACGAAAAAATCCGCAACCGGCCGATAAACAACCAAAACAATTGAACCCTACAGGGCTTTATTACATCCAGAGTGCCTTTTTTACTGCAAACTCCACTTCGACAAGCGCCAATCGAAAAATAACTATCCGCAAAATTGCGCTGTAAATTCATAGCCCTGGGCCTAAATTGGGTTTTATTTTATGGTTATTCGCCATGAAAATCAAAATATATGGCTGCGTGAGCTTATGTTGTTCGAAATAAATGCCCGAATATGATAATATCCGGCGGAAATGCTGCTTGAAACGAATATTGAAAACGTTAGGCGAATTTATCGCAAATTTACATATTAATGGGGCAATTATACTCAACTTATAACTTCTAGAAGAACGGAAAGTGAAAGGAAAACTCCCAGATCCGATTAAGCCCATGAAATTAAAAGAGAAACTGATATACAGGGTGTTTAGTCCATCACTGGGTTGATTATGTGAAAATATTATAGCGTCCCACGAAATAATAGGTCGACAACTCTCATTTTTTTTTTACGAAGCAACATAGCAACGTATCACTGATGAAGAATATCCACAAGCTACTCATTAAAAGTGGGAAACTTGTTAAAGTGATATTAAGAGAAATAAGTGAAGGAAATTTTGTCCCTCTGACGAGTTTGCCGTGTTTTCCTTAACAGCCTCGCCTCTTGTCTGACAGAATTCGGCGCTAAAGAATATGGAGAACATAAAGAATACAAATGGGGTTGTAATTTGTCGTTGTTATCTTATTTCTCTAGATGAAAAGAAAATTGACCAATTTCTTTCTGTAACCGCTCTGTTGGTTCCACCATAATTTAAAGAGTATAATATCGATTCTAAATTTAATAACAGAAAAGTTTTAGCCACGAAACAATAAGTACAACCACAAAACAGTAAATTGTTAACCAGAACTATATCGCGGTCACAAATTGTGACGAGTTTGAAATAGGGTCACTTATACCAACAATTCAGCAGAGTTAACCCTTTCACGTTGTACGACTTGTTTAAATTAACGACAATGACGCGTTGAACTGCTGAAAATTACGTTTTAGGACCGACCCGACGAATAATTATAACTTTTAATGGAGTACATGAGGGAAAGGGTGGCAGGTAAGTATCAGTTTACACCTCACAGTCCTTGATTCAACCGGCAGATACAGTTAATGCTCTTAAACTTTCTATGAATAACACGCCAGGATGTTTTTTGTAGCAAAACTGAAGTGAAACGAACTTTCACATTGTTATTTATTATTTATGTTAAAGATGGAGGAAAATTTTAAGTAGCCAAAAATATATGGTGGGTCACAACACTTACGCTTCATCAGGCCCGACGTTCAATCGCACCCAAAGATCGCTCCGCTAGTTTCTCAATGGTGATGTCCGAATATCGTCCGCCTGAGGAATGTCTACGGTGTGATGTGTAGGCTCCCAAACATAGATGAAACTTTAAATATTTCAGATTTTTCTAAGTACTAAAATGAATACAGGAAACGACTCTATTGTATACTCAACTCTCTGCTCGTGGTTAATTAATTAAATGCAATTCAGCATTAGCGCCGTTGGTGTCACTATCCTAGGAATTATGTAACAAATCGCTGAATTCCAAAAGCCGCACCAGCAGCCATCCATTGCAGCCGAACAAACCGGAAATGAAGTTTGAATTATTGCAATCGCAGCATCGCACACAGGCGGAAGCCCAATGCCGGTATTAGGCAAATCTTTTAATATCCCACTCGATGAATCCAAAATCGGGACAATAAAATAAAAAGGGATGCAGGGCGGAATGCATCCACTTTAAAATGTCGCATCTAAAAATACAGGCAGGTCTTAAAACAACACCCCTAGGTAATTTAATTTTCTATTTCCGACAATATTTAATTCAGTTTGATTAACGAAGTTACAGCGTGGATGCTCCAGTTCTGCGTCTGTAATTGAAGCCGTTTAGCTCGAGATTGGGTTCGTGTTTGTTGAATAAACATATTAATTTCATTAACGTAACTCTACCTGTACATAAAAGGGATTACTTAGTTATAATTACTGTGTATTACTGGCAGTTCCGAGCAACAAGTAAACGGGTTAAGTTCTAAAAGCTAATAGTACCTTCCAGCGGATGAAGGATTTGGGCCTTGTTGAAATTAAAGTTATTTAGAGAGATCAAAGAGTGGATTTATGGAGACTACACATTTTAAAACAGGATTTGGAATTTTAAGAAGGGTCCTGCTGACACATGTTGAGAATTACACTTTTGCAGTTAAGTTCTATGGCAAATAGGCAACAAGAAATACACTTTCATAGATTTTATTACACAGTTTGTCTAAATATGAATTGATGCACAACTAACAGACTTTCCTCTATTCTAACGCAAATTTTCTATAAAATGGAGTTAGTTTTGTAACAAAGGCCCGGACGCGTCGTAATTTATTTATTAGTTCTCGGAACCGATGGGCCAAAAAGTGAAATATTTCAGTCAACACTAAGTATCGAAAAGTTAAGGGTTCCCAAGTAGGTACTTTTTTTAAAAAGTTCACTTAGACTGTCGGGGCCATGTGTTTCTAATAACGCGCGAAATGCATTCGAAGGAACACGTAGGAATTCCAAGGTATTTAAATAAGTTGTTAAACTGATAATAATTGGAAAAGAATAATAGATCAAATAGCTGGTTTTAGGCGGATTTTCCAAGCTATAAAAATATATTAAATGAGATTGACTAATCCGTCCGTATTGCTACACGGAGTCACTAGAGGAAGGCTAGGGTTACTTGAAAGTCCAGTTAGTCACAGAATTATTTATATAAATGTAAATTCAGTCCATTAGATAACTATTAACATGGCAAAATTATGCCAAAGCGTCCCGATATTCAGGGTTCCCGCCAGTAAGGTAAGAACAGAAACTTCTGGGCCCAAGAAATGGGTGTGTCGAAGCGAGGTGTCGAATTCAGGAGAGATCTCCGAAAAACAGACAGTTTTTCCTTGGATTCCACATTGAGCAGTCTACTTAGTTTTAGAGTCTCGGATTTATTTAATAATGGATAAAGTAATTTTAAATTTTGCTATGGATCGCGCTTTCCCTGAATCTCGGTACGCTGTCGCGTGTCAATAAATTAATTAATAATGTTGTTCGAGCCCGTTATGTTGTTTATTTGTTTTTTTTTTGTTGTTGTTATTAAAACCCTTCCTTGGTGTTTTCTTGTTCTTCCAACTTAAGTGTCACCCTATACAACCAACCACTGGATTACCTTGTACATGAGCGACATACGGTAAGTGTCTGGTATTCATTCTCTGAACGTACAACATTTCTAAGTTGCCACGTATTAATTAAAGTGTAATAAAATTATAAACTCCCTTTCGAGAAGTAAATGGTAAACTCCTTTACAAGTTAATATCGTTACGATACTGGTCATAGCGGTAGTTAGATAATTAAAGAAAAAACCCCTTCGGCTACAGTTTGAAACTCAAATTACTTTTTGTTTTAAAGACATTTGTAATTTGCCGCTTTTGAACATGTAAATTACAAATTTCTTTGCAACAAAAAGTAATTCGAGTTTCAAACTAACTCCATTTTATAGAAAATATGCGTTAAAATGGGGGAAAGTCAATTATTCGTGCATTAATTCATATTTAGACAAACTGCGAAATAAAATCTATAAAATGTATTGCTGGTTGCCTATTTGCTATAGAGCCCTCTTTATAGAATGGTTCATTAATATAAATTACAAAGAAGAGGAGCCTCAGAACGGACCCATGATATAACCCATGTTTTATTATTTTAGGAAAAATTTTTCGTTGGTGCCTATTTAATGCAGATATTTTGTTATGGATATTGAATTTTTTACTAACCGTAGCAAAAAAATCCCTGAATGTAATTGAATCGTCGATAACTATACGGAATTTTGTTAGTTCTTGTTAAGAGGGTCGTACAAACTTTTTACTTTCATAGCCTTTTTTTTTCTAGAAGCCTTAATTTCGTAGCGATCCTTGGGATAGGCATTCGGCCGAAACCAGAAACGTAAACGTAAGCCCGGGTTTAATCACAAGGGACGTCCCCTGGTAAAGTACCAGGGCGTATATCATCGGCCGATGTAAATATGTAAACCTAATAAAGAGAAGAGCCGACCACGTCAAATATTTCAATCAGAATTTCCACGCCGACCCCTATAACTCGCCAAATTGGTAACGCAAATATATGGGGGATCTTTGGTTTGCGGTAACATTCACCCATACCCCCTCATCAAGCATTAACTAAAAATATACATTAAAAATTAATTTAGGAGGGTCGAATTGAAATATTGATATATCCGTTTTGCATAAAATAGACTATTGTACAGAGCAAACTCGGCGTTAGGCAACCAACATTCCACGAATGGCACTGTCAACTAAAAATTCCTAAACCTTAGCGCCATCAATATTAATGATTCGTCTACAATGAACAATGACACACCTTTGGGTCTACTCTCGGGATAGTGCGCCGCTGATTGGTTGAATAAAACGTCGTGAAAGGTTACACCAATCACAAGCCGATGGAACAGAATTTCACTAAAATCTAATTGCAACGCGAGTAAACGTAATGTCTTAAACAAAATTATTGGTCCTGTGGCTTGTAATCATATATGAATAGAAGGCTCTGTACCAAGAAGAGATGCTAATAACCTGTAACAAGATCAAATATACCTTTTTAGTAGTGACGTCACCTACGCCAAATAATAGGCAACCACAATAGTGCGCATTGTGAAGAATTTCCCAATATTTTTACTAGATCGATTTTCGACCTTATGTACTTTGGATATAAGTGCCAAAAAAATAGCTTCTTTGTCATGACCTTAAGTATCGCGATATTCTGGCAATATTAGAAATATTTAAGAAGTTTCAAACCCCAAGTGACAAACTAAAGGAATTATGGAATTTATATATTTAAATTTATAGAATAATGCTGACTTTTATAGTAATTCGTATATTAAAATTATATCAGTGTTGCTGAGCATGCGCATTAAAGATAATTTCATGTAAGCGAAATAGCCTTGCAACAGATCATTCAAGAAAAGTTTGGGTTTCTATTTTTCACAGCCTACCAAATTTTGTTCATATTATTTTTAAGCAACGTTATTTTCTGGAATATCTCGTAATTTTTTTTTCAGAAAATTCTTCACAAAGAATTGGATTATGGTTGTAGAATCCAGTGGCTTTTTGAATAAAAAAATTATAAATGTAATTATTTTTGTCTAAGAAGGTAATATTTGTAAGTTTTGGCATAATAACCACGAAATAATAATTTGACGAACTTGTTGTTTATTTTATGTATACTGGTTTTTATGATTCTTATTAATAATTATTAAAACCAGTGTTTCTTATTTAATTTTGTTTCCCTTTGGGTCCTATTCGGTTTTTATAAAAGAATAGGTTCACCGACAACGGCAAACACTGGTGATGTCGATATTGTCATAACTTTTTTAGGGGCAAACTTTTTTTTCGCAAAAATTGGTATAAATGCATTTGAGGGCTTCCTAAATCCAGTGGTGTAGTCAGATTTTTTATAAAATAATCGCTAACAAAATTTTGCTATTTTTCACTTTTTCACGTAGTAGGCCTTGAAAATCAAAATTTCGTCTTCAAATTTTGCATCAAGATAGAGCTTTTGATCTATCTTTAAAAAAAAAACGGTTAAAATCGGTCCATAAACAACTTCTGTACGCGAGTGTTTCTATTCTTAATGGGTCACCTTGTATGTTTATTGCAAATTTGTAGTTGTTTGTCAGACTAGGTTACTTTTTATATTTGTTAACAGATATTTTATATCACTGTTTATGCACTAGTGATTTTTTTAAAGAAAAAACGTGTTTATTTTTTGTTGAATGGAAAAAATGCTCTATTACATGTCTAATAATAAAAGTTTCTCACTAACAATCCTGTGTTCTAATTATTTCTATCCTTGGTAAAATATGGGTTAAATAAAATAAAGCCATTGTTTTAGCACTTCCAATTAGTTCCGGATAGTAATATTCTAAAAACATTAAATATACGGAGTGTTCCAACCAGGAAAACCAAGATTTGGCGGTTCGACAATAAATTTTCAGTACCCTGTGTAAAATTAAACTGTTTTCAATTGCGAAGTAACTGTAATAAATAATAGGCATCCCCCTATTTTGAAGAGCACCCCCGAAAGCCAAAATTTTTAAAATTAAAGTGGAAGTACCTAGTCTCTGAAATATTCCAATGGGCCGTGACTGTAAAATAACCATATTTAAGATGCCTACATTTTTAAAATTTTTTAAGTCGACTTTTAGATTTAAGCTGTACAGAGTGTTACAAAAAAGTAGGTTAACCACAGATGGGTGAAAATAATGGGATTTTTCCTAAGACATTTTTTATTTAGGCGACTTTAGGCAAGTTAGAGGGTGTCAAACAATTTAAAAAATATTTTTACTAATAACCCCGTTGTTTTTTGAGATATTCATTTGAAATTTTACACAGGCAAAATTTTTATTCGGGGCTTGGTTTATAGTTTGGACAAATCACAATGTATTTCTTTTAATTTCCTTATTAAGGCTTGATAGTTGCAGAAATTGTGTTTTTTTTACAGATTGACTAATTTCAACAATGTTTTAGTTAGTTACTTTATTATATCTCTTAATTTATTTAATCGTGTTTGAAAAAAATGATGAACTACTCAATATAAAGGCTTTAAGTTGACTATATTAGAACTCAAAAAACAAAACACACCAAAATTAATATTAAAAAGTCATACTTACCAGATGTATGAAAAAATAAAAATACGAATTAGAAGTTATCAAATTTGGTATATGGGTATTTTGATGGGTGTTGAATAGCCTGGTAACATTATCTTTTTGATAAAAAAATGCCTAATATCACTTTCTGGAAAAACGAACCTTTTAAAAAATCGTAGTAGGCCTGGCTTTTGTTACATCAATAAAATGATTAGTAGAATATAACCTCCCTTCAGGGCACTATTTGTAAAAAAATTGGCTTGCGGAAAGTCCACAGCCTTCTCACATTTCCAGAGGTGTAAACCTGAAAAACGGGACACACTGTATGTGAAATATGTTTTTTTTTTCGACAATTCCAATCTAAACTCGCCTTTCCCTACTATTAAATTTAAATTAAAGTGTAATAAATGTATTATAACGACAATTAAATTAAAATATAATTAAAAATCAGTGTTCTACTAAAAGCACCTTCTTTTAAGGCGATCATATTTTTCAGAACGAACCTAATTAGTTCAATGCTTGGTTAAAAATAGAATCGAAATAATCAAACAAGTTATAATAAAATATTTACAGTATAGTATAAAAATAGAAAAGTTAAGAAATCATAATAATATAAGAAAGTGGAAATTCTACTACATAGTTAAAAGAAACTACTCTTTAGGGGCGCCTATCTTAGTAACCGCCTCCACAGAGCCTAGCTCGAGAACAACAAGAGCAGGTCGAAAGAAGTGCAACGCATGTTTTGTAACTAGACGAACCCAAAAATCCGTGGTAATTTAAACTGATACATAAAAGTCACATTACTAAGTAATTATCCGAAAAGTTTACACCAAAGAATAACTTAGATATTGAAGTTGGTCGAACTTACTTTAATTTCAATAGTTTTAAAAGTCAGTTCACGTTACTTGGGAGAGCGTTTACCACAAAAAACTGCTAACTAATAATCCAAAATTAGTAGTAGGTACCTTCACAAGATTACCTGCTGGACACCAATTATATTAGTACCGTTTAGTGATGAATTTTATTGATTTTTTTTTAATTTTCCATAAAATTTCTATTGCGCTAATCCAATTTTTTCAAAACATCCGCAAATCAGCGTATCTCTCGCGCGCCTTCCTGAACTCGAGCCTGTGTGACGCTACCCGGACTATTTCGCCCGGAAAACTGCAGAACTCCGGGCGCGAAGTGAGTTACCGGCATTCTTACCAACTCCGGAGGCGCACGCGCTCCGATTTGTTCGCGGGGCACATGTATATCATTATGACATATAGTTCATTTAAATATTATGCTCTGCCGGACGGTCGCTAGGCCTCCGGGGGGTAGTTTTTCTTCGTTTTTCCTTTCGGCTGATTGCCTATGACGTGCGTGGCGACTCTTAATGAATTTATTAGGACGCAGGGGGGGCCTTACTGAGACCGAGGTCCTATATGTCAAGTCTGAGTCTGAGTCAACGATGTTATTTTTATAGATATGTACTTATTCCCTTCTAAATTTGTAACAAATGTAGGCCAGAATAGAATAGAATATTTTATAAAGTTTAACTGAGCGGTATAATATGCACGTTTTTTAAGCTGTTGGTAGAATTGGTTCCAGGTAACTATATAATATACAGACTGAATAAAAACAAACCCATTTAGATCAAGTTGCCTTGGAATAATTTTGCTTCATTTTAAATTTTTCAGTCCACAATAAAAATTCACCTCCAGACATACCTACTGCATATCAAAAACCATATTTAAGTAATTTTAAAAAGAATATCAAGTTCCACTTGATGCAGAATGTTTCAATAATTTTTCATTTTTAATATTATTATGTTATGATATAGAAAGACATCCCAAATAAAAAAATCCTGCCTTGCAACTAGTTAGAGTGGTAATAAAGTGGTATTACCACTATTACCTACTAATATATTGTTAAAATTTCACTGGATCCTGGATTTCCTATATGTTGTATGAAATAATAAAAAAATATCCGAGTGACAGATTGTCCACCAAAGAATTTTCCCGGTCTTGAAATTTTGAAATTCTGATTCAAAGAATATGTTGCCTTTCAAAGGTAAGTAGTGTACATATACCAAAAACAAGCTAAAGTTTCAAAAACTATATAAACAATTGTACTGTAGTACTTAAGTTACTTTTTAAAGAATCTTGGAAAAATAAACTTTATAAAAGGACTTACCTTACTTTGAATACCACTAAACACAACACAATAAGTACAATAAGCACATAATAAACAATAAGGAACTGTTTCAATATTATGTAAAACGTTTAAAAAGGAGTAATAAATAATGAAACAAAACTTCTCAACCGACGCCGTGAAAATAAACAATACCACTACACACCATGATACAACCATACAGAGATATGATATTGCGCATGCACGGCGCCATCTTGGCTACCTTGCTGACGTCATGTGGTAAGTCAAAAAGTAAACAAACGGATCGTGGCCATATTCTTATAGTGTTGTGTGCGTTTTTCCAAGTTTTTTTATTGTTCCTGCCTGTATTTCTAATTTAATTCGTTGTGTGAGCTTGTGCTTCATTGAGCAGAAAAAGGAAATTAAAGAAAATTGTTAAATAGAAGTTCAATCACCTAAATATCTGCACAAAAACTTTTGCGCTTGGGTACTGAATTGTTAATTTTTACGAAAGCCTACCCGATGATAACAAATAATAATGTTTAAAATAAGTAATACTGTTTTTATTTAGTTTTGTATTTATATTTTTACCTCATTACTAAAATTAAGGGCTACATTGTTTAAATTTTTGTTTTATACTTTATGTAAGAAATCGAATGCCTTTTTATAAATAAAAATCACTTTAAAAAAAAATTTGTATTTGCTTTTTATCTCTGTCACAAAGGAATAATTTTGGAATCACGAAGTGGCGTATCTGACTTTGAACATAAGTAATAATCTATGCAAATATTACATAATATGTCAAAATACATTAAAACTAAAAAAATTTATGTTTAATTTAATAATAAATGAAATAATATAGTTTTGAAAACGGACGTCTCTTTCGTTTTTACGCCGCTCTGTTGTAAAATTATAAAAATGCTAATTACGGTAGTTCGTGTTTTTAGGGACAAATTGTGTGTATAGTTTTAAAGCTTCGTTTTTTAATTTACACTTGTTAAATAAATGCTGTAATTATGTATTATTTAAATATTTGTGATTTAAGGCAAAACATGTTTACAAATTTTAATTAGCCGTATTTTCCATGCTCATACGTGTGAATAATTGAACAATATGGGCGTTTACTAGCCACATGACGTCATGCGCAGAGTCGAACGAAAATGAGACCTCTTAGTATCATATCTTATAAGTTTATTGTATCATGACTACACACAACCCACACAACACACTACACTGACGCCATCTATTATTTAGTTGGCAATTCTGACTCACAGTTTAATAGCACAGTAATGGCTCTCGCTAGCTGTTTGAAATCGTCATATATTTAGTTAGTATCTTTACTTTAGTGATCTCAATTATTATTACAAAAATATTTTACACATTAACGCTTTTATATATTAATTTTATAATATTACAAAAATTACTGCGACCCTTTGACGACGCAGTCTAATATTTTAAAAATTTATGTGCGCCATCTGGTGGTTGCATTTCGAAGTAGAAAATTAGTAAACAAAAGTTGTGTTCAAATTTTTAAGGGATGGGGTTTTTGCAGGTTAATTGTTAATTGTTATTGTTGAATCAAGAAAAGTGGCAGTGTTATATCGAGTATTTTTTATGTGATTTCGGAACGAAACGAAGTGTTTAATGTGCTAGTGCCGGTTTCAGTAGTTTCCAAGACAATTTTTTTATTTTAGAGGATTTGTTTGTGGTTGACTAAGTGGGATTTTTTGTAATGGCGGATACAAAACTTGAAAATCTGTAGGAACTCGAGAAACCGACTGAACTTATTATTTACATTTAAAAGTACTCAACACTTATTAAACATTAAACAGTACAAGTTTAATGTTGCAACTATAAAAAAAATCTATAAGTAAAGGAAATAAGACAAAAATACAAAACTGTTACTATGAAAGGCAAACCGTCCCATCTCATCAATTTGAGTACTAAATTATTACCTATTAAGTAAGTTTGTTGGTCCTAGAATTTGCAATAACTGGGGATAAAATTGTATGCAGTTTTGTCATACACATGCAGAGCTAGGATTCTGACACTGTATTTTTTTAATTGTTGATCACTGAATGTTTCTCTTTTAAATATATGGTCACAACTGGTTTAGAAAAAGACAACAACAGGGTATATTGAAAGCTTTATTTTGTATTATTTTTGATACACAGGTTATATAGGTATTTATTTCACATTGATTTAAAATAATAGAGGTGGAGAATGCCTTTCGCCACCCCAATCCTCTTATGTGGACAGGAAAAACCACTAACCTGTCCCTCATAATAATAGACCACCACTAGCTCGAGGATCAAGGCGGCGGACGGCCGAAGTTTTAACGACAAAGCTAATAAACACTAACTAGTAATATCATAATCCTGCGTTCCTTTTTTTATACAAATATTTCTCGTAACGATAACTTACAATAAAGCGATGGTAACATACAAAAATAACAGCTATAACAGAAAAGAAACAAATAATTTAGCATAAATATCTCTAAGTAGTTATTGTAAGTTACAGTTACTGTCTCTCTCTAAATAAGTACTGTACCTAGAGGAAGGACGATTGGAATCCGGCGCATATTTATGCATTTCTTTGTAACTAGTAAGCAAAACCTTATGTTTCGAACCGTCCTTCGTAAATTTTATACAAATATAAGAGCAAAAATATTACAAACGGCATATTTAAAATAACATTCAATTCGTCTAAGAGTAAAGTGATTTTAAAGTTCCATGAAAATAGCGAATTTCAAATATAAATGGCAGGAGGTGCTCTATGGACTTTTTGGAACAAAAAGAACCTGTAGGCTAAGCCCGACATTTTTTTCGAAAAATATCTTTATTTTTTTGAGCCGTAAAACGGTGGAACTCATAAAAACAACAAGCATATACTTTGAATCAGCGTCAAGCGCGTTGGAGCAGTCGTGGTTGAGTATAAAAATGTCATGTTTGGAATTGTCACGAAGATTGGGATATGTCGATTGGTTTTGATTCTTATTGCTTGCTTTCCTTTTCCAGTTCCTTGAGGAGCTGTTTCATTTCCTCGGATAGTTGGTGTTGGTCCGCTATTTTTCTGTAACAAAAGTTCGGTCGTTAGAAAAGGGAACCTACACTTAAGAGACGGTAATTCAAGTGTACCTTTCAGAGCCGCCCTCTTCTTTATCTGCCTCCTCGCCTTCAGCTGAAAATAACAGAGGGAGAATAAAAACGAGTACCTCTCAATTATTTATCTATACATGCTTAAACACTAACTAGTGCACCTCAAAAAGTAATCCAATCTGGAATAGAAGGAATCAAACAAAAATAAATGCTCCGCTATAAAAAAATTGAGAAACGAAATAAAGTCTGAATGTGGGGTATTATGCTGTACAATTTAAGTAGTGAGGAAGAATGATGTGATGAACATAGAAAGTACAAAAAAACATTCCAGTACACAACCCATAAGGTCTAAGTTTATATACAAACGAATGATTAAACATGGTATATAAGGCGCGTTCCAAATTCACAATTGAAAAATGCTCGGAAATTGTGTATATTTTTGAGATATACAGGGTGTTCCAATTAAAACTTCCCACATGGAAAATATCGGAATTAAAAAAAAACACGTCGATTTTCTTTTTAATGGGGACACATGATGGCGTAAGTTTACCCTTAAATTTTAAATGGCACCCTATGTTGTGTGATGCCTTATTTAATAGCTTTTTCAATTCTGCTCACGATGACATACGACTTTTTAAATTATAGTTTACATATGACAATAAAATCACCACTTAAGGAGGTATATCGGGGTCCGAGTGAAGTGAGGAGCGCAGGAGGGGTCCTATGCTTTTCTTATGGGACTAAAGCCCGCTGCCAATTTGAAAAAAATAAATTCTATTGAAATTATTTGCGATAAACATTATCTATATAGACGTGTCTCAGGTTTTTTGTTTTTTTTTTAATTCCGATATTTTGCAGATGGTAAGTTTTAATTGGAACACCCTGTATGTTGCCAAATTATTTAAATATCCCAGCATGTGTCTAAGGAACACCCTGTATACAACACAGCCGTGATACATTTATCGGCATTGAGATAATTTTTATACAACCACAAACACAGTGCTGTGAAGCTACTTTGATGTTAAGCGAATAAATATATCACTGATGAAACAAAAAATACAGTGTCTGGTGTTTTTCTTTTATTTTTTGGTTTCATATCACGACAAAAATTACGCTGAAAATTTTATTACAAATTATTAACTATGCAATTACTTTGTGGTAAAAAAAACATCGAGACACTTTGTACTTGACACAACACGAGTTAAAGTTATTAAACACGTACAAGATACAGATACACAAAAGAGAAGGGTAGGTGTAAATGTGTACAGGGGGTGTGTAACATAGAAAAGAATGCCTATCTACCATGTTTGGGTAAATTAAAGCGCCAATCGTGTTCTCTAGGATCCACTTCAGTCTGGTCCTCGACGCTGATCTCGTAACGAAGCGGCCTTCTGCGGGTGGCTATATCAAAGAAAACCATAAAAAAATACTAGCGGTTCAGTTACTGAAATTCTGGGTGCCTCAGGGTTCCCACCAGAGGCTAAGATACGTTACAAGTTTTTCTAAGTGGGAAACCCGGTTATTCAAGAAAAAAACTTAAACACCTCCGTGTAACATTGAAAATCTCACATAAACATTAAGTAAACTGAAGAAGCTACTACTGTATTCAGTTATTTACTCGCGCAGGCTCAGAAAGTATAAAACTAAATTCAGAAATGAATTACACAGCCTTCGTAAATGATTTCAAACCACGTGACCAGTAATTTCGTTTCCCTCTCAATAAGACCACAACTACGTTAAAACAAAACATTATGTTTTACCAACTAATTTTTCACATTTCATTCAGCCAATCTGTTATCATATGATGAAGGCTCTGTAGTTATCAGCAGGAAAATCAAACGGTCTCTACAAACGTTTATATTTTCTGAGCATGCGCAATATTAGACATCTACATTTGTATGAAATACCAAAAGTAAAAGAATTCCGTTTACTGCTTACCTCTGACTGGAGGTGGTTCCCGAACGACAGAGGTAGTGGCTTCTTCTCCTATAAAACATAAATGAAATATTAATCCCTGACCAAACTTCAGTTGTAAATTATAAAGTCTTGAAAAATGTACTTACCAGAAGAGACATGCAAACTGAACACCATGCAAAATAAAAATAAACTTACCAAAAGTAAAACTGTGGTGATTTGTACTAAAGAAATGAAGTAACTAAAAATAAACAGGGACGGAAATTAGTTCTGGGTTAAGAGAAGTGACAAACCTGGTGCGGTTCTTGTTAGTGTTGTTAGTTGAGTTGGGGGGATATCGAATTGCTGGGTCATGGTTGTCTTGCTTCCTTGGTCGTCGGTGATGGTTCTAGTTATCACCCCTAGACCTTCCGTAACGGTTCTGGTCATTACACCTTGTTGGTGCATAAGTTCCGGTTGGTTTAGCTGTTTGAAGTATTCCTCTATTTGTCTCTCGGAGGTGGGTTCCTCTCCCCCTCCAGTTCCGTCGCTTTTTACAATGAATCTTCTTTGAACGACTTTTCTGACGTGCACGTTGCCAGCTTCATCTACTTCTTCCGTTTCCTGCACGTCCTCGCCTTCTTTAAAGTCTTGAATAAACTGTTTCATGCGTTCTTCTGCATCAGGCCCTGTAAAGGTAACCTTTCTCATCTCATGAGGTAGTTCCACTTTTCTATGAATTGTATGAGAGTAATAATCATCGTCGCTGGGCTCGATTACTTCTGTCACATAAGGTTTCGAGGAAGCGTCTACATACTCCGTTGTTCTTCGACCTGTAAGATCTTCGTCGAACCATACCCGCTTCACAGCTGCTGCCACGTCTACAGTTGTACCCATTCGTGCTTGATCAATGGAATTAGTAGAGGAAACCATAGTGTTAGACCCTCCACTAGTGAAACTACCTGAGAAGACAGAATCGGTATCGTATTGGTATGTTGCGTGAGTTGCTGTAGAACTAGTAGCGTCTAGGCTTTCGGTACTTTCTAGCATTGGGTCTTCCTTCGCTTCTTGGTCTGCTATATCATTCTCTTTCGCCGAGGAACTGAAGTCTTTGCCTGTACTAGAACTACTTTGGTCATATCCTCCTATTCTAGAACCATCTTCATCGATGGAATCGCTTAGTGGTAGGTTATTGCCGGAACTGGTAACAGCACCTAATTCCAAGGAGTCGCTGAGTACCATAGAACTTTTTTCTTCCCCTCTGGCGTCAATGCTGTCTGTGGTTATATTTTCTCTAGTTGACTTTTGTGCTTGGAATTCTATAGAATCTGTGCTGGCGGTCATAACGTCACCACCGGTTTTTTGGTCTAAACTGTCGGTGCTGTCATGATAGCTTGGTTTTTCCGCTTGCAGATCCAAGGAATCAGTAGAAGTTATCATGACATCATCACCTTCTTTCCACTGCACTTTAATCGTGGATTTTACTATAGGAGCATCTAAGTCTAAGTCGGGGACTTTAGAGACTTCTTCGAGCGAGTCACCCCTGCCCAGTGATTCCGTTTTTTCCATCTCTTTCAAATCAACGAACCTCTCGACATTAGATTGGGCTTGCCTAATGATTTCGTCTATTTCAAACATTCTTTTTTCATAATCCTCATCGTCATCCGTATCAGTGACTAGCTTTTTCTCCGTTCCAGACATTGTTCCGCAGCTTTCAGATTCAGAGGCGATACTTTCCTGTCCTTCATCGATTTGTACAAGCATCTCTTCCTCTTCCTTTACTTTAACTTCGATTTTGTGAGCAGCAATACACGCTTTTTCTAGACCTTCGAATTCTTTCAGAGAACTAGCAGAGATGTCATCTCCTTGTCCGCTTTTGCTTGGGTGATACCTGGCTTTGAAACTTCCGTTGCTGGAGGAATCTTGTGAACCCTGATGGAATTTTCTCATTTCTAGTGACATGGCTTTTTCCAAGTTTTCAAATTCTTGTAAACTTGACATTGATACATCGTCGTGCTCTGCAGATCTGGTGAAGTATTTTCTTCCAGCCAACACGTCATATTCCGGTGTACTAGAGTAGGAATCCTTTAAGCTGCCTCCAGATTCTCGTTGCGATCCGTAACTGGAAGCCGCAAAATCATTTACATCTTCCTCTTTAATGTCTTCCAAAGGACCCCTCTCAAATTCCATTTCGTATCCATACCCAGCAGCCATCATAGCTGCTTGATCACCTTGGAACTGTTGCTCTATCCACTTTCTGTTTGCTTCTAACTCTCGATCGTATTCGTATCCGTAATCCTTAGTACTACTAGTTGTAACTCCAGTAGATTTCTGTTCTACTTGGGGTGGGCTGTCTTCAAAATCAAATCCTAACTCTTCACTAGAGGAAGTGCCATCTGGGTAATATTTTATGTCGGTCATTCGAGTAAGTGGAGTGGGCGCGGAATGGACTAAATATTGTTCAACTTCTTCGTCATGTTTCTTTGTTTTCTTGGCCCCCCGACTGATTCTTACACTCTTGCCTTCAGAGTCGAATTCTTGAGCTTCCTTACCGACTTCTTCGATTACCACAAAATCGTCTATGAGATCAGGCTTTTCCAGCATCTCAAAAGAATCGCTACTGGGTGAATCTGTACTTCTTTCTGAACCTTCCTTCACTGTGGTCTCGATGACTGTACCAACTTCACTTTTAGATTCCGATATCACTTTTTCCTCTGAAACAGCCTCCGGTTCCTCTGCAATTGTGGTCACAGTCTCGTCTAATACATATTCGCGGCCTTGGTCGGTCTCCTCAGAACTTTTGCTCGAGACGGATGCTGGGGTTTGAGGAGTGTCGACCCCGACTTGAACCTCTTCTTCTTCTTGCTTTTCTTTCTCTTCAAGCTCTAATTCGGGATACCTAAAGTCTCTGTCTACCAATGGCATCATGTGTTGTGTTATTTTGATATCTGGAACAAATCCTGGACTGATATCTTTGAGTTGTTGAGAACGCCTCTCTTCGTACTCCTTCTGAGCTCGTTCTCTTGTTTCGAGCTCGTGTTTCTCTGCATCCTCATCTTCTAAAATAGGACATATCTGTTTGATTTTATGAGCTGGAGATACGTGAGCCACCATGCTGAAAGCCGCTTCGGCTTCAGCTTCTTCGAAGCTCGACTTTTCGCTGGAGGTAGAACTAGATTTGCCGTGGGAGTCGCGCTTTTCTAAAGGTTCTTTTGGCAGATACGCGCTGATGATTGAATGACGGATTTCTTGTTGTATCTCTTGCGACCTCTTTACTGCAGAAGAATATTCCTGCTCAAGTTCTCCAACACTGGCTTGGGCCTCAGAACTAAATTCTGGTGTATCGTCTTTAGTTTCGTCACAAGGTTCAGGGGATACCGGGCGTTCGATAGGTTCAGTTATGTCTGTGACATCAGAAGACTTCATTAAATCGGCCAATTCCGAGTCCGGTTTGTCGTCTGAGAAAGCTGTGGAACGTTCTCGCTCAGAATCTGATTTACTGAACTGCGACTGAGGTCTGGATAGATCGATATTGTCTGGCTCGTTGTCCGATTCTGTGTCCAAGTATCGGCCTTCCCTTAGGTCTCTATGGAATCCTTGGTCAGCCTCTGTCTCATAACTTTCCTCTTTCTCGCTTTCGTCGATGTCTTTCTTTTCGTCACTACTGGTTTCTTTGAAGCTTAGTTTTGCAGTGTATTTATCGCTTTCTGCCAGATCAGACTGGATTCTGCGTTCCACTTCGGTTCTTGCTTGACTCGTAATACCCATAATCGGGCCCATAAAGCTGGTGCTTTCTGTTCTCCTGTGTCCCTTCTTCTTTGGTTCTTCGGGTTTTATTGCAAATGGAGCAACGAATTCTTCTACGGGAGACTGAGTCTCAGAAGTAACTTGGGTGCTCACGCTTTGTATGCCGTTTTCGTCCACGGTGGACGTAGTTATCGTAACTGATTCTATAGGGAAGTCCGTATGTATTTGGGGAGTAGATGTAGCCATGTCCGATGTGACGTGCGGCGTATATATTAAACTTTCACGACTACCACGTGGCATATTTTCCACATCGTCGAGACTGAGATGTTCCGATGTGCCAGAAACCGTCATGCTCCCTTCCAACCTTTCGGAATCGGCTCGCGATAGTTCTATGACTGTTCTTTGTGCTCCTGTGCTAGAGGTGCTAGATACGCTTACGCTAAGAACACTGCCTTCGTCTAGACTAGTGCCCAACCGCTCTTCTGAGTCTCCCTGGGGTGATTCGGGCACTAGGACTTTAGGTTCCGGTTGGAAAGTCATCTCCTGAGATCTTTTCATTCTAGATTGCATATCAGTGACTTTTACGTCTGCCGACTCTTCTTCAGACACATCGATAGATCCTCCTACAGTATAGGAGAGTAGTTCCGAGTCGCTCACTTCGGTGCTTTGTCTTATCGGTACTCCCTGAGTGCTCCAGCCTGAAGAGGGTTCCACCTCGCCGAGAATGTGCTGATCTACCGAGTCTATCATGTCTTCTAAATCGCTGGTCGATGGAACTAGGGTTTCGGAGTGTTCAGATACTTCAACGCTGGCTAAATGTCCTGAGCTTTCGCTATCTAAGCTCTTCATACTTTCTTTAGAACTCAAGCTGCTAACAGCAGTCTGATATTCGGTCGAAGTAACATGAGATCTCGACGAATGGTCTTGTGATGTCAAAGCGCTCTCATACTCCGAAGATCCCGCAGCTATTAGTCCCTCTACATCAGAGGAACAGGGCCTACTTTTTCCACTATCCATTTCAAAGCTGTGGTAATGGCTTTCTCCCGAGCTAGAGTAGGCTTCAAAGTCAATTCCCGACTTTCTATCAAGTTTCAAATTGGAACTGCTGCTGCTAGTATCAGCATCAGATTTAGTTTTCCTAAAAATTACTTTGTCTTTTTGCAAATCAGTTTCTTCCCGCTTTCCGGATGATGCCGTCGAAAATTGGTCCTCTGGAGATTTCGGGTCTGTGCTAGACTTTGACTCGCTGCTAGAAGTTCTCTTGACCACTTCATGAGTTGTTATGATCACTTCCCCTTTTTCCGGTCTGATTTCATCGACTTCATCTATTTGTAACTTGCCGCTAGCTACAAGTTCATTCAAATCTTGCACGCTTTGAATCAATGTACTGGACACTGAAGTAGTTTCTTCGTGGATGTGGTCTATCTTTGTCACTGCATTACTGACAACTGTATGCTTTTTGTCTATGGCAAGTTTTGTTTCCACCTCTGACCCGTCATCTTCTTTTTTGTATTGAGTCATTTCTTCCCTGCTGACATACTCTAGTTTTTTACTTAGTTCATCGTATGATTTCTCGGTTTTAACTTCTGATTCTTTCTGTATGTCGTCACTAACCTCACTAGATTTCACAGTCTCTTGATATTTAGCTGATATTACAGAAGTATCTTCGTCAGACGCTTTGGTTGATAGCTTTTCTTGTAACAAATCTTTTCCTCTCACCTCTGTTTTATCCGTTACTGTTTTAGATGCTTGAATGATGTCTGCTTCTACCGTACCTAGTTTACTTTCTGTTACTTCTCTATCCTCCGATTTTGTTTGGGATATTTCTTTAACATCTGTATCTACGTGAGTTGCTAATCTTTCTGATTCCTCCGTTAGAGACTCAGATATCGTTTCATCATCCTCGAAAACGACTTCTTTTACTTCACTTACAGATTTCTCACCTTTGACAGCGTCACTTGATTTTATCTCCAAATCTTTCTTCATGCTTGTGAGTTTGGGACCTTCATAACTTACAAAATCTTGCGAAGTAACTGATTCCTCACGATGTTCTTCATCTATCCGATCGACAAATCCAGATTTATCTTGGAATCTTTTGGCTTGCTCATGATCGTAATGATCATAGTCCAAATGTACGTCGTCTATCTTCTCAGCTTCAAGTTGATCCATTTGTTGCTCTAATATATGAGAGTAGTCCATTTCAGTTCCGCTAAACTTTAGATCCTCATCTGTTATTTCCATACTAGATGCTTGGGTGTCTCCTCTGGTCAGTTTAGCTAAGCCTCGCTGTCGGCGGGCTAGCACTGATTCGACGAGTTCCACTTCTCTATCATCCAGACCTTTAGTTTCTGCTAGATGTTTGAGGAATTCTGATACTTGGACATTTTCCAACTGCTGCACGGGTCTATCTATAGTTTCAGTCAGTGATTCACGTGCTTGAATTTCTGCCTCAATCTCTTCTATCAAGGCGCTGGCAATCCTCTTGGCTTCTTCCGGATGTACCCGTTGCTGATGGAGACTGTCCAGTATAATTTTTTCAATGTCGCTATGGCTTTCTGATTTAATCTTATCTGATTCACAGGAGTCTGAGTGGTCTTGATGTATTTCTGATCCCAGGTCGGATTCATCGCGGATACTACTGCTGAGGTCATCGTCTTTCTCGGCTTTGTCGCTCCTGAACTCCTCAGGAGTTGGTTCGTGCGGTTCAGGTTTTGTTTCCTCCGCCAGTTGTAGCTTTAACTTTGCTTCTAGTTGTCCCGACATCTCATCCTCTTGATCCATAACTTCCTTAAAGTCATCTTTCGGTAAGACGTCTAGTTCAGATTTTCGTTCTTCTCTTGCTATTTCCTCGAGGTCTTTGTCTCCGTCCATCGCTATCTTTTCAGCAATTTTCATTTCTTCTATTATGAATTTCTGTAAAATATCTGCTGACAAGTCATCGACTCTTTCAACTGCCTCAGATTTTGCTGTTTTGGATTCAACTTCGGAAATTTCGCCCTTCCTAGTACTTGCATACGTTTCAGATGAAATTTGTTCTTCTTTAATGAACTCTTTTAACACATCTTTCTCGTATGATACATGAGTGGGTTCTTTTTCGGTTTTTTGTTTACTATCGAGCTTTCCGGTGTCTATAAAATTTTCTTTAGGTGCATCTTCGCGTTCAGATATGTCGATTTTACTTTTGGTTGTTGTTTCAATTGTTTTCTTACTTACTTCCGGAGTAACGTCTTTGTAAACCGATACTGCTTTTTCGCTTTCAGTATAAATCTCTTTCTTCTCTATAGTTGTTTCTTTAAATTCTTTTATAACTTTGTCTTTGGCTATTGTTGTTTCGCTTATATAAGCCTCTTTCTTTTTTGGTATTTTAGAAAATATGTCCTCAAAATCATCCTTCTTAGATTTATCTATTTGTTGTTCAGTTGTTTTCTCAGAAACTTTGGCCTGGATATCATCTGATTTTTCTAAAGGTTTTTCGTCTACGTCTGGTACGGATTTAACTACTTGTTTTTCCTCGTCTTTTATTGCTATGGATGTACTTTTGTCTTCTTCAGATTTCTTGATCAATTCTTCTACTATTCTCTCAGCAGCTATAAATTCTTGGGTTGCTTTAACAGCAGGTTTATGTTCTAAGTCTTCAACTTTCTCATCAAATGCAGATTCTTGGCGTGATTCAGAAACCTCCCACACCGTGTCTTGAATGCTTTCTTCAGGTACCTTTATCGGTGATTCCGTTTCAGATTTTTCCATAACGGGCGATATAGGTTCTTTTGTTTCTTTTTCAGCGTATTCGTCGCTTTCTTCACTTATCCTTCTTTGTTTTCCTGATAGAGTTACGGTTATTTCTGGGATTGCCTCGTCACCAAACTGCGAGAGTTTAGGAGAAATCTCCCCATCTAGGGAATCGATTGATTTACCTTCGAAGTCTTGGTCTAACTCTGTCAACTTTTCCGTGTCTTCTATTTCGCTCTTGTCCACAAGGACTTCCATAGAATCCGGTTTAGTTGAATGACTGTCGTCTCTGAAATTTTGTTCATCCACTAAATCACCACTTTTATCCGACGAAACGCTTGGTTGAGACTCGAAGGTTTTGGGTTGAGTATCGACCTCAGTTTCTTTGTGCGCTTCTGTATGAGGTAGGGATGAAACTGAAATCTGATCCTCGAGTTTGTGCGCTGTCAAATCGAGTTTGTGCATTTCCTCGTCGAGTTCAGTCAGTTTTGTGACTTCCATAAAGTCGACTATTTCCTCTACGACCTCCTCTGCCTTCTTTTGTTCTTTGGATTCTTCTATTACCTGCTTATCTAATACAAATCCTCGCAACTCTGCCGGTGACTGACCGATTCTTTGCCCTGCGATCACGTTCCCCAATTGCTTTTCATAGCCCTTCGCTAAATCTTTGACGGAAGTTTTTTCATGTAATACATCTTCCTTTTCGTGTTTTTCTTCAAATGATTCCTCTGATGATATGCTCTTTGCTATTTTCTCGATGCTCTTCTGTTCTTCAAATGATTGTGCCATGCTTTTCACTGTGGTTACTTTCTTTTCCTTTTTAGCGGTAATTTCTTTAATATCTTTCGTTTTTGTTGGTTCAAACATTTGTGCCAATTTACTGACGCTTCTTGGTTCCTCTTCTATAATGTCCTCTTCGATATCTTCGGCAATACTCTTAGCGTCCGCGTCTGTGTGTTCTTCTTCAGTGGAACTCAACAGGGTTTTCTTCTCGGGGGATGGTTCTTCCTCTAGTTCGCTAGTGAGCTGTTCTTCGATCATCTCCTTCCTGATTTGTTCCTCGTAGTATTCCTTGCGCAGTTTTATATTTCTGGCTGACACCTCGTACATGTCTTCGGTTGGCAAGGAAGCTGACCGTTCATATATCGATTTGCGAGCAGTAGATGCAGAGGGAACGAAAACACTCATCAGCCTGTCTCTAATTTGTGGTACTCTGTCCTCTATTTCCGAGTCGGATATGTAGTGTTCTACGTCTTCACTGTCCGAAATGTAACCTGAGTTTTCTATTAACTGGCTACTTCCCTTCTGAGCCACATCTGATTCTACACTGTCTGTCTTCTGCAAGTCAAACTTTACTTCTTGTTTTTCATCTTTCTTAAGACTCGGTTTTCGGTCAGCAGGTGGTTGGAATGATGCCTGGTACTCGCTCATTATCCTTTCCTTTTCAGGCGATGCTATGCTGTCTGAAATCTTGGTAACGTCCGTTTGGGTTTGTCCGCTAGTTTCGCTTGTAGATGATTCGAATGATACGGTTCTTTCTTTAACGGATATTACTTCTATTTGTTCTTCGGATTTTATGACACTTTGTGAAGTCTGTAGTACTTGTCGCGGTTTCGTATCTTCTCTCATTTCGCTTTCCGCTTCTATGAGACTCTGAGTGGTTTGGAGGATAGTTCGAGGTTTTGGTACAGGGATGGCACTGATTTCGTGAACGGAGGTTCGTTTTTTGATCGTTTCCTTTTCGGACGTGGTGACTTCCTGCAGACTCATTCTCTTGGAGATGCTGTCTTTGGTGACGCTTTCCCAGAATTTCTTCTTATCTGAGTAGCTTTCTAGTATTTCGTATTCCTCATCCAGTAAGTCATCTCGTACCGGAGACATGGGTTTTTCCGTTTTGGTTTCGGGTGTTTTAGCGGATCGGGGTTTAGGTTGCGGTAATTGTTTAGTCTCGGCCGGTGTTAGTGGGGAAGCTGCCTCGGTTAGTAGTTCGCAGCTGATTTCTAAAAAGATGTGGTTAAATGTTAGCGGGACTAGCAGTACTGTAACAGTTAGGTAGTAAATTCCTTATTGGTAGAAAAAGCGGTTTTTTGACATACAGGCATTTGGTGGGTGGTTTGCTATCTCCAAATGTCTTAACACTTACCGTCGTAAATGAGAGGACACATCGAATGATATCTACAAAATCAAAAATGAAACAAAACCAAAAGGAACATATAAATAATAAAAGCCAAAGTTTGCTTGTGCTAGAGTGATATCTGGATGTAGAATTGTGTGTAAAAGAAACCATGCAAATAAAAGTATCAAACATATCGGGCCCCGTCACTTCGGGTCTACTAGTCATATCTAGTGCGTAGTTACCTAGCTTGGGATCCGGCGATTTTTCTATTTTTTGTTTCACAGACGAAGGAATTTCGTCAGACACAAATATATCGGGTACTACGTGCTCAGATTTACCCTGAGACTTCTCAGAGAATGCACCTGAGTTCTCTAACAAGTCATCCTCGTCAAAGATAGACATGCTTACATCCATAGTGTCAGGGATGCTTGTGGTGATACTGTGGTGGTCGATATTGTCCGTAGAGCTGAACGGGCTAGACTTCTGTAGCCAGTTCACCACAGCGTTCGTAATAGACCCCTTCAGAAGGGATTCTTCACTTCCCAATGACCTAGACATTTTCTGATCGCCACTTAGTAAAGATTCGTTGCTTAAAAATGTGTCCGGATTCATCTGCATCACTGTGTTGATCAGTGAGCACTTTAACGGGGATGATTTAAGGTCAGGTAAACTACCACGGTCGTCCTCTATAATGCGTTTGTCTTTGTAGAATCCCATCTCCGATTTAGCCCGCTTGCTTTTTTTCTTTTTAGGTTTGGGAGAGGGACAGGGGCTCTTCATTACCGGTATAACCTCTACTTCTATACCGGCTTTGTTTACTAAATTATCTTTATTTAAACTGACAGGGCCCATGTAAACAATCTCACCTGGGGGAAATAATGCCAATGAATTTATATTGCTCTGAGTTACATAGGTCCCGATATGTTTGTAAGGGAAGGGTTAGATGGGGTACGTAAAAGTTAGTTTAGATACATGCGACATTTTGTTTTTGACCTTACTACATATCGTGATAGATTGGGTCTACTTAAGTGTGTATAATGAGTTTGTGATGGGAAAGGCTCTTTAAAGCAAACATCTAACATCTACCTTGAGGGAGTTCTTGAGCGTCTGCCTGGCTCTCGGGTGTTTTCGAGTCCCACTCGTCGCTCTTCGAGAATGTGTGCTCGTCCCACAAGTGGCCGTACTCTCTCTGGAAGTCCGATATTTCTTCTGTGCTCAGTTGCGACACCAATTGACGGTACTCGCTCTCGCGCTTTTCCTCGATTTCCGGGCTCGTCATCTGTTTTTGTTTCGCCTCTTTCGTATCTTTGTCTATCAACTCGGACGCCATTCTTTCGAATTTTCGTTCGACTCGCTTTAATTTCTTTTCGGTTTTGTCATCCGTAGATGAGCTGGCATCTGGCTCTATCTGCGAGTCTATTTGTTCTAACGAATCTAATGCTTTATCTAAGTCACGCAATTTCTTCTCTATCAGGTCAACTTCAGCTTGAGATTCTTTCTTGTGTTCTTCCAACTTCTTTTCTTCTTTCTTGATTTCTTTTTCTAGCGGTGTTTTCATATCTAATTGTTTACTTAAGTCTTTGGTCAAGTCACTTAGTAGACTATCTATCTTGCTTTCTGTGAGAGCTTCTAATACATTTGACTTGGCGCTATCTTGTCTCAACCTTTGGCTTGGTTCGCTAACTACATCTGCGTTTTCATCATCTTCCGATGCTATGTGAAATAGTGGTTTTCTGTGTTCTTCGCGTTCTTCTATTAAAATTTCTTCAGGTTCTGTAACTATGTAAAATTCATCATCGCTTATATCTTCGACTTCGAAGTTCCTGATTTCTATTACTTCGGGGCGTTCTCCCTTTGGAAATCGTTGAGAAATGGCACGTCTTGCCATGGTAGGAGAAGTAACGTACGAAGATGCTCGTTTCTTCGAATCCGAAGCGTATTCATCGACATCTGTTGGCAAATTAGATAAATCAATGTTAGCTTCCGATATTCGACGTGACTCTCCTGCCGATTCTTTTATTACATTGGAGTAATCCGATGTCGTTCGAGTCATGGTATCACCGGGAAACACAGCTTCCGATTCTATGAAATCACGAGTCGTTCTCTTGATATCCAACCCAGGGTCAGTTTTAACACCCTGCAGAAGTGCGCTGGGTGCTTGGTCGTGAATATCCTTTTCTATTTTTTGTTTTTCTGTATCACCTTTCCCTGTGATTTTATCACCCAGTTTGCTAAAGAAACCTCCTGGTTTCTTATCTCTTTTAGTTGTGTCCTGCTTCTGATCTGTTTCTGTAGGCAATTCGTCCTCCGATTTTCCCCTTAATTCTTCACCTTTTCCGCTAAGTTTTTTTCCTAGCTTGCCTAAAAATTTCGCTTTTCCCTTTTTCGAAGTTTTTTCCGCCGTTACAGCAATTTGTTCTTCTAGGTCGTCTAACTTCCCTGCTGTTTGTGCAATTGATTTATCAACTGTTTTCAAAGCTTGTTCTCCACCTTCAGTTACCACATCTTTCGATGTAGCAAGCGATTCAAGTGCTGAGTCTTTGACTTCTTGTATTTTTGTTGAAGATGCGTCAGCAACGTGTTCTACGTTTTGCACTGCTATAGCGACTTCGGCTTCTAACCGTTCCTTTTCTTTTTGCTTTTTGTCTACGAATTCATCTACATTTTCTTCTATCTCTTTAGTCTTGCCACTAACGTAATCACCTAACTGGACAAAGATTCCTCGAGCTTCTTCTGTTGTTTTTAAGGACATATCCTTGATATCTTCTTTTAAATCTTTAGCTGTTTCTTTTGTAACTTGAGTTGATTCTTTCGTCAATCCTATACTTTTCTCCTTTGCCCTTTGTGAAGCGTCCAGTCCATCATCTATTAAAACTTCCGATGTTTGGACTATGTCCTTTACTGTTCCTTTACCTGCCTCCATTGTTTCTTTTGAAGTGTGTTTAATTTCATCTTTTACATCTATTGCGGCTTTCTCTGATGTTTGAACTACATCCTTTGCTACTGATTTGGATTTAGATGCCAATTTTTCGCCTTCTGATAAAATCGTTTCCGATTTATCATCTATAGATGTTTTTGTGTCAGTTATTTGGCTTTCTACTTTCGATTCCATATCTTTTAAACTTTTCTCTATATCCTTAGATTTACCGCTGATTTTATCTGTCAATTTACTGAAGAATCCAATTTTCTTACCTGCTTTTGGAGTACTTTGCTGCATGTCTTCAGAAGCGGCTTTTACTGATTCTTCTGTTTTTAAAATAGATTCTTCGATGTGTTCAGCACCCAAATCAACTTTCTTTTTGGATTCCAATGCAGTGTCTTCGGCAGCCTTCGAAAGTTTCACACTTTTGGCACCGATCTCAGTACGTAATGTATCTACATGTTCCGCTGCTTCGTCAATTCTTTTCTCAAGAGCTTCAATTTTCTCATCAGTTTTATCCCTTACCCCTATCTCGCTAATTTCGGTAACGTCTTTTATTGCACCGTCAAGAGGAGAAGTTACATCTCTTTGTAGATCTCTTTCTAAGCTTTCTCGTTCGCCCTCTAAAAACATTTCAGTGGACGACAAACCATCTTTTACCTTTTGCTTGGTTTCAGATGCCATTTCCTCGGTCAGTTTCATCGTAACACTAAACTTTTCATCTACTTTTTGAAGAAATGTGTCTTCTGCTTTATCTGCCTTATCTTTAACATCTGCAAGAGCTTTTGCATCGTCTTCAAATCGATAAATACTTGTTACGATGGTATCCTCTATTTCAGAAGCTTTTTCTTGTGCTGCATCTTTAATATCGGAAGCTGAACTCATTGCTTCCTTTTTACTTTCTTTTAGTAAATCATTGGCAATTTCTTTTTCCTTGACATGTTCGAGTGTATCATCGAAGCTTTGCATTATTTCAGTGACAAAGCTTGATGTTTCCTCTTTAAGGGCCTTTTCCTCCCCAGTTACGTCATCTACAATTGATTTGCGCACTTCTTGTGTAGATGTTTTAACATCGTCAAGTTTTTTGTCTGCGTCATCAATAATTTCGGATTTTGTAGTTTCAAAAGTTTTTTGTAGTTCCTTCGTGGATTCTTTAATATCATCTCCTTTCACTCCAATCTTTCCGGTTAATTTGGAGAAGAAAGACTTTTTCGGTTTCTTCTCCTTTGTTTCTGCTGATTCTACAGGCTGTGATGGATCTATTATGTGTTCACCAGTTTCTAGAATAGTTTGTTTTATTTCATGTGCTGTATCTGAAGTTTGTCTCGCCAGATCATCCACTTTGTCTCTCACGTCCGTTTTTGCGGCTTTCGCATCATCTTTAATGGTATCGTCTTTGGTAACTACTTTCTCCCCTAGTTTAGTGAAAAATCCACCAGTTTTCTTTGCTGTCTTTTCAGTTTCAGCCGCTCCATCTTTCACAGCAGCTATAGCTGTTTGTTTGGTGTCTTCTACCATCCTCGCTGTCTCTTGTTTTACTTCTTTAATATCTGTTCTAACATCTTGAAACTTTTCTTCAGTTTGATCTCTTATGTCATCCAAGGTTTTGTTGATATCGTCAGATTTTTCTTTTATAACTTTATCAATCTGGTCAAACAGATCATCCCTCTCTTCATCTATATCTTTATCAGTTAATTTAACACCTACTCTAACTCCCTGAATTTCCTCAGAAAAGTCACTGTAAGGTTCTTCAACAATTTCTTTTGTACCTTCAGCGATTTCGATAGGCACCTCCGTAATATCTTCTTTTAAACCTTTGAAAGATACTTTTTTACCAGCAGATTTAATTTCATCTCCAGCGACATCTATCGCCTGATCGGCATGCTGAATTGTGTCTTTAGTGATATCCTCTGCAATTCTGACTATACCTTCACTTTGTGGAATTTCTGAATCAAGTTTGGTTTCATTCATTTTATCATCTACAGGACCTCCGAATTTGCGTCCAATTTTCTCCATAAAGCCAACATCTTCTGTAGATTTGCCACTCTTATGTTTTTTTAATTTTCTTTTAGGCGCCTTCGGACTGCTTGCTTTCTCTTTCTTAGTGAATATTCCAAATAGTCCTGATGACTTTACTCGATCTGTGTCTTCATCGAGATCTGTTATAATTTCAGGTTTTCCGTCTTCATAATTTTCGAGTTCAGTTGACAGGAAACTGTGAGCGTCTTGCATCTTCCTCACAGCTTCATTAGATAAAACAATAGGTTGTATCACTACCTCTTCAGTTAATTTTTGAGATTTCTCTTCTTGTGATTGTTTTTTACCGAAAATTTTTAATGGACTTGCGGATTTCTTTTTAATCTTTGGACTTTCCGGGATAATTTGCTCTTCCGACTTAGGAGTGTATTTTTCCGGATATATCTCTTTTTCCTGCGACTTCCTTTTACCGAAAATCCCAAATAATCCCGATTTTTTGTCAGAATCACTTTCAACAGGTTCTTTCTTTATTATAGGTTTTCCGTCTTCATATTGAATCACCTCTTGTTCCAAGAAGTCCTTGGTTGTACCAGTTTCAGTTTTCGTTTCTGGTGAAAAGTCTTCCGAAGCTACCTGCTTTATCTCTCTTATCTTATAAGTTACATCTTTTTTTACTGGGGTTTCCTCGTCAATAGTTTCATGTATTCCGCTTATTTTTACATCACCTTCCTCTACTTCGCTGCGAATTCTGTCTATTCTCATTTGAATGTCCTTTTCTAAATCAGACAAGTCTGATAACACAGTCGGATCAAGCTGAATGGTATCTTTGAACACAACTACTTCTTTCTTTATCGTAGTCACCCTTTCTCCCGTAGGTGTTATCTCTTTGATAACAGTTATATCAGCCGTTGGAGACGATTCATCTCCAATTATGTGAACTTCTTTTATTTCTTTAACTGATCCAGGTAACATCGATTCAGTCTTCGCGTATATATCTACTGGAGATATTTTAGCTGGTTCAGATCCTTCAGCAAAACCAGTTTCCGATACCGTTTGAGGTACCACGTCATCGAATTTGTCAATTTCCGTTTTTATGAAATCATCAGAGTCCGAGATGCGTTTCACCACCGCCTCCGTATCGTCTTTGGTTGCCTTAAACTCATCTACAACTTCTTGTGGTTTAGTTTTCTTTGAAAACAGACCAAAGAATCCACTCTTTTCCTTAGTTGGTTCCTCCACTTCAGGCGCAGTCCCAGAGAACTTGGCCAATTCTTCAGAATCATGATAGCGGTCAATTTCTCCTTTATGGAAATCTTTGCTATCGGTTGCTTCTAAACCACTGACTTCCGCAAGAGGTTGTTTCGCTTTAGAGTCAAGTTTATCTTTGGATTTAGACTTTTTCTTATCTTTTTCCGGTTTCTTTTCAGTTTTTTTCTCCGCTTCTACTGAACTCTCCCTGTCCTGCGATCTCCTCTTTCCGAATAAACCAAAGAGTTTACCACCTTTGCCAGGTTTCTCTTCGTCTGGTTTAACAATGTCCGTTTGCACTATGGGTTTAACGTCATGATACTTCGAGACTTCTTCTCGAATAAAATTACTGGTGTTTATCATGTCGGCAATGACTGTTTCTGAGAGACCTGGTGGCTTTTTACTTTCCAGAGATTTGTGTCTTTTTTCATGCACTCTTGGTTCAAATTTAGGTACATAGGCACCGTCTTCATATATTTCAAGCTCGGTATTTAAGAAGTTTGTAGTCTCTGGGATATTCTGCTTTTCCGCTTCCGTTAAAATATCGTCGTGCTTGCTTTTCTTAAATATGCCTAGTATTCCACCTTTTTCATCGCCCTTTTCCACTTTGTCCTTTTTCGCAGCATCCTCTATTGCAGGTCGAACATCATGAAATTTTTCAACTTCATCTTTAAGGAAAGTATCGGTATCGTATATGTTTTTCATGACTTCTTCTGAAATAATCAAAGTGTCCTCTTTCTTATATTCTTTATCTTCTCCATGCTTTTTCTTGAATATACCGAAAAATCCTCCTTTTTCATCAGTTTCTGGTGTATCCTTTGTTATATCATCGGCCTTTCCTTTCACCTGAGCAGCTTCCGATACTATAGCATGTTCTACTTTGGCTATTTTCGATTCAGTTTCCCTTTCCTCAGAAGGTTTCTTCTTGAATATGCCTAGGAAGCCGATTTTCTTCTCTTCAGGTTTTTCCTTCACTGTTTTATCCTCACTGGCAATGCTTGGGACGATAGGCCTTACATCGTCGAAACTTTCAATCTCTGCATGTAAAAATGCGTTGCTATCGTTCATATCTTTCACTGTCGGCCCAGATAACATTGGCTTAACTAATATTTTATCGTATTCTTCTTTTGAGATGTTTGTTTCCGACGAATCAGTTCCAGCTATTTGGTCTTTTGGTGTACCCGTTGTTTGAATTTTTGTAATAGTGATTGTTTCCTTTATGACAGGTCCTTCTTCAAAATACTTAGCTACTTCTGATTTGAATAATGGGTCTTCTAGTACTGCAGTGTCTTTTTTGATGGTAACTGTTTCAGTGACTTTTTCTGGCGCTAATTCAGGAACTTTGGCAGTACCATGAGCAACTTGTCGAACGTCATGATATCTTTCAACTTCACCATTTAAGAAATCGAAGCTTTCTTCCATGTTTTTAAGAGTCGTTTCAGATGAAACTGGTTTTTCCGTTATTAGTTCCTTTTCCTCAGAAGGCTTCTTTTTGAATAGTCCCAAGAATCCTTTTTCCTTTTTTGTCTGTTCCACTGTTTCTAGCGCTGGTTCTAGCGACACTATTGGACGGACGTCATGATACCTTTCAATTTCATCGTTGAGGAAGGTATCAGTTTGCTGCATATATTTTATTGGGCTTTCCGAGAGTACAGGCAAAGATTCAGTTTTCACAGCTTTTGTATCTGTTTCTATTTCTTCGAATGGTTTCTTTTTAAGTATCTCAAAAATGCCTTTCTCTTCCTTCTGTTTTTCGCTTAATTTCTCAGTCTCTGTGATTATCGGACGAACATCATGGTATTTATCCACTTCGTCCTTTAAAAATGAGTCAGCGTCTTTCATACTTTGAATCGCTTCCTCAGCCTCTTTAGTTTTTTGAGATTTTTGTTCAATTTCCCTTTCTTCCGAAGACTTCTTTTTAAATATTCCAAACAAGCCTTTACCTTCACCTTTTTTCTCTTTTTTAGATTTTTCTGGCGACTTTCTTACTGATCCAGTTTCAATTTTTTGGATTATGGGACGTACGTCATGATAATATTGTATTTCGTCTTTTAAGAAAGAGTCAGTATCTGCCATATCTTTAAGTGTAGGTTCGCTTAACACTAGTTTTTCGACTTTCTTCGGTTCTATTTCTTTTTCTTCTGAAGATTTCTTTTTGAAAATACCAAAAAGTCCTTTGCTGTCCTGTTTTTCTTTTTCTTTTTTAGATTTTTTCGGTGACTTACTTACTTCATCTTTCAGGAATGAATCTGTTTCTGTCGTTTCTTTGAGAACTGTTCCAAATAAAACTGGTTTTGTTATTTCTTTGTCTATTTCTGGTTCCACTTCCTTTTCCTCCGATGATTTTTTCGCAAATACACCAAACAACCCTTTTGCTTCGTCCTTTTTCTTTTTTGTTGGTGTTACTTCCACAGTAATTGTTTCTTCAAT
The DNA here is from genome assembly GCF_000390285.2 of Anoplophora glabripennis. Taxonomy (NCBI): domain Eukaryota; kingdom Metazoa; phylum Arthropoda; class Insecta; order Coleoptera; family Cerambycidae; genus Anoplophora; species Anoplophora glabripennis. The sequence continues at coordinate 723,003 of NW_019416313.1, forward strand.
AATTGGTCGTGCATCGTGATATAACTGCACCTCGTCTTGCAAAAATGAGTCGGTTGCCGTCATATCCTTTACAGTTTGTTCAGATAAAATTGGTATCTCTTTTAATTTTTCAATTTTCGACTCTATTTCTTTCTCTTCGGATGGTTTCTTTTTAAACAGTCCAAATAAACCTTTAGCTTCACCTTTGCTGGCTTTCTGTTTTTCAGTTGTTTCTACCTCCTTCTTTATAATTGGGCGAACATCGTGATATTTTGCAACTTCTTCTTTTAAGAATGTGTCGCTCTCTATAATATTTTTCAAAACATTTTCGGATAAAAGTACTGATGATTCCGTGGATGTTTCAGTCTTGGGTTCGATTTCCCTTTCTTCAGAAGTTTTCTTTTTGAATATTCCAAATAATCCTTTCTCATCATCCTTTTCGATTGCATCTGATTGTTTTTCGATAGGTCGGACATCATGATATTTGTCGACTTCACCTTTTATGAATGAATCAGTATCATGCATCCTTTCAAGGATATTTTCAGAGGAAACAGCTTCGCTCTCAACTTTTTTAACTTCTGGTTCGATTTCCTTTTCTTCAGTTTTCTTTTTGAATATGCTGAACAATCCTTTGGCATGTTCCTTCTTTGCTTTATTGGGAGATTCCTGTATTTCAGATATGTGTTGTATTTCCTTTTTAATAATAGGACGAACGTCATGATAAACCTCTACTTCATCTCTTAAGAAATTGTCAGATTCAACCATGTTCTTAAAGGTTTCTTCAGAAAATGCTGGGGCTTCTTTAGTTTTGTCAGATTTTGGCTCTATTTCTTCAGCTAGTTCCTTTTCCCTTTCTTCCGAAGCTTTCTTTGTGAATATTCCAAATAATCCTTTTCCTTCGCCTTTTTCAGCTTCAATTTTTTCAATTTTGTGTTGTTGAATGATTGGTCTGACGTCATGGTATATGTCTATTTCGTCTTTCAAAAATGAGTCAGTGTCATGCATACTTTGAAGGACGCTTTCAGAGAAAACTGCCGTGGTTTCGTGTTTCTCAACTTTTGGTTCGACATCTTTCTCATCGTGTTTCTTTTTGAAAATGCCAAAGAGTCCCTTACCATGTTCTTTCTTTTCTTTTTTGGGCGAAACATGCTTTTCGACTACCTGTACTTCTTCCTTAATAACAGGACGAACGTCGTGATACTTTTCCACTTCGTCCTTTAAAAATGAGTCGCTTTCAATAATATTTTTAATAACATTTTCAGACTGCAGCACAGGTTTCTCGGCTGATTTTTCAATTAAAGATTCGACATCCTTTTCTTCAGAAGATTTTTTCTTGAAAATTCCAAACAATCCTTTTCCTTCACCTTTTTCGACTTCAATTTTGGGTTCTTCTTTGATGATTGGTCTGACGTCGTGGTATATGTCTATTTCATCTTTCAAAAATGAGTCAGTGTCATGCATACTTTGAAGGACGCTTTCAGAGAAAATTGCCGTGGTTTCGTGTTTCTCAACTTTTGGTTCGACATCTTCTTCATCGCCTTTCATTTTGAAAATGCCAAAGAGCCCCTTACCATGTTCTTTCTTTTCTTTTTTGGGCGAAACGTTCGTTTCTGGTAACTGTACTTCTTCCTTAATGATAGGACGAACGTCGTGATACTTTTCCACTTCGTCCTTTAAAAATGAGTCGCTTTCAATAATATTTTTAATAACGTTTTCAGAGAGCAGCACAGGTTTCTGGGCTGATTTTTCAATTAAAGATTCGACTTCCTTTTCTTCAGAAGATTTTTTCTTGAAATTTCCAAACAATCCTTTTCCTTCACCTTTTTCGGCTTCAATTTTGGGTTCTTGTTTGATGATTGGTCTGACATCGTGATATATATCTATTTCATCTTTTAAAAATGAGTCAGTGTCATGCATACTTTGAAGGACGCTTTCAGAGAAAACTGCCGTGGTTTCGTGTTTCTCAACTTTTGGTTCGACATCTTCTTCATCGCCTTTCTTTTTGAAAATGCCAAAGAGTCCCTTACCATGTTCTTTCTTTTCTTTTTTGGGCGAAACGTGCGTTTCTGGTAACTGTACCTCTTCCTTAATAATAGGACGAACGTCGTGATACTTTTCCACTTCGTCCTTTAAGAATGAATCGCTTTCAGTAATATTTTTAATAACGTTTTCAGACAGCAGCACAGGTTTCTCGGTTGATTTTTCAATTAATGATTCAACTTCCTTTTCTTCAGAAGATTTTTTCTTGAAAATTCCAAATAATCCTTTTCCATCACCTTTTTCGGCTTCAATTTTGGGTTCTTGGTTGATGATTGGTCTGACATCGTGATATATGTCTATTTCATCTTTTAAAAATGAGTCAGTATCATGCATACTTTGAAGAACGCTTTCAGAGAAAACTGCCGTGGCTTCGTGTTTCTCAATTTTTGGTTCGACATCTTTCTCATCATCTTTCTTTTTGAATATGCCGAATAGTCCCTTGCCATGTTCTCTCTTATCTTTTTTGGGTGAAACGTGCGTTTCTGGTAACTGTACCTCTTCCTTAATAATAGGACGAACGTCGTGATACTTTTCCACTTCGTCCTTTAAGAATGAATCGCTTTCAGTAATATTTTTAATAACGTTTTCAGACAGCAGCATGGGTTTCTCAGTTGATTTTTCAATTAAAGGTTCAACTTCCTTTTCTTCAGAAGATTTTTTCTTGAAAATCCCAAACAATCCTTTTCCATCACCTTTTTCAGCTTCAATTTTAGGTTCTTGTTTGATGATAGGTCTGACGTCGTGGTATATGTCTATTTCGTCTTTCAAAAACGAGTCAGTGTCATGCATACTCTGAAGGACGCTTTCAGAGAAAACTGCCGTGGTTTCGTCTTTCTCAACTTTTGGTTCGACATCTTTCTCATCGTGTTTCTTTTTGAATATGCCAAAGAGTCCTTTGCCATGTTCTTTTTTAGGCGATACTTGCTTTTCAGCTACTTGTACTTCTGCCTTAATGATAGGACGAACGTCATGATATTTTTCCACTTCGTCCTTTAAGAATGAGTCGCTTTCAATAATATTTTTAATAACGTTTTCAGACAGCAGCACAGGTTTCTGGGTTGATTTTTCAATTAAAGATTCGACTTCCGTTTCTTCAGAAGATTTTTTCTTGAAAATTCCAAACAATCCTTTTGCTTCGCCTTTTTCGGATTCAATTTTGGGTTCTTGTTTGATGACTGGTCTAACGTCATGGTATATGTCTATTTCGTCTTTCAAAAACGAGTCAGTGTCATGCATACTTTGAAGGACGCTTTCAGAGAAAACTGCCGTGGCTTCGTGTTTCTCAACTTTTGGTTCAACATCTTCTTCATCGCCTTTCTTTTTGAAAATGCCGAAGAGTCCCTTGCCATGTTCATTTTTATCTTTTTTAGGCGATGCCTGCTTTTCGACTACCTGTACTTCTTCCTTAATGATAGGACGAACGTCGTGATACTTTTCTACTTCGTCCTTTAAAAATGAGTCGCTTTCAAGAATATGTTTAATAACGTTTTCAGATAGCAGCACAGGTTTCTCGGTTGATTTTTCAATTAATGATTCAACTTCCTTTTCTTCAGAAGATTTTTTCTTGAAAATTCCAAATAATCCTTTTCCTTCACCTTTTTCGGCTTCAATTTTGGGTTCTTGTTTTATGATTGGTCTGACGTCGTGGTATATGTCTATTTCATCTTTCAAAAATGAGTCAGTGTCATGCATACTTTGAAGGACGCTTTCAGAGAAAACTGCCGTGGTTTCGTGTTTCTCAACTTTTGGTTCGACATCTTCTTCATCGCCTTTCTTTTTGAAAATGCCAAAGAGTCCCTTACCATGTTCTTTCTTTTCTTTTTTGGACGAAACGTGCGTTTCTGGTAACTGTACTTCTTCCTTAATGATAGGACGAACGTCGTGATACTTTTCCACTTCGTCCTTTAAGAACGAGTCGCTTTCAATAATATGTTTAATAACGTTTTCAGATAGCAGCACAGGTTTCTCGGTTGATTTTTCAATTAATGATTCAACTTCCTTTTCTTCAGAAGATTTTTTCTTGAAAATTCCAAATAATCCTTTTCCTTCACCTTTTTTGGATACAATTTTGGGTTCTTGTTTGATGATTGGTCTGACGTCGTGGTATATGTCTATTTCATCTTTCAAAAACGAGTCAGTGTTATGCATACTTTGAAGGACGCTTTCAGAGAAAACTGACGTGGTTTCGTGTTTCTCAACTTTTGGTTCGACATCTTTTTCGTCATCTTTCTTTTTGAATATGCCAGAGAGTCCTTTACCGTGTTCTTTCTTATCTTTTTTAGGCGACGCCTGCTTTTCAGCTAATTGTATTTCTTCCTTAATGATAGGACGAACATCGTGATATTTTTCCACTTCTTCCTTTAAGAATGAGTCGCTTTCAATAATATTTTTAACAACGTTTTCAGACAACAGCATTGGTTTTTCGCTGGATTTTTTAATTATAGGTTCGATCTCCTTTTCTTCGGAAGGTTTCTTCTTGAATATTCCAAAGAGTCCTTTTCCAGCATCCTTTTCGACTACGTCACCTTGTTGGATGATTGGTCTCACATCATGGTATTTATTTATTTCGTCTTTTAGGAATGAGTCTGTCTCTTGCATATTTTGGAGAACAGTTTCAGAAAGGATTCCTTTGCTTTCCTCTCTTTCCACTTTTGGTTCGATATCATTTTCATCGCCTTTCTTTTTAAATATGGCAAAAAGACCCTTTCCATGTTCCTCGTCCTTTTTGGCCAGTTTTTGTACTTGTTCAGCTTTATCTTTAATAACAGGACGCACGTCATGATACTTTTCTATTTCATCTTTTAGGAAGGAATCACTGGCAATCATATACTTGATAATTTCTTCGGATAAGACTGGGACGTCCCGGGATTCTTCAATGTTAGTTTTTGGCTTCTTTTTCTCGTCAATTTTCTCTTCAGTTGATTCTAGTATGACTTTCTCTTTAACTACCGGACGCACATCATGATAATTGTCAATTTCATCTTTCAGGAATAAATCACTGTCTAACATGTATTTAATAAATTCTTCGGATGTTTCTTTTGCAATAGTTTTCGCTTCGGATTTTTCAACCTTTGGTTCAATTTCTTTCTCATCGGATTTCTTCTTGAATATTCCGAAAAGACCTTTTCCATGATCTTTCTTTTCTTTTTCAGCACGCGGTTCAATTTCTTTATCTTTAGATGGTTTTTCCTGGAATAATTCATGTTTTTGGACGTCTACCGGCTTTTCAATTGTTTGAGTTACAACTGGGTGCTTAATAACAGGTCTGACGTCGTGATATCTGTCAATTTCTTCATTTAGAAATGAATCACTATCTTGCATATCCTTAAGGATATTCGCGGATAAAACTGGTTTCTCCTCAAGTTTTTCTACATCTTTTTCGACAGTTTTCTTCCTGAAAATGCCGAACAAGCCTTTGCCGTGTTCTTTCTTTTCCTTCTTTTGCTTCTCTGGGGATTTTTGCTTTCCCGAGGGTTTTTGCTTTTCTGCAGACTTTTGCGTTTCTGGAGATTTTTGTTTTTCTGGGGTTTTTTGTTTTTCTGGAGATTTTTGCTTCTGTGGGGATTTTTGTTTATCTGTAGATTTTTGTATTTCAGCAAGTTCAGCAGTTGTAACAATTGGACGAACATCGTGGTATCTCTCAATTTCGTCCTTCAAAAATGTGTCCGTTTCTACCATATCCTTGACAACTTGTTCGGAAAGAACCAGAGATTTCTCTACTCTTATAATTTTTGGTTCGATTTCTTTCTCCTCCGATGACTTCTTTTTGAATAATCCAAACAGTCCTTTTCCTTCGCTCCTTTCCTGTTTGTCACTAGGTGGTTTCGTTTCCAACTTTTTAACTATGGGACGAGCGTCATGATATCTTTCAATTTCATCATTCAAGAACGAATCTGTTTGTTCCATGGCATTTTCAGATAACGCCTCTTGCGAAATTTTCATTAGATCTTTCTTTTGATCATCTTTAGGTAATATTGAAGTTTCTGTTTCTATTACTGTCTCTTTCTCTATAACTTGAGGATGCACTTCATGATATTTCTCGATTTTTGTAACTGCAACCACACCTGGTTCTATCAGTTGCTTTTTCTCAGTGGCTGTTACTGATTCAGTGGTAATTGGCCGAACGTCATGGTACCTTTCAACTTCGTCCTTTAGGAATTCATCTGATTCTTTCATGACTTTAATGGTAGTTGCAGATATCGCCTGTGCTTCAGTTTTCTCTTTCTCAACGTCTTTCTCTGCTGGCTTTCTTTTTAAGATACCCAGCAAACCTTTCTCATCTTCTTTTTGCTGTTTTCTTATTTTTTCGGGGGACAACTTTGTCTCTGCTTGTGGTACAGAAGTCACTATTGGGCGCACGTCATGGTACCAAGTTACCTCGTCTTTTAAGAATGAGTCACTGTTTTTCATATTTTCTAAGGTAGCTGCGGAAAGTACTGGTTTAGCGGTTACTTTCTCTTGTTTCGGTTCCATATCTCTCTCTTCGGATGGTTTCTTTTTGAATATTCCAAAGAACCCTTTGGCTTCGTCTTTCTTTTTCTTTTTCGGTTTTTCTGGGGATGTAACTACTTCGACGTTTGCTGTTTCTTTTATTACAGGCCTCACGTCATGATAGAATTTAACTTCATCTTTTAAAAATGAATCGCTTTCTCCCATCTGCCTCTCCACTTCTTGGGATAGCACTGGCTGGGCTTGTACTTTTTCGATTGTTGATTCAAGTTCTTTTTCTTCGGACGGTTTTTTCTTAAATATACCGAAGGAGTTTTTGGATTTGTCAATTGGTTCTTTTGTAATTTCTATATCTGTTACCTCAGTTATGATTACTTTATCTGAAACAACAGGTCGTACATCATGGTACTTATCTACTTCGTCTTTTAAAAATGAAGTAGAATCCTGTATATGTTTAATAAGTGTTTCGGAAGGTACAGCTTTCACCTGTGTGTCTTCTATTTTAGTTTCTAATATTTGTTCTTTGGGAAGGGCAATCTCGCTTACTAATTCCAATTTTTTATCAGTTTCCACCTTACTTTGCGGTATTGCGGGAACATATTTAACGTCATGATATTTATCAATTTCTTCCTTTAGGAAAGCGGTGGAATCGATCATATTTTTAATAGCGATGTCAGAGAAAACTGGCCTGGACTCTTCATCTTTCTTTCCTCTTTTGAATAGACCCAGGAAACCTTTCTCTTCTTTTTCCTTTCCTCGACCTTTCTTTGGAGACTTTTGGGGTTCAGTAACTTCGGATCTTTCCTCCACGTCAACTTTTTCCTTGCTTTTACCTTTCCTTAATTTTGGATACTTTTGAACTTCAATCTTCACTTCTTGTTCTTTTGATGTTTCTTCGTCTTGTTTTTCGATGACTTCCTTTTTGCTATCATCGTCTGAATCTTCCGCTTCTTTAGATTTGCCAAACAAACCGAATAGTTTACCGTGCTTCCGTTTCATTTTTTGACTGTCAGTTATCTTTTCCTTTAGTTCTTCTTTCCCTTCGACTTTTTGCGTTGTGGGAACTTTCTCATCTTGTCCAGCAAAGGCGACTTCATTCTGAATTAGATCGGTCGTTTTAGTTTTTATATCGTCGATGATTTGTAAGGGTGGAATAATACTAAGATCTGACACGAATCTTTCTGAAGGTTCGTCGATGTCTTCATAAACGTGATCCCTCAAACGCGGCGGCCTGACGGGACCCTCAATTTGCGCAATAGGTTTAACTAACTTTTCATCGGATAAAATAGGCGATTTTTCCATTAACTCTTTTTCGATTTGGTTGATACTTTCGTCTATGTTAATGGTGAACGTTTCTTTCGTTTTCTTAAGAGATCCTTTTCGTGTGGGATCAATGATGATTGTAAATTCTTCTTCTTCTACGGTGGCTGGCGCAAAAGTTTTTTCTATTATTTCGTCAACCACGACAATTTTCTGTTTTTTAGCTTTCGGCGACTTTTGTAACTGTTTTACGGCTTCCTCGCCGTCACTGATGACACCTGTTACGATTTCTTTAGCTTGGTCTGTTACGGCATCGGAATCGGTGTCGTCTAGATCTGTTACAGGAATAGTTATTGACACTTTATGTGTCGTTTTGGCGGGCACTTCTTGTTCGGGTACGGGATAGGGAGTTAGTTCTTGCGTTGTTATTTCAGCGGGTAAGTATGACGGTGTAGTGTCGGAAGGTGATGCTTCTACGAAAGGTATGTCTGCGTATTTCTGTTCCTCAGTGGGTATGGAAATCTTTGGTTTTCGCGGAGGACGTGGGGGGACTTCAGGAGGAAGTTCTCCAGAAGGTATCTTCTTTTTCTTCTTCTCTTTCTTCGGCTTCTTTTCTTTTTTGGGTGATTTTTCGGAATCGGAATCGGAGAGATCGAGCGACTTGCCAACAAATGTCTTTATTGTTCCTAGGATGCTCTTCTTTCTCTTTTTGTCTTCCTTGGGCGAACCCTTTTCTTCCGCTTTTTGAACTTTGTAGTGTTTTTCCGTATGCGGATGATAGGGTTCAGCACGTGACTCAGATTGAATTAAAGCATTAGTTTGGTCATAAATCGATTTTGAAATTTCGGATGAGAAAATATTATCGCTAACGGGTAAGTCGTCAAGGGTTAAATCTTCGTTACTAACTAAATAATGTGCTGTCGTAGTCGTTTTTCCTGTAAGAACATGCACTTTCCAACAAGCTATACTATCTACCAAACCTTAACCCTAATATCTCTTTAAAATATCCTTACTGCAGCAAGGGGGGGCGGCCTTGGGTTCGAAAAACTTAGGAGATTAGTCAAAACCTACAAAATCGCAACAACCCATGCGTATGAGTCCAGCACGGAACACGAATAAACTTATTAAACTTTACCTCTAGGAGGGTCTTCTTTTTGAGATAACCAATCGCAGTATGCTTGAGGAATTGCCGCACTTTCCTTCAAGGGATAAGAAACAAATTGTGTGGAATTAGTGCTACGGGATGGGTCAATGGTTTGCGAGTACTGATCGTAACATGGATAAAAAGGGATATTTGCATAAAGGTCTACCTTGTTGTTTTCACATTGCTTTACAGATTCCGGATCGTACTCTAAGGGAAACCGTTCATTGGAGGTCGCGAAGAGTTCGGTCTTACTCTTTGATAGTTCTTTCGTTTTCAATAAATTGCCATCTGCAGGTTTTATTAAATCAGCTTCTGGGTTCCTCACAAACAATCTCTGTAATGTAAAAGAAGGCTTACCATTCCCTTCTTTTGCAGTAGCTTGAGAATTATCTGAGTCCGGTAAAAGGGAATACGAAGAAGACTTTTTCTTTTCCAATAAGCTGGAGAACTTATTGGTTATGGTACTGAATTTCTCACTGAGTTTGCTCGGTAATGTTTGACTCCTCTCTTTGATCGCTTTCTTATTTTCCTCTAACGGTTCGGAATTGCTTCTCGGGGAATTTTCCATGAATTCACGTACAGATCTAATTTCGATAGCTTCTTTGCCTTTATCGGATGTTTTAACTAATAATTTTACCTCTGCTTTTACCACTTTTTCACACGTTTCGTATGTCCCTTCATCAGAACTCGTCGAAAACGTTGAGGAGCTATCACTAGATGAGTTGTCAGTCTCAACAGTTTCATTATTCGAGGGATCTGAAATCGATATTAAAGGAATTGTTTCGGTCGTGCTGACAAGAGTCGTATATGGCTTGGAGGCGTAAGCTTTGTTGGAGTAACAACTGCTTAACAGGCTCATATTCTCCTCGTCTTCTTCTGGGACAATGCTGAGGTTCCTGTATGTTCCCTCCCACCAAATATCGTTCCCAGTCCTGTTGTCGTGAAGCTGGTATGCGTAAGACAATGGTTTGTTTTCTATTAATTCATAGTCGTCGTCAATAAATGCCTCGCTTTGATCAGCGGATTCATTCGGGTCGTTCCAGCTATCAGGATAGTCGTCGCTGAGAGTTTCGCTAGAGGCGATTGTGATTTTATCGAAATCAATTTTGTAGTTGCTAGTGTATAGTTTCTCTGGAGTGTCTTTTTCTAGTAGCATACAGGCCTCATCTTCCTTAACTGCTTCGACCAAACTATTTATGTTGTGTGCAATTTCATCTAGATCTTTTCTCGTAGTCTCCCCAAAGTCGATCAAATCGTAAGAATGGTCTGTTATTTCTTTTGGTTTGTTGTTGTTGAACCTTACGTACTCGAAGGGACAGTCTGGTTTGTTGTCACCAATTAATAATTCTTGTGTGGTTTCGTATACTCTAGGCTTCTTAATTGATTTTTTTATGGGTACTTCGATAAGGGCGTCGGTGCTCGGTAGCAGTTCCAAGGTATTAACGCATGGTGCCTCAGGATCCAGCACGTCCAAATCCAAGCCGAATAGTTTTTCCTGTTTCTCCACCTCGAACAGCATCTTCTCAAGCATGGCGTCGATTTGAGTGTAAGAGGTAGTTTTATGCACATATTGGGGATCGGATAGGGAAGGGGACATACTGCGTTTTGGCGTTAACAGCACGCTTTCGTACGTGATAAACTGGGTACCAGCGGGGGGACAATCTGGCGGAAAAATTGAACTTACAGATTACCAGGCATTAACCTTACTGGAGTAAGAATATTTGTACAAAGTTAGTAAAACTGGATGAGAAAACTCGATTATATTTCCGATGATGTATGAATGATAACTGAAAAAGTTATAACGGATAGTTGCCGGAAGCTACTGTGCTGAAAACCAGCCCCTCCAGCTAATACTGAGGCTGTCAAAAGCTGAAAAATGCCGGACGTACGGTGTGCTATATATTGGCATGCGCATGCTCAAGTTTCGTCGTTTCCGTGAACCGCGGGAAGCATAATTTGCCATTGCTCTAAGCCATGTTAGTCGAAAATAACAAACTTCTTTAGATTTAAATTGTAGTGTTAGTGTATAAGTGCTGTGTTAATGCACATAAAGCATCCTCTGGCTTAACTGATGGAAAATAAAAAGAAAATAAAGGTGTTAATAAGATGGAGATAGTGATAACTGTGATAAATGGCGGTGCCCCTATCATGGTGAAATGATGTTGAGAAATACCTGCATGTTATACACAATGTCATTTAAAAGTTTTGGTTGTTACATTATTCTTAGGGATATGAATTGCGACCATTAGAAATTTTTCTGCACAGATAGTTTAGAGACACGAGGAAGGCGTCACAAGTTGGCAGAAACTTGCCAAATGACTTGGTTTATTACTTTTACACATTGGCTGTTAAATACAATTAACACATTGCGCCACTTATTCCTCATTGGTTATTTGGTTAATTACAGAAATATTTAGCGGAAGTTAGTAATTAATTATTTCTAATTGTCGTAAATTGAAAATGGTACATGTTTTTCACGTACCTTCCTAAATTAAAAAGAACAACCAAAACTTCTCTCAGTTCAGAGCATTGCATGACATTTTGATGTTTTAATACTTGTTCGTGAAATGCCCCAATAAAAGCAAAATTTATATTATTTGATGTAATTACAAATGTACAACACCTCTAATGAAGCAAAATCCCCTTCCATTGTAAACAATACAAATTTTGCAGCAATAGTTTCCCTCTAAATCTATTATCTCTTACCTTGCTGTGCTGCGTCTTCTATTAGTGCTTTGGGCTCGGACATTGCCGGCTTCTTCTGGGCGTCCCATTCTAAAAAAAAATGCGGAATCATTAGAATACAACAGTTTAAAATAGGGCCTTAACCTAAGACAATGCACACTTCATAGAGAATATGGATGTCTCTTACCGAAGGAACAGCTTGCTTCACATGCAGTGTTTGTTGCTTACGGTTTTAATACTCTTGGTGTTAGTGAACATGCATTTTTTTTTTGTTAATTTTGTTATGCCATACCTACTTTGTGAGCGGTTGTACCAAACGCTCAGTAATCATATTTTTTATACTGTATTGGGAATTCTGATAGGTGTAATTTATTTAATTTTTCATATTTGTTGCATACAAAATAAGGTGCAATACATAGGTCATTCATCCTTAAAATAAATATAAACAATTACCTTTTCCGATCCCAAACGACACAAACCCATCGTGAAAATTCAGCGATACCGTTTCCTTATTACCATTAGTCATATAATCCTCAAGATCGACCACACCAGTTGCAAATTCATGTTCCATGTCAGAAATATCCTCAACATCGGTATTTCGCTCGGTATAGCCACCACCTTTCAGATACATAACCTCATTTGGAGCATCCGCGTCAAATTTGTTTACGACTGCGGCGTAGACCTTGCTAGAACTCATCCCGTCGAATTCGCTGTGCACCTGATTAGGCGTAGCAGTTTCAGCCCTGGAGTAGTTTGCGTTGTCCTCATCTGCCGATGCTACCATGTCTTCAGTATCAGTATTCGTGGGACTGACAGTTACTTGCGTAATTCCTTTCTTGTACAAGTTGACCGATATGCGATCCTCTTTTGAAAAGGGCCCTGCGCCTTCCTTCGCCATAACCGTCTCACATCCCATTTCCCGCATATGCTGAGGAGTGCAAGACAGCGGTCTTACACCAGCATCTTTATCCTCTTCGGAGGAATCGGCCAAATTTTCTACATCTGTAACGACATCGTTGGCTTGCCTTGGAATTAGGTGGTTTGTCTGTTCTACATTATCATCACTTAAGTAAACGTCTTCAGTATCAGTTAGTAGCGCTCTTTCCTCATTCACTAATAGTTTATTCCTTCTCGCAAGGCTCTTTTCGTGTAGGTACTTGAATTTAGGTGCTCTGCGATGTTTTACTTTACCGTCCAATATCAAATCTTCGGTGTCTGTCACTGCACCGTTATCTACAGCAGTTGTTTTCAACTTTTGTCCCAAAGTATCGATTATTTGAACGAAACCAAAATCCAAGGAGGGCAATTCAGGAGTCGCAATAGTCCCCAACGTTTCTAAAGCGTCCTCCGCTTCAGAAATGCTCTCTTCGTCAGTTTGTACCTTTGGTAAGTCCTGAAGCTGTATCTTCTCCGGTGCATCGTCCTCGAGTGGTAGAATATGCACAGAGGGTTGAGGATTATTTTCTTTCAAAACAACTAGGTTGCGACTAGGAAGAGGTAATTCTATTTCTGGGAATTGGTAGGTGGAATCAATCTCATCGTCCTCGAAATCTTCTTCCTCGGTGAAATTTTGGTTTAGTAAAGCTAAAGGCATTGTTTCTGATCCATTTTCATCTGATGAGCTATCAATGGCTTCAGAATCAGTTATGTTCCCTTCCTTAAAATTTTTTTTAGATTTACGTAAAACACTTGTTTTAGGCTTAGGAGAAAAACATATCTTGTAATTAATGCTCTTTCTTCTGTTTCCTTGATCACTTGCATCATCTTCGCTTTGATAATTATCTGATTCCGTACTCTGGTGTTTGGAGGATGCTGTGTCTTTGTTCGGAGCTTGTTTGTTTTTGTCTTTGTTCAAAGCTTGTTTGTAAATACGTTTGTTTTTGACCATGGTGTTTATCTCTGTTGTTTGACTATAACAATTCACAATATCGCTCAATTTCTCCACAAGAGAATTATCGCTTGATAGTTCATTCTCCAAGAGTGGTGACTGATCGCCCACTTCTCCCTCGACATCCTCTGTATCGGTTAACAAGTTGGTTTCAAAGTTGGGAATTTTTAACATGCTTCTCTTTGTTACCTTTTTGCAAATGGGGAATCGAACGTTTCCATTATCCTCGTTATCTGATTCGAAATTTAAAGATTGGCTTTTTGCCATGAGGTTCGCGCGAGTTTGCCTTTTTGAAGACTTTTTATTCTGAGTAAAACATCCCACTTCACTCTCGGAAATCTCCAGATCTTCTACATCGGTCTCTGAATATTTTCGACCGCCTCTACGGCGTCGTCTTCTAGATTTATCCTTTACGGTATCCGTTTCGTCATTTAAATCTGAATACAGTACCTCGACGTCAGTCAGGTCGGACAGATTTGGAGAAAGGGACAAAGTACTCAACTGGTTCACGTTCAGGTTATTATCTGGGATGTCGCTCGAGGTATTCTCATGATTAAATTTGATTATTTCTGATACGTTTACGTCATCATTGTAGTATTCCAAGTTCATGTTAGCTGTTGTAATCTCCTTCGATTCCAGTTCACTATCTGTATTGAAAGATTCCTCATCTGTCAGATTAGTAAGAGCATCGTTAGATTCTTCGAGTGGTTCTTTCTTCATTTGCGTAATAGAACGTTGTGTTCTTAATTTATTTTTTCCTTTGCCTGGCATTCCTTGGTCCTTAAATGACTCCTCATATGTACCTTCTTCCAAATCCATATTTTCTAAAGATATGGGCGATTTATGTTTAATTAATTTTATTTCTTCTTCATTATCAGATGCTTCATAATCTTCATAGTCCGTAGTATAGATGTCGTCTGTCAATTTTATCTTCAATTTATTTTTCCTTGCGATTTTTTGTTTGGTATTCGTAGTTGGAGATTCTTCTTCGTCAATTGCTTCTAGATCCGTTAGTGTTTCCGTTAGATCAAAAACATTGTCATCGTCTTCTTCAGACCCAGGAGTTATAGCAATTTTTGGTATGTCCGGATTTAATGACATTTCTATAGGGTGAATCTTCTGTACTTCTGTTCCTTTCTACACTACAAAATTAAACTTTTATTTCATTTTACTTTAGTAATTGCCATGTATCCCTTGTATTTGTTAAATAAGTAAGAATATTACTGTTTGTATTTGTACGCCACTTTTAAGAATAAAAGGAATATACAAATAATAACTTAATCTTAAAATTGTGTTGAAATGCTGCCACTAAGAAGGCAGTTATACTAAAATGACAACATTTGAAACTCTTAGACGATGTTGTCGATGTTCTAAAATGGAGAAATAGAATTTTAAACTATCTGTAAAATTAACTAGTCTTGGCGTTATTAGAGGCTTTCTCTTATTTCCCAAAAGAGAAATCCTTAATATTTTCAAAACATAAGTGCGTGATATTGAGCAACAGTGACCAACGATGATATAACAAACCATGCTGGATCTGCTGCGAAAGAGTGGTCTAGTCTCCAATATAAACCACTTTTTTATTTTGTTTGCAGGTGCATTTATACGTAGAATAACATTTTGGTCATAAAATCGAGGTGTTACACCTTTTTTTAAGATGTTATTGAGAAATTGAAGAAAACCCCTTTACAGGCACCGAAATTGATTCAGTCCGTGTATACAACACTGGACTATTTAAGGACTTACCTTGTTCCGCTCTCTCCTAGGAAATTTGATAGAGACCTACTTAACTAAAGAAAGCATGCAAATTTACTATGACTGTTCTAGTTTGGGCATTTTGTTTCACTATAAAAGCGACTCTACTCGTTTTGGGGATTATACCTCTTTGCTTGTGTCTATTCGGAAAGCCATGCTGTGGGATGACACCGCTTTAGGGTCAGGCAACACGGATAATGTTGTACCTGGAGTTGCATCCCCTTCTTCTTCCTCTTCCTCGTCCCCTTCCTCCTCGTAAGAAAATTGGTGCTTCCTCCTGGGAGGAGACACGATTTCCACGTCAATGATAGGCGACAACCTATCCTCGGACTTTTGAGACCCGGTCTCTGTGGGTCTTCGTGAAACCTCAATCGACAAGCCGTATTCGGCCTGTTTCATCTCCTCGTAGTGAGACATAACCAATTTTCTGGGAAGAGATACAGCGGAGGATATGTCTTGTGTGGCTATTTGGTCTGGAGCTGTGTCCGCGCAGATTATGAGGTCGGAGACCCTGTGTTCGGTTTCGTGAATGGACTCCAGACTTCTGCGCTGCCTAGGAGAGGACGGGGAGATGGATTTGAATCGACCATTGGCGTCGGAGCTCACGTCATGGTCTGAAGGAGAACTGGGTAAGGCTACGGATTCTGACAAGCTAGAGTCTGTGGTGTCGATAAGCGACATTTCTGTCTCGTTTTTTAAAGCAGATACTACCCTTCGAATGTTTTCCAAGGGCTGTCTGTATATTACCTCGATGGAACCGGTGTAGTTCTGGGTTCTGGTGAACACTTCGGAAGTGATGAGTTTAGTGCCACCACTAACCGATCTCATTCTTATTGGGCTACCTGGTAAAGAGGTGGGGCTGGTGCTCTTGCGATCCTCCTCTACCAATTCGTGGCATGTGGTAGGGATTACGGATTGGCTGCGGATCCGGTCGGAAAATTGGACGGTTTTATCGGAATCAAGTTTCGTGGACGGTTTCTCACCAGACTGCGTGGAAAACCTTTTGATATGTTCAGTTACAATGGTGCGGCGTAATTTGGTTGGGGAGGGACTAGGTTTGGGACTGTCGATTCTCGTTACTAGTTCTGCCTTATAAACTTTGGCATCTGTAGGATATGTAGTGATGCTTTGTGGTTGCTTCTTTTCGACTATTTTATTCGTGTCGACTGTTTTGGTTCTTAATTGTTTCTTTGGTGTTGAGTGGACTGATGAAATGTACCTAGAAGTTTTCATTTTTTCTATTTCTACCTGTTTCTCAATGTCCATAGATTGCATATCTTTTATTTTCTTTTGCGTCGCCTCTTTCGACTGGGAAACTTTTTTGGTAGCAGTAGTTTTAGTATGGGTTTGCTTATAGTGCGACTCGATCTTCTTTTCCACTTTATGTTCGAATTTAAGTTTGCTTTTTATTTTTTCGTTGGCGTTGTCAATTTCCCGCTTATCTTTAGTTTTCACAAGTTGCACTGTAGTTTTGTCCTTGGTTTTTTCAATTTTCATGTCTCTAGAAACAGTAGACTGCATGTATCCGTGAATGCGGGTATCGTACTTTCTAACAATTGAGGTAGGCTTCGGCATTTCTGGAGTTTTAGATTTTTTCCGCAAGTAGTCGTGTCTTTTATGAGGACTCTCTTTCGGAGTGTCTCTAGATGGACTGTCAGAGCTGGATAATCTGGGCAAAGCTGTCTTAATTAATTTAGGAATGTTTGACTCGCCTTTAGATTGACGTGAACTGGTTCTAATTACTTCTGTTGATTTTACTTTTTCAGTTGACCGAGTCTTTGACGTTTTCTTCAAAATTTTACCTTTAGAGGTTTGCTGAGTTCTCCTATCATCATCAGAACTTATATCAGCGTCACTTGTCACTTTTAGAACCTTCACCTTCTGACCTTGACGTCCAACTGACATCTTTTTCTTTTCGGCTTCCTCCTGTATTGATTTAGATTTAGTTTGTTTTGACTGCACAACCCTCATTTTTTTACTCACTTTGTCTTTCTCAAAATGTGTTTTTGTTGTTTCCTTCACGTCGCGAACAGTTACTTCCAGCAAATCGTCTTTCATCACTATATCGGATGTTAACACCTTGTATCCTTTATTAACGTCATCCGATAATTTTAATTCTTGTTTCGTAGGTTGTGATATTTCTATAATCGAAACGTGAGATTCAGTTTCCAATAGTGTATGTTCTAATTTATTCGAAGAATCGGTTTCAGAAGAAAATGGTTCGGCGTCGGTTTCAGACAACTTTGCTGACTCTCTACGACAGGAAGATTGGTACTCTGTCATGTATTCGGCATCATGCCTCTCAAACTGTATTTCTAATGATGGATGCATAGCTTTAGTTTCTATGTCTACAAGTTCTGGCGACTCAAGCAATTGTTCTACATCTATTAAAGTGGTAGTACCTTTAGTCATCTCTTGAACCTCGTCATGT
This sequence comes from Anoplophora glabripennis, assembly GCF_000390285.2. NCBI lineage: Eukaryota > Metazoa > Arthropoda > Insecta > Coleoptera > Cerambycidae > Anoplophora > Anoplophora glabripennis. The sequence continues at coordinate 740,634 of NW_019416313.1, forward strand.
TCTAGAAAATGATCACTATCCTTTGCTAGTGTGGTGGATGATTCTAATTCTACAACTGGCAGTTCCGAACCCTCAAGCGTATATTCTACTGCAGCAGTATCTCTCCTAACACTTTTGACGTGAGTAGGTTTAGTAAAATATTTCTGCTTCTCCCCTAAAGTCTCAGATTTTTTAATTGCTTCGAATTCAACTATACTTTCAACTATTTTTGTAGGTACTGCTACAAATTTTTCTTTCTCTTGGGTAGTCTTAAGAAGTTTGACTTTTTCTGAAAGTAGTGATGATTCAGCTAATGGTATTTCAACTGTTTCTTTCTCTTCTGGAGTCTTAGCTTTCGCAATTGGTTCCAGTTCAGCGGGAAATTTAACTTTCTCTGTAGGTAGTGCTGGTTCAGCTTCAGCTATTTTAACTTTATCCTTCTCTTCAGGCGTCTTAGCTTTCGCAATTGGTTCAAGTTCAACAGGATATTTAACTTTTTCAGGGGGTAGTGTTGGTTTTGCTACAGGTATTTCAACTCTATCTTTCTTTTTTGGAGTCATAGCTTTCGCAATTGCTTCTAGCTCAACAGGAAATTTAACTTTTACTGTATATAGTGCTGGTCCAGCTTCAGGAATTTCAATTTTATCCTTCTCTTCAGCAGTCTTAACTTTTGCAATTGGTTCCAGTTCAGCGAGAGATTTATCTTTTTCTGTATGTAGTGCTGGTTCAGCTATAGGTATTTCAACTTTTTCTTTCTCTACTGAAGTCTTAGGTTTCGCAATTGTTTCTAGCTCAACAGGAGATTTAACTTTTTCTGTATCTAGTGCTGGTTCAGCTACAGGAAATTCAACTTTTTCTTTCTCTTCGGAAGTCTTATATTTCGCAGTTGGTTCTAGTTCAACGGGAAATTTAACTTCTTGTGTAGGTAGTGCTCGTTCAGTTACAGATGATTCAACTTTTTCTTTCTCTTCAGGAGTCTTTGCTTTCGCAATTGGTTCTAGCTTATCTGGAGTTTTTACTTTTTCTGTAGGTAATGTTGGTTTATCTACAGGTATTCCAACTTTTTCTTTTTCTTCTGGAGTTTTAGCTTTCGCAGTTGGTTCTAGTTCAGCAGGAGATTTGACTTTTACTGTAGGTAGTGCTGATTCCGTTACAGGTATTTCAACTTCTTCTATCTCTTCAAGAATCTTAGCTTTCGCAATTGGTTCCAACTCAACAATAGATTTAACTTTTTCTGATGGTAGTGTTGGCTCAACTGCAGGTATTTCTACTTTTTCTTTCTTTTCAGGAGTCTTAACTTTCGCAGTTGGTTCTAGTTCAGTAGGAGATTTAACTTCTTCTGTGGGTAGTGCTGGTTCCGTTACAGGTATTTCAATTTTTTCTTTCTCTTCGGGAGTCTTAGCTTTCGGAATCGGTTCCAACTCAACAGGAGATTTAACTTTTTCTGTTGTTAGTGTTGGCTCAACTGCAGGTATTTCAACTTCTTCTTTCTCTTCAGGAGTCTTAACTTTCGCAATAGGTTCTAGTTCAGTAGGAGACTTAACTTTTTCTGTGGGTAGTGCTGGTTCAGTTACAAGTACTTCAACTTTATCTTTCTCTTTAGGAGTCTTAGCTTTCGCAATTGGTTCCAACTCAACAGGAGATTTAACTTTTTCTGTTGGCAGTGTTGGCTCAACTGCAGGTGTTTCAACTTTTTCTTTCTCTTCAGGAGTCTTAACTTTCGCAGTTGGTTCTAGTTCAGTAGGAGATTTAACTTTTTCTGTGGGTAGTGCTGGTTCAGTTACAGGTATTTCAATTTTTTCTTTCTCTTCGGGAGTCTTACCTTTCGCAATTGGTTCCAGCTCGACAGGAGATTTAACTTTTACAGTTGGTAGTGTTGGCTCAACTGCAGGAATTTCAACTTTTTCTTTCGCTTCAGGAGTCTTAACTATCGCAGTTGGTTCCAGCTCAACAGGTGCTTTAACTTTTTCAGTAGGTAGTGCTAGTTCAGTTACAGGTATTTCAACATTTTCTTTCCCCTCAGGAGTCTTAGCTTTCACAATTGGTTCCAGCTCAACAGGTGTGTTAACTGTTTCTGTAGGTAGTGCTGGCTCAGCTACAGGTATTTCAACTTTTTCTTTTTCTTCAAGAGTCTTAGCTTTCGCAATTGGTTCTAGCTCAACAGGTGTTTTAACTTTTACTTCAGGTAGTGCCGGTTCAGCTACAGGTATTTCAACTTTTTCTTTTTCTTCAGGAGTCTTAGCTTTCGTAATAGGTTCCAGCTCAACAGGAGTTTTCACTTTTTCTGTAGGTAGGGCTGGTTCAGCTACAGGTATTTCTACTTTTTCTTTCTCTTCGGGAGTTTTAACTTTCGTAATAGGTTCCAGCTCAACGGGTGTTTTAACTTTTTCTGTAAGTAGTGCTGGTCCAGCTACGGGTATTTCAACTTTTTCTTTCTCTTCAGGAGTCTTAGCTTTCGTAGTTGGTTCCCGTTCAACAGGAGTTTTAACTTTTTCTGTAGGATGTGTTGGTTCAGTCACAGGTTTTTCAACTTTTTCTTTCTCTTCCGGAGTTTTAGCTTTCGCAATTGGTTCCAGCCCAACAGGTGTTTTAACTTTTTCTGTAGGTATTTCAACTTTTTCTTTTTCTTCAGGAGTTTTAGCTTTCGAAATAGGTTCCAGCTCAACAGGAGTTTTCACTTTTTCTGTAGGTAGTGCTGGTTCAGCTACAGGTATTTCAAATTTTTCTTTCTCTTCGAGAGTCTTAGCTTTCGTAATAGGTTCCAGCTCAACAGGTGTTTTAACTTTTTCTGTAGGTAGTGCTGGTTCGGCTACAAGTATTTCACCTTTTTCTTTTTCTTCAGGAGTCTTAGCTTTCGCAATTGGATCCAGCTCAACAGGTGTTTCAATTTTTTCAGAAGGTGGTGCTGGTTGAGCTACATGTATTTCAACTTTTTCTTTCTCTACAGGAGTCTTAACTTTCGTAATAGGTTCCAGCTCAACGGGTGTTTTAACTCTTTCTGTAGGTAGTGCTGGTTCAGCCACAGGTAATTCAACTTTTTCTTTCTCTTCAGGAGTTTTAGCTTTCGCAATTGGTTTTAGCTCAACAGGAGTTTTAGCTATTTCTGTAGGTGGCGCTGGTTCAGCAACAGGTATTTCAACTTTTTCTTTCTCTTCGGGAGTCTTAACTTTCGTAATAGGTTCCAGCTCAACAGGTATTTTAACTTTTTCTGTAGGTAGTGCTGGTTCAGCTACATGTATTTCAACTTTTTCTTTCTCTTCAGTAGTCTTAGCTTTCGTAATAGGTTCCGGCTCAACAGGAGTTTTAACTTTATCTGTAGGTAGTGCTGGTTCAGGTACGGGTATTTCATCTTTTTCTCTCTCTACAGGAGTCTTAGGTTTCGTAATTTGTTCCAGCTCAACAGGAGTTTTAATTTTTTCTGAAGTTAGTGCTGGTTCAGCTGCAGGTATATCAACTTTTTCTACCTCTTCAGGAGCCTTAGCTTTCGCAATTGGTTCCAACTCAACAGGTGTTTTAACTTTTTCTGTAGGTAGTGCTGGTTCGGCTACAAGTATTTCAACTTTTTCTTTTTCTTTAGGAGTCTTAGCTTTCGCAATTGGTTCCAGCTCAACAGGTGCTTTAACTTTTTCAGAAGGTGGTGCTGGTTCAGCTACAGGTATTTCAACTTTTTCTTCCTCTTCAGGAGTCTTAGCTTTCGCAATTGGTTCCAGCTCAACAGGTGTTTTAACTATTTCTGAAGATGGTGCTGGTTCGGCTACAGGTATTTCAGCTTTTTCTTTCTCTTCAGGAGTCTTAGCTTTCGTAGTTGGTTCCCGTTCAACAGGAGTTTTAACTTTTTCGGTAGGTGCTGTTGGTTCAGTCACAGGTTTTTCAACTTTTTCTTTCTCTTCAGGAGTCTTAGCTTTCGCAATTGGTTCCAGCTCAACAGGTGTTTTAACTTTTTCTGTAGGTAGTGCTGGTTCGGCTACAGGTATTTCAACTTTTTCTTTTTCTTCAGGAGTCTTAGCTTTCGCAATTGGTTCCAGCTCAACGGGTGTTTTAACTTTTTCTGAAGGTAGTGCTGGTTCAGCTACAGGTATTTCAACTTTTTCTTTCTCTTCAGGAGTCTTAGCTTTCGCAATTGGTTCCAGCTCAACAGGAGTTTTAACTTTTTCTGTAGGTAGTGCTGGTTCAGCTACAGGTATTTCAACTTTTTCTTTCTCTTCAGGAGTCTTAGCTTTCGCAATTGGTTCCAGCTCAACAGGAGTTTTAACTTTTTCTGTAGGTAGTGCTGGTTCAGCTACAGGTATTTCAACTTTTTCTTTCTCTTCAGGAGTCTTAGCTTTCGTAATAGGTTCCAGCTCAACAGGAGTTTTAACTTTTTCTGTAGGTAGTGCTGGTTCAGCTACAGGTATTTCAACTTTTTCTTTCTCTTCAGGAGTCTTAGCTTTCGTAATAGGTTCCAGCTCAACAGGAGTTTTAACTTTTTCTGTAGGTAGTGCTGGTTCAGCTACAGGTATTTCAACTTTTTCTTTCTCTTCTGGAGTCTTAGCTTTCGTAATAGGTTCCAGCTCAACAGGAGTTTTAACTTTTTCTGTAGGTAGTGCTGGTTCAGCTATAGGTATTTCAACTTTTTCTTTCTCTTCTGGAGTCTTAGCTTCCGTAATAGGTTCCAGCTCACCAGGAGTTTTAACTTTATCTGTAGGTAGTGCTGATTCAGCTACGGGTATTTCATCTTTTTCTTTTTCATCAGGAGGCTTAGGTTTCGTAATTTGTTCCAGCTCAACAGGAGTTTTAATTTTTTCTGAAGGCAGTGCTGGTTCAGCTATAGGTATATCAACTTTTTCTTTCTCTTCAGGAGTCTTAGCTTTCGCAATTGGTTCCAGCGCAACAGGAGTTTTAACTTCTTCTGTAGGTAGTGCTGGTTCAGCTACAGGTATTTCAACTTTTTCTTTCTCTTCAGGAGTCTTAGCTTTCGTAATAGGTTCCAGCTCAACAGGAGTTATAACTTTTTCTCTAGATAGTGCTGGTTCTGACACAGGTATTTCAACTTTTTCTTTTTCTTCAGGAGTTTTAGCTTTCGAAATAGGTTCCAGCGCAACAGGAGTTTTAACTTCTTCTGTAGGTAGTGCTGGTTCAGCTACGGGTATTTCAACTTTTTCTTTCTCTTCAGGAGTCTTAGCTTTCGTAATAGGTTCCAGCTCAACAGGTGTTTTAACTTTTTCTGTAGGTAGTGCTGGTTCGGCTACAGGTATTTCAACTTTTTCTTTTTCTTCAGGAGTCTTAGCTTTCGCAATTGGTTCCAGCTCAACAGGTGTTTTAACTTTTTCTGAAGGTAGTGCTGGTTCGGCTACAGGTATTTCACCTTTTTCTTTTTCTTCAGGAGTCTTAGCTTTCGCAATTGGTTCAAGCTCAACGGGTGTTTTAACTTTTTCAGAAGGTGGTGCTGGTTCAGCTACAGGTATTTCAACTTTTTCTTTCTCTTCAGGAGTCTTAGCTTTCGCAATTGGTTCCAGCTCAACAGGTGTTTTAACTTTTTCTGTAGGTAGTGCTGGTTCGGCTACAGGTATTTCAACTTTTTCTTTTTCTTCAGGAGTCTTAGCTTTCGCAATTGGTTCCAGCTCAACAGGTGTTTTAACTTTTTCTGAAGGTAGTGCTGGTTCGGCTACAGGTATTTCACCTTTTTCTTTTTCTTCAGGAGTCTTAGCTTTCGCAATTGGTTCAAGCTCAACGGGTGTTTTAACTTTTTCAGAAGGTGGTGCTGGTTCAGCTACAGGTATTTCAACTTTTTCTTTCTCTTCAGGAGTCTTAGCTTTCGCAATTGGTTCCAGCTCAACAGGTGTTTTAACTTTTTCTGTAGGTAGTGCTGGTTCGGCTACAGGTATTTCAACTTTTTCTTTTTCTTCAGGAGTCTTAGCTTTCGCAATTGGTTCCAGCTCAACAGGTGTTTTAACTTTTTCTGTAGGTAGTGCTGGTTCGGCTACAGGTATTTCAACTTTTTCTTTTTCTTCAGGAGTCTTAGCTTTCGCAATTGGTTCCAGCTCAACAGGTGTTTTAACTTTTTCTGAAGGTAGTGCTGGTTCGGCTACAGGTATTTCACCTTTTTCTTTTTCTTCAGGAGTCTTAGCTTTCGCAATTGGTTCAAGCTCAACGTGTGTTTTAACTTTTTCAGAAGGTGGTGCTGCTTCAGCTACAGGTATTTCACCTTTTTCTTTTTCTTCAGGAGTCTTAGCTTTCGCAATTGGTTCAAGCTCAACGGGTGTTTTAACTTTTTCAGAAGGTGGTGCTGGTTCAGCTACAGGTATTTCAACTTTTTCTTTCGCTTCAGGAGTCTTAGCTTTCGTAATAGGTTTCAGCTCAACAGGAGTTTTAACTTTATCTGATGGTAGTGCTGCTTCAGCTACAGGTATATCAACTTTTTCTTCCTCTTCAGGAGTCTTAGCTTTCGCAATTGGTTCCAGCTCAACAAGTGCTTTAACTTTTTCTGTAGGTAGTGCTGGTTCGGCTACAGATATTTCAACTTTTTCTTTCTCTTCAGGAGTCTTAGCTTTCGTAATAGGTTCCAGCTCAACAGGAGTTTTAAATTTATCCGTAGGTAGTGCTGGTTCAGGTACGGGTATTTCATCTTTTTCTTTCTCTACAGGAGTCTTAGGTTTCGTAATTTGTTCCAGCTCAACAGGAGTTTTAATTTTTTCTGAAGGTATTGCTGGTTCCGCTACAGGTATATCAACTTTTTCTTCCTCTTCAGGAGTCTTAGCTTTCGCAATTGATTCCAGCTCAATAGGTGTTTTAACTTTTTCTGAAGGTAGTGCTGGTTCGGCTACAGGTATTTCACCTTTTTCTTTTTCTTCAGGAGTCTTAGCTTTCGCAATTGGTTATAGTGCTGATTCAGCTACGGGTATTTCATCTTTTTCTTTTTCATCAGGAGTCTTAGGTTTCGTAATTTGTTCCAGCTCAACAGGAGTTTTAATTTTTTCTGAAGGTAGTGCTGGTTCAGCTATAGGTATATCAACTTTTTCTTTCTCTTCAGGAGTCTTAGCTTTCGCTATTGGTTCCAGCTCAACAGGTGTTTTAACTTTTTCTGTAGGTAGTGTTGGTTCAGCTACAGGTATTTCAACTTTTTCTTTCTCTTCAGGAGTCTTAGCTTTCGAAATAGGTTCCTGCTCAACAGGAGTTTTAACTCTATCTGTAGGTAGTGCTGGTTCAGCTACGGGTATTTCATCTTTTTCTTTTTCTTCAGGAGTCTTAGCTTTCGTAATAGGTTCCAGCTCAACAGGTGTTTTAACTTTTTCTCTAGGTAGTGCTGGTTCTGCCACAGGTATTTCAACTTTTTCTTTTTCTTCGGGAGTTTTAGCTTTCGAAATAGGTTCCTGCTCAACAGGAGTTTTAACTCTATCTGTAGGTACTACTGGTTCAGCTACAGATATTTCAATTTTTTCTTTCCCTTCAGGAGTCTTAGCTTTCGCAATTGGTTTTAGCTCAACAGGTGTTTTAACTTTTTCTATAGGTAGTGTTGATTCAGCAACGGGTATTTCAACTTTTTCTGTCTCTTCAGGAGTCTTAGGTGTCGTAATTTGTACCAGCTGAACATAAGTTTTAACTTCTTCTGTAAGTAGTGCTGGTTCAGCTACAGGTATTTCAACTTTTTCTTTCTCTTCTGGAGTCTTAGCTTCCGTAATAGGTTCCAGCTCAACAGAAGTTTTAACTTTATCTGTAGGTAGTGCTGGTTCAGTTACGGGTATTCCATCTTTTTCTTTCTCATCAGGAGTCTTAGGTTTCGTAATTTGTTCCAGGTCAACAGGAGTTTTAATTTTTTCAGAAGGTAGTGCTGGTTCAGCTATAGGTATATCAACTTTTTCTTTCTCTTCAGGAGTCTTAGCTTTCGCAATTGGTTCCAGCTCAACAGGTGTTTTAACTTTTTCAGTAGGTAGTGTTGGTTCAGCTAGAGGTATTTCAACTTTTTCTTTCTCTTCGGGAGTCTTAGCTTTCGTAATAGGTTCCAGCTCAACAGGAGTTTTAACTTTTTCTGTAGGTAGTGCTGGTTCAGCTACGGGTATTTCAACTTTTTCTTTCTCTTCAGGAGTCTTAGCTTTCGTAATAGGTTCCAGCTCAACAGGTGTTTTAACTTTTTCTCTAGGTAGTGCTGGTTCTGCCACAGGTATTTCAACTTTTTCTTTTTCTTCAGGAGTTTTAGCTTTCGAAATAGGTTCCAGCTCAACAGGAGTTTTAACTTTTTCTGTAGGTAGTGCTGGTTCAGCTACAGGTATTTCAACTTTTTCTTTCTCTTCAGGAGTCTTAGCTTTCGCAATTGGTTCCAGCTCAACAGGAGTTTTAACTTTTTCTGAAGGTGGTGCTGGTTCAGCTACAGGTATTTCACCTTTTTCTTTTTCTTCAGGAGTCTTAGCTTCCACAATTGGTTCCAGCTCAACGGGTGTTTTAACTTTTTCTGATGGTAGTGCTGGTTTAGCTACAGGTATTTCAACTTTTTCTTTCTCTTCAGGAGTCTTAGCTTTCGCAATTGGTTCCAGCTCAACAGGTGTTTCAATTTTTTTAGAAGGTGGTGCTGGTTGAGCTACATGTTTTTCAACTTTTTCTTTCTCTACAGGAGCCTTAACTTTCGTAATAGGTTCCAGCTCAACGGGTGTTTTAACTCTTTCTGTAGGTAGTGCTGGTTCAGCTACGGGTATTTCAGCTTTTTCTTTCTCTTCAGGAGTCTTAACTTTCGTAATAGGTTCCTGCTCAACGGGTGTTTTAACTTTTTCTGGAGGTAGTGCTGGTTTAGCTACAGGTATTTCAACTATTTCTTTCGCTTCAGGAGTCTGAGCTTTTGTAGTTGGTTCCAGCTCAACAGGAGTTTTAACTTTTTCTGTAGGTAGTGCTGGTTCAGCTACAGGTAATTCAACTTTTTCTTTCTCTTCAAGAGTTTTAGCTTTCGCAATTGGTTTTAGCTCAACAGGAGTTTTAGCTATTTCTGTAGGTGGCGCTGGTTCAGCAACAGGTATTTCAACTTTTTCTTTCTCTTCGGGAGTCTTAACTTTCGTAATGGGTCCCAGCACAATGGGTATTTTAACTTTTTCTGTAGGTAGTGTTGATTCAGCTACAGGTATTTCAACTTTTTCTATTTCTTCAGGAGTTTTATCTTTCGAAATAGGTTCCAGCTCAAAAGGAGTTTTAACTTTATCTGTAGGTAGTGCTGGTTCAGGTACGGGTATTTCATCTTTTTCTTTCTCTACAGGAGTCTTAGGTTTCTTAATTTGTTCCAGCTCAACAGGAGTTTTAATTTTTTCTGAAGATAGTGCTGGTTCAGCTACAGGTATATCAACTTTTTCTTCCTCTTCAGGAGTCTTAGCTTTCGCAACTGATTCCAGCTCAACAGGTGTTTTAACTTTTTCTGAAGGTAGTGCTGGTTCGGCTACAGGTATTTCACCATTTTCTTTTTCTTCAGGAGTCTTAGCTTTCGCGATTGGTTCAAGCTCAACGCGTGTTTTAACTTTTTCTGTAGTTAGTGCTGGTTCGGCTACAGGTAATTCAACTTTTTCTATTTCTTCAGGAGTCTTAGCTTTCGCAACTGGTTCCAGCTCAACAGGTGTTTTAACTTTTTCTGAAGGTAGTGCTGGTTCGGCTACAGGTATTTCACCTTTTTCTTTTTCTTCAGGAGTCTTAGCTTTCGCAATTGGTTCAAGCTCAACGAGTGTTTTAACTTTTTCAGAAGGTGGTGCTGGTTCAGCTACAGGTATTTCAACTTTTTCTTTCTCTTCAGGAGTCTTAACTTTCGTAATAGGTTCCAGCTCAACGGGTGTTTTAACTTTATCTGTAGTTAGTGCTGGTTCAGCTACGGGTATTTCATCTTTTTCTTTCTCTTCGGGAGTCTTAGGTTTCGTAATTTGTTCCATCGCAACAGGAGTTTTAATTTTTTCAGAAGGTAGTGCTGGTTCAGCTACAGGTATATCAACTTTTTCTTTCTCTTCTGGAGTCTTAGCTTTCGCAATTGGTTGCAGCTCAACAGGTGTTTTAACTTTTTCTCTAGGTAGGGTTGGTTCAGCTACAGGTGTTTCAACTTTTTCTTTCTCTTCTGGAGTCTTAGCTTTCGTAATAGGTTCCAGCTCAACAGGAGCTTTAACTTTTTCTGGAGGTAGTGCTGGTTCAGCTACAGGTATTTCAACTTTTTCTTTCTCTTCAGGAGTTTTAGCTTTCGCAATTGGTTCCAGCTCAACAGGTGTTTCACTTTTTTCAGAAGGTGGTGCTGGTTCAGCTACATGTATTTCAACTTTTTCTTTCGCTTCAGGAGTCTTAACTTTCATAATAGGTTCCAGCTCAACGGGTGTTTCAACTTTTTCTGTAGGTAGTGCTGGTTCAGCTACGGGTATTTCAACTTTTTCTTTCTCTTCAGGAGTCTTAACTTTCGGAATAGGTTCCAGCTCAACGGGTGTTTTAACTTTTTCAGGTGGTAGTGCTGGTTTAGCTACAGGTATTTCAACTTTTTCTTTCTCTTCAGGAGTCTTAGCTTTCGCAATTGGTTCCAGCTCAACAGGTGTTTTAACTTTTTCTGTAGGTAGTGCTGGTTCGGCTACAGGTATTTCACCTTTTTCTTTTTCTTCAGGAGTCTTAGCTTTCGCAATTGGTTCCAGCTCAACAGGTGTTTTAACTTTTTCTGTAGGTAGTGCTGGTTCGGCTACAGGTATTTCACCTTTTTCTTTTTCTTCAGGAGTCTTAGCTTTCGCAATTGGTTCCAGCTCAACAGGTGTTTTAACTTTTTCTGTAGGTAGTGCTGGTTCGGCTACAGGTATTTCACCTTTTTCTTTTTCTTCAGGAGTCTTAGCTTTCGCAATTGGTTCCAGCTCAACAGGTGTTTTAACTTTTTCTGTAGGTAGTGCTGGTTCGGCTACAGGTATTTCACCTTTTTCTTTTTCTTCAGGAGTCTTAGCTTTCGCAATTGGTTCCAGCTCAACAGGTGTTTTAACTTTTTCTGTAGGTAGTGCTGGTTCGGCTACAGGTATTTCACCTTTTTCTTTTTCTTCAGGAGTCTTAGCTTTCGCAATTGGTTCCAGCTCAACGGGTGTTTTAACTTTTTCTGAAGGTAGTGCTGGTTCGGCTACAGGTATTTCACCTTTTTCTTTTTCTTCAGGAGTCTTAGCTTTCGCAATTGGTTCCAGCTCAACGGGTGTTTTAACTTTTTCTGAAGGTAGTGCTGGTTCGGCTACAGGTATTTCACCTTTTTCTTTTTCTTCAGGAGTCTTAGCTTTCGCAATTGGTTCCAGCTCAACGGGTGTTTTAACTTTTTCTGAAGGTAGTGCTGGTTCGGCTACAGGTATTTCACCTTTTTCTTTTTCTTCAGGAGTCTTAGCTTTCGCAATTGGTTCCAGCTCAACGGGTGTTTTAACTTTTTCTGAAGGTAGTGCTGGTTCGGCTACAGGTATTTCACCTTTTTCTTTTTCTTCAGGAGTCTTAGCTTTCGCAATTGGTTCCAGCTCAACGGGTGTTTTAACTTTTTCTGAAGGTAGTGCTGGTTCGGCTACAGGTATTTCACCTTTTTCTTTTTCTTCAGGAGTCTTAGCTTTCGCAATTGGTTCCAGCTCAACGGGTGTTTTAACTTTTTCTGAAGGTAGTGCTGGTTCGGCTACAGGTATTTCACCTTTTTCTTTTTCTTCAGGAGTCTTAGCTTTCGCAATTGGTTCAAGCTCAACGGGTGTTTTAACTTTTTCAGAAGGTGGTGCTGGTTCAGCTACAGGTATTTCAACTTTTTCTTTCTCTTCAGGAGTCTTAGCTTTCGCAATTGGTTCCAGCTCAACAGGTGTTTTAACTTTTTCTGTAGGTAGTGCTGGTTCGGCTACAGGTATTTCACCTTTTTCTTTTTCTTCAGGAGTCTTAGCTTTCGCAATTGGTTCCAGCTCAACGGGTGTTTTAACTTTTTCTGAAGGTAGTGCTGGTTCGGCTACAGGTATTTCACCTTTTTCTTTTTCTTCAGGAGTCTTAGCTTTCGCAATTGGTTCAAGCTCAACGGGTGTTTTAACTTTTTCAGAAGGTGGTGCTGGTTCAGCTACAGGTATTTCAACTTTTTCTTTCTCTTCAGGAGTCTTAGCTTTCGCAATTGGTTCCAGCTCAACAGGTGTTTTAACTTTTTCTGTAGGTAGTGCTGGTTCAGCTACAGGTACTTCATCTTTTTCTTTCTCTTCAGGAGTCTTAGGTTTCGTAATTTGTTCCAGCTCAACAGGAGTTTTAATTTTTTCTGAAGGTAGTGCTGGTTCTGCTATAGGTATATCAACTTTTTCTTCCTCTTCAGGAGTTTTAGCTTTCGCTATTGGTTCCAGCTCAACATGTGTTTTAACTTTTTCTGTAGGTAGTGTTGGTTCGGCTACAGGTATTTCAACTTTTTCTTTTTCTTCAGGAGTCTTAGCTTTCGCAATTGGTTCCAGCTCAGCAGGTGTTTTAACTTTTTCTGTAGGTAGTGCTTGTTCGGCTACAGGTATTTCACCTTTTTCTTTTTCTTCAGGAGTCTTAGCTTTCACAATTGGTTCCAGCTCAACAGGAGCTTTAACTTTTTCTGTAGGTAGCGTTGGTTCAGCTACAGGTATTTCAACTTTTTCTTTCTCTTCAGGAGTCTTAGCTTTCGCAATTGTTTCCAGCTCAACAGGAGTTTTAACTTTTTCTGTAGGTAGCGTAGGTTCAGCTACAGGTATTTCAGCTTTTTCTTTACCTTCAGGAGTCTTAGCTTTCGCAATTGGTTCCAGCTCAACAGGAGTTTTAACTTTTTCTGTAGGTAGTGCTGGTTCAGCTACAGGTTTTTCAACTTTTTCTTTCTCTTTAGGAGTTTTAGCTTTCGCAATTGGTTCTAGCTCAACAGGAGCTTTAACTTTTTCTGTAGGTAGCGCTTCTTCAGCAACAGGTAATTCAACTTTTTCTTTCTCTTCAGGAGTCTGAGCTTTCGTAGTTGGTTCAAGCTCAACAGGAGTTTTAACTTTTTCTGTAAGTAGCGCTGGTTCAGCAACAGGTATTTCAACTTTTTCTTTCTCTTCAGGACTCTTAGCTTTCGTAGTTGGTTCCCGTTCAACAGGAGTTTTAACTTTTTCTGTAGGTAGTGTTGGTTCAGTCACAGGTATTTCAACTTTTTCTTTCTCTTCAGGAATCTTAGTTTTCAGAATTGGTTCCAGCTCAACAGGAGTTTTAACTTTTTCTATAGGTAGCGCTGGTTCAGCAACAGGTATTTCAACTGTTTCTTTCTCTTCAGGAGTCTGAGCTTTCTTAGTTGGTTCCAGCTCAACAGGAGTTTTAACTTTTTCTGTAGGTAGTGCTGGTTCAGCTACAGGTATTTCAACTTTTTCTTTCACTTCAGGAGTCTTAGCTTTCGCAATTGGTTCCAGCTCTACAGGAGTTTTAACTTTTTCTGTAGGTAGCGCTGGTTCAGCTACAGGTATTTCAACTTTTTCTTTCTCTTCAGGAGTCTTAGCTTTTGCAACTGGTTCCAGCTCAACAGGAGTTTTAACTTTTTCTGTAGGTAGTGCTGGTTCAGCAACAGGTAATTCAACTTTTTCTTTCTCTTCAGGAGTCTGAGCTTTCGTAGTTGGTTCAAGCTCAACAGGAGTTTTAACTATTTCTGTAGGTAGCGCTGGTTCAGCTACAGGTATTTCAACTTTTTCTTTCTCTTCAGGAGCCTTAGCTTTCGCAATTGGTTCCAGTTCGACAGGTGTTTTAATTTTTTCTGCAGGTAGTATTGGTTCAGCTACAGGTATTTCAACTTTTTCTTTCTCTTCAGGACTCATAGCTTTCGCAATTGGTTCCAGTTCAACAAGTGTTTTAACTTTTTCTGTAGGTAGTGTTGGTTCAGCTACGGGTATTTTAACTTTTTCTTTCTCTTCAGGAGTCTTAGCTTTCTCAATTGGTTCTAGCTCAACAGGTGTTTTAACTTTTTTTGTAGGTAGCGCTGGTTCAGCTACAGGTATTTCAACTTTTTCTTTCTCTTCGGGAGTATTAGCTTTCGCAATTGATTCCAGCTCAACAGGAGATTTAACTTTTTGTGTAGATAATGCCGATTTGCCGATTTCTGTCTTAACTTCTTGAGTCGCTTCGGCTTTCTCTGCTAATACTGCTGGTTCTTTTACGATTTTTAACTTTTTAGAGGATCTAACTTTTTCAGTTAGAAATTCTGCGCTTTCTTTAATTTTCGTTAGAATTTCTTTTTGTATAATTTCCTTTTCTTCGACTTCTGCTTTTTCGATTTCTGTTGTTTGTATTAGCTTTGTAATGGTTTCAGGTTCAAATTTCTTCTTTAAAGGTTCCTCTTTTTCAGAAATCTTCTCTTTTAACTCTTTTTCTATAATTTCTTTAATCTCAACGTCTTGTTTCTCGAATTCTGTTGTTTCTGTTAGTTTTAAAATGCGTTCGAATTCGTCTTTGTCAATAAATTTCTTTTCTTTTTCTGTAAATTTCTTCGTTTCAATTTCTGCCTTTTCAATCTGTGCTATTTCTGTCCATTTTATAATGGTTTCTAGTTTAACCTCCTTTGTCGGAGGTTTTTCTTTTTCTACAATTGTCTCTGGTATTTCTTTTCCTACAATTTCTAAGCTTTCTATTTCAGTTTCCGCTATTTTTATTGGTTTTATAGCGATTTCAATTTCAACCTGCTTTGTTGGAAGTTTCTCTTCTATGGCGATTTTTTCTGCAGTTTCTCTTTCTACAGTTTTCTTTATCTTAACTTCTTCTTTTTCCACTTTCACTACTTCTGTTGATTTCATAATTGTTTCCGGTTCAGTCTTTTTTGTTGGAGGTTTCTCCGTTTCTACAGTTTTATCTATAATTTCTTTTTCTATTATCTTTTCTTTCTCAATTTCTACTTTTTCTGTTGGCCTTGTAATGGCTTCAGGTTGAACCCCCTTTGCCGGAAATTCTTCTTCGACAATTTTCTCTGTAATTCGTTTTTCTATAACTTCTCTAACAGTAACTTCTGCTTTCTCAATCTCTTCCATGTCTATTTGTTTCGTAATTGTGTCAAGTTCAATTCTCTGTGTTGGAGATTCCTCTTTTTCCGCAATTTTCTCTGTAATTTCTTTCTCTAGAGATACCTTGACTTCTGCTGGCTGTAAAGTGATTTCAGGGTCAACCTCCACTGTTGGAGATCTCTCGTCCTTGTCAATTTTCTCTAAAGTTTCCTCTTCTATAATTTTCTTTACCTTAACATCCTCTTCTTTGATCTTCGCTATTTCTATTTTCTTTACTTTAACTTTTGTCTCTTCAATCTCCTCTATTTTTTTGGGTTTCATAGCAGCTTCAGGTCCAGTTTCCTTTGTTGGAGATTTCTCCTTTTCAGTAATTTTATCTGTACTCTCTGTTTCTATCATTTCCTTTACCTCTGCTTTCTCAAACTCTGTTTGTTTTATAATGGTTTTAGGTTCAATCTCCTTCAGTGGAGATATCTTTTTTTCGACAAGTTTCTTTGTAATTTCTTTTTCTATATCTTCCTTAATTTTAGTTGGATCCGTTGGTTTTATAACGGTTTTAGCATCAACTTCTTGTGATGGTGATTTCTCTTTTTCTACTATTTCCTTTGTGATATCTTTGTCCATAGTTTTCTTTATCTTAAGTTCCATTTCAGCCTCTTTTGCTTCAAATGTTTCTTTGGCAAATTTTTCTGTAATTTGTTTTTCTATAACTTCCTCTTTTTCGATCTTCGTTATTTCTTTTGATTTTATAACGATCTCAGCTTCAGTCTTCTTTGTTAGATATTTCTCTCTTTCAATAATTTCATCTGTAATTTCTTTTTCTATAATTTCTTTTACCTTAGTGTCTGCCTTTTCAATCTTCTCTGTTGGTTTTATAATGGCTGCAAGCTTAGCCTCCTTTGTTGGAGATTTCTCCTTTTCACCTATTTTATGTGTAACTTCTTTTTGTATAATTTCCGTTACCTCGACCTCTGCTTCCGCAATGTCTACTTTTTTTGTTGGTTTTGCAATAATTTCATGTTCAACTTCCCTTCTTAGAGATCTCTCTTTTTCGATGGTTTGTTCTGTAATTTCTTTTCCTATGATTTCCTTAATTATAAATCTTTCAGTCTCTACTTTTTCTTTTGTTGGTGATATCCCCTTTTCAATGATTTTCTGTGAAATATCCTTTTTGGCAGTTTCCATTACTTCAACTTTTTCAGCAGTTTTATGTTTCCTCAGTATTGGTATTTTCGGTTTTTGTTCCTCTCTTGTTTCCTGGATAAATTCTTTTTCGAACATTTTCCTGATCTGTTGAACATGTGTTCCCTTTTCTTTTTTTAGTTCTTTTTCCCCGATTAGCTCTGATTTATCTCTCATGTCAGCTTTATCAGTGACATATGTTGTTTCCTTTTTCGTTTCTGTCACTTTACCTTCTGTTTCGGCCATTGATGGTTTAATATCGACTTTTTCAATACCGTCTGGAAGTATTGACTCTTTGTAATCTTCCTTTTCCGTTTCCAATGTTCTTACTGTTCCCGTAGATGTTACCGCTGTAGATTTGAAGATGTGTTCTATGTCTCTTGTTTTGGCGATTGGCTTTTCTCTTTCAATGTATTTATTTACCTCCTCAATTGATATTTCATTTTCCATTATGAGTTCTGTTGGTTTTTGCTCCGATTCTATTTTCTTTTCCACTATCTTTTCCGTGTCTTTAGTAATTACGTCTCTTTTTTCTATTATTTTATCTACTACCTTTACTGTCATCTTGTCTGTAATAATTTTGATTGGCACTGCATCAGCTAATTCTACCTTAGGTTTATAGAACCTCCTAATATCGGTTTCTGTTGCGGAATCTTTCTCCTTTTTAATTTTTGTTAGTAGTTCTGCTGGTGTTACGTATTTCTCGATTGCTTCTACAACTTCCGCATCTTCAGATGTTTTAGGCATAACTGCGGCTGATTTTATATTCTCAATGTCTTTCTGAACTTTTGTTATGATGGTTACATCGAAAGCTTCTTGAGTGGATGGTAAAAGAGTTACTAACTGACCTTCTGGAGTAGGTGTGAGATCTGGTTTTAATTCTTTTACATCTTCTCTAATTTTCTTTGATGCTTCTAAAACCTCGGACATAATTTTTCTAACTTCCTGTTCCGTGGTTGGAACTTTGGTTTCCATCTTTGTCAAGTCTAATACTTTTGGTGATGTTCTATCTGCAATTTCATCTGCTACAATCTTTTCTTCTAATTCTTTGTCTGTAGTTGCTTCCAGTGGTAAAGATATTACACTTTGGATTTGATCAGATTCAATTATTTCTGTTGGTAATGCTATTGTAGACACCAGTTTAGCGTGTGACACTATTGCTTCTTTTATTATTTCGCTCTGAATTGGTCTAGTAGCTTCCGGCATTCGATCTGAAGGAATTTCTGGTTCATGGGAGACGAATTTTTCAGCTACTTCTGAACCAGGTTTGGTTATGCTCTCCACAGCGTGAATTTGATCAGTAACTATGTTTTCTAATTCATCGGATGTAACTGGACATATTTGTTCTGCTTCCTTAGGTTCTTCGACCAACTGTTGTGGAGGTTCATACACCATCGGGGAAGGTATTTTTGGTTCCACGTGAACTTTGATGCAAATTGGCTCCTCACATAGTTCGTCCCCTTTTAGGTCGATTGTAGTACGTACTGACTTGCCTTGTTCAACTTCTACAAGCTGTTGTTCGATACCTACCAAACATTTACTCAATTCTTGCTCCGAGTACTCCTTTTCGACGAATGGTCTCTTTTCTTTGTCTTCTTCAACTTTCTTTTGTGTAGCTTTTGCTTGCACTACCGTTTCCTTTACCTGCTTCTCAGCGTGCTCTTTTTTGTCATCTGTAACTTTCCTTGATTCTTCTACGTGCCGCTTATATGATTTCTTTACGGGTGTAGATTCCTGAGATCTTGAAATCAGTTGTTCAAACATAGATTTTTTATCTTTAACCGATTTGAAAACTTCGTCGATTTCATCTTCCGCTTCTGTGCCGATATCGTTTTGATCGACTTCAGCAATTGGTTTCACCTCGCCCACATCTACTTTGTCCTCGAATCTCACTTTAGTAACAATTTTTTGAGGAGGTTTTACTTCATCTTCTTTAACTGTTATTGCTTTCTTTTTAATAACATCTTTTTCTATAATTTTCTCATCGTCTGGAATTGTTTTTGCTATTTCTTTTTCTTTTGTTTTAGCTATTTTTACAGGAGATTTAGTAGAATCCTCGTCAAAGCTACTGTCTAAGTCGCTGGAAAATATTTTTTGCAATTCCGCGATTTTTCTACCAACCTGTTTAGTGTGGGTGGGCGTGACGTGTTTGGGTTTTGGTTCTGTCGGCTCCGTGTATATTTCTTCGACTTGTTCTTTTACAATTTGTTCAGTTATTGATTCCATTCTGTACTCTTCATCGTCAAGTTGAGCTAGGGTTTCCGTGGAGCCTCTGAAGGCTTCCTCTTCTTTCATGCTAGACAGTTCGTCTTCAGAGTCAACAATTTCACGCTTCTTCCGAATGTATTCCTTATGCGGCGATTTACTCGCTTGTTCCTCCAGCATTTTAATTTTCGCTTTTACGTCGCCGGAACCTCTTCTCTTCTCTAGAATCTCCTCATCTTTGAGCTTCTCGGCTGCAGAGATGGGGGGACTTTCCTCGTGTTTTATGGGACTACAAGAAGAATCCTTCATTCCGATGTGATCCGTTATTGTCGCCGCTTCAGAGGTATCCACTTGGGACAGCGGCATGGACGTAGATTCAGGAAACTCCACCGGACTGGTCCCAGCGTCAGTGAACTGCGTCACTTCCTCCTCCAGTTCGTGGGTGGGTAATTCGTCCGCCTGTATCGGGCTCAAACCGGCATCGGTACATTCGTATTCCTCGATTTCCCCATCTGCGGCTGTATCTGAAATGAAGCCGGTGGTCACCTGACCCGGTAACGTACCGTGTGGCTGTTCCACCGGACTCGTGATGGTACCAGTCGTCGTACCTCTGGTTAGAGAGATACCTGTATCGGTAATGTGGTGGGATAGACTTTCGCTTACTGGGGACACCATCTGAGACAAGTCGTGATCCGTAGTGCTGTCGTGGTAGGTATAGACTTGTTTCGTTCCGCTGAAGTTGACGGTTTCCTCTCGCTTCTTCTGCGTCGTCTCCAGACCCACGGGGGGTATTATGAACGCCCCGTGTTTGTCCACGTAGGCCATTTGGATATTCTCGGGCGACTGTTTGTCCTTGCCGGCAGTTGTAGACATTCCGACGTCGAATCTCTCAGAAGTCTCCGTACCAGACGTGTCACGTCTGGTGGTGGTTACGGATATGTGAGACTGGGATTTTATCGAAATCTCTACGTCCTTCGTGCCGTACAAGGTAAGTCGGCTCTCCGCCGTAGCCAGAGCTTCCTTGGTGCGCACTTCTTTGCGTCCGATAATTAACTCTAGAGTAGGCTTGGTCACATCGGCTACGGTGGGAGGGGAGTTGTCGGGAGAGGGGGTAATGTCCTTATTCAAAATCGGAGACGTGCTCCGGTGTACATGGCTAGACTTATCTTTCCTATCGATCACAGTTACGTCGGAATTTATTTGACTCGTAGTATCACTATCTTTACTATAAGCGTTTGTAATACCTCTTTCGGTGTAGGCTTTCAGTCCGGGACGCTCTACCGCCGCCGTTCTGTGGATCATTCCTATAGTGCCTTTCTCTATGTTGGTATGCGACGTTTTCTCTATCGACTCCAAATCCTTGGTCACTTCCGTGTAAGAAATGGATATCTTCTTGTCGGGCGTCGTCTTCAAGTGCACCTGCTCCTCGGACGGGGGTATCTTGTCCTTGCCAGCCCCACCTTGCAGTCTTTCAACAGTCTTTCTTTCTTTCCTTTCCCAGTCCTCTGGCTTCTTCGAATCCTTAGCACCCTTCTCTTCCGGGGACGTGTATCCCAGGATCAGCAGCTTACCAGGTCGGACAGGGTCAGACTCTATTAACTTATAACTATCTAAACCTAATTTTACAATTCCCGATAACTCACTATTAGGTAAATTGGAAGGCAGTATATTGGAGGTAGTGTTTACGGAAGTTTCTATCACATCGAAGTCTAGGTCCTCGCTGGAAGCTAGACGCTTACGTTGACCGGAAAATAATTTAGCTTGATACTGATAATACTGACGTATGTTGTCGTAGTCCGTCACCTCCTGGGATTCTATCTCTTTGGTGGCGATGTGATCGCCGTCGTACTCAGATCTCGAGCCGGAAGAGTAGTCTTCGCTCGGGGTAGGAGTTTCTAGAAGGCATTGGTCTTCGCGGAAGCCATCGGTATCCAAAGAATCGTCGTCATCCTGCGGTGACGCACTTGCTGCTGTCGCAAGGAAACACATAAAGGGTGGAGAAGGGCGTTAAATGTGAGCGTGAACGTGTCTATTGTGAAAAGGTGTTGCATTGTTCGTTGCTGCTGTGGTGCAACGGCCTTTACGGTTCGACTAGTTCAGAAAATAAATCACAGAGGCTCGTGCGGCCCCCAATCATCTCTCGCACATACACATGAAACGTATGAGTGTCAGAATGTGTACAATATGGACAAGAGGAGAGGAGGTGTAGGATTACGACAGCTATTTAAGTATTTATAAAGCCGCTAAGGCATTCCGCATCTCCATAAGCTTCTACAAATTTATAGCATTTTCCGAAAAGCAGAAACGGCTTTTATAGTAACGATGCCCAAACTAGTAGCAAAATTCCTTTTGTCATAGTGGGCGAAATAAACTAAATCATTTTTACGGAGGAACACAAACAGCCTTGTACGGTTTAATTTATTTTTCCCAGAGTAAGCAACTAAAAAACAAAAAAAAAATTCACTGACCTTGAAGTGGCCTTTGCCACGTGATGCCCGAGGCCGCGATTTGCCCAAAAAACTCACCCTACCCACAGTTACCCTTGACAGGCGGGGTAGACCTCGTAACGCCAATACGAACTCGCAAGAATAAGTGTGGGTGAAATGTGACGTCATGCACACAATTATTTACAATTAATAGTCATTGTTCTGTTACAGATTCCCTGAGAATGGAGTTTGCAAAACGGTTCATCACAAGCGGACATTTGAAGCACGGCTTCCGGGTAAGTGAGGATGGGGATATTTAACACCTAGCCCGTTAATTTGGCATGTAGTGGTCTTCCAATAAACGTGTGCCAAATTAACGGTTTAATGGAATATATGTTGTGGTTAGATACAGTGGGCAATGGTGTGAATGAGATGAAAGGTGTTTTACAGTTGCAATTTAAACGTTTAGCCGGAAAGTGGTTAGTCTTTCGGTTTTGCTATAAAAGTAGGTTATGTGAAGCCGCATTTACTGTAGGAAGTATTTTGCTGTCAGCTAAAATCTTTTTTATCTATGTCAGATTTGCAGGAGAAGATGCTTTTTTCCTTATTTTAGATGATTTAGTCAGATTACACAAGTGTCTCCATTAGGGTGGCCCAAAAAAGACGAATATTTTTTTAGTAGAAAATATGTTAGTTTATCATGTTTTATGAGCCCCCTCAAAAAATCAGCTCAAAAAAAATTTTTAGAGATCGCTCAAGATTTTTAAAAATTGTCAAAAATTATTTCTTTTTTAATTTTTTTCTCGTTATTTTATCATTTTCTAGGTTGAAAAAAATCTCGATTCTGAAATTTTCAAATCAATATTTTAATTTCTAAAGGTCGCTCATAATTGTTTTAACTTTCAAAGTAGTGTACCTAAAATGTTTTCGAGCGACCTCTAAAAATAAATATCAACGAACTAATAAATTTTTTTATTGAATTTAATGAACAACAGAATAGATCACGATTTTGGAAATTTTTAAAAATCTTGAGCGACCTCTAAAAAATTTTTTTTTGAGCTGATTTTTTGAGGGGGCTCATAAAACATGATAAACTAACATATTTTCACAAGACAAACGAAAAAAAAATTTAGTTTTTTTTTGTTGGGCCACCCTAGTCTCCATATTCCAGACTGATGTACGACCGTCATTAACAGAAAGCGGATACAACAACAAATAGAAATCTTTTGACAAGATGGTATAGTTAGTCCAATTAACTAAGCCTTTAAATCGAAATTTTGTCAACTTGGCTGAATTTTTGATATGAGTTAGTTTAAGGTATATTATAACAATAAGTGAGAGTAATTTTTTGTTCAACCCCCGGCCAAGGGTGGAAAAAGATAAAACAAAGGGCTTTTTCAAGATAACTCAAAAAGGGTAAGAGCTAAAAAAAAAGTTTTTCATGAAAGTTGTAAAGCAGACAATTCTACATAAAAATGGCTTCTTAACTTTTTCTTGTACTATTAAAATTAACAGAGTTAGGGAGGCTAGAAGTTAAGGGAAGATTTCAGAAATTAAAATTTTGTTAAATCATTAAAATTAACGATTAAAAATTTGATTTTTTGTTATAACTTTCTTATTAAAAATTAAAAAAATATATCTATTTCTCTGAAAAGAAAAGTTACATTTTTTAGAGCAGATTGAAAAAAAAAATTACTAAATTAATTCATTTTTCTGTTTGTTATGATTTTTTTTAAATTTCTGAAATCTTCCCTTAACTTCTAGCCTCCCTAACTCTGTTAATTTTAATAGTACAAGAAAAAGTTAAGAGGCCATTTTTATATAGAATTGTCTGCTTTACAACTTTCATGAAAAACTTTTTTTTCTAGCTCTTACCCTTTTTGAGTTATCTTGAAAAAGCCCTTTGTTTTATCTTTTTCCACCCTTGGCCGGGGGTTGAACAAAAAATTACTCTCAGTTATTGTTATAATATACCTTAAACTAACTCAAATTCAGCCAAGTTGACAAAATTTCGATTTAAAGGCTTAGTTAATTGGACTAAGTATTTGACTTAAAATTCCATATCTGTGACATACTGTTTTATGTCATGAAAAGATTCATTTTTCTCAACAACTTTTATTAAAAAAGTTTTTCAGTATCTCAACTCGCTCAAAGGATATAAAATATTGTACAGAGTGATTCACAAATGGTGACCAAAAATGAAACCTCGTATTCTTTGGTGAATTTTAAGTGGAGTCGTCCCTATAAAGTTTCTATCTAGTTAGTAGTAGTTAGTATCTTCGTTAAAAAGATACAGGGTGTTAAACTTCAGCAAACATTTTTAATTTTTTTAAATAAATTCAAAACTAGTAAGTGAAATAATTTGAAATTGGGCACATGTATTTATGTAAACATTGTCCAAAATCCGAGGGCTGTTCCTAAAATTTACATGTTCCAGAGGCGGAGGTACAGGGTATCGGTAGCACATTTTTCTAAATACGCCACTGCTTTACGGTAACAAGCATGGTATTTGGATTCGTCTCAGTTCGTTCTTTAAGTTTTACTCGAAAAACATTAGAGAGTAGTAATTTGTAAAAAATTGAAAGACAAATCCGAAAATGTCATGGTTTTTACCGTAAAGCAGTGGCGTACTATTTTATTTAGAAAAATATGTCGCAATACCCTATCTCTCCGCCACTGAAGCATGCAAATTTTAGGAAAAACCCTCAGATTTTAGACAATGTTTACATAAATACATCTGCCCAATTTCAAATTATTTCACTTACTAGTTTTTAAATTATTAAAGAAAATTAAAAATATTTTTTGAAGTTTAACACACTGTATCTTTTTAACAAGCGTCCTAGATAAAAATTTTGTAGGAAGACTGCCTTTAAAATTCACCAAAGTATACGTGGTTTTATTTTTGGTCATCATTTGTGAATCACACTGTATACAGAGAAAAATGTGGTTCGATCAAGTCTGTTACTGATTTTATCAACGTTGCCATTGATACTTTCAATGTATGACGTAAATCATTTGTTTATATAAATCCGTACTGCTGATTCATATTTACTTTTCTACTGGGTATTAATTATTTAAAATAAATATAGTAATTTTGCACAAAAATAACTAAAACGTGTCGGTAATGAATATTGAGAATATTTTGTTTTCTAGTTTAACGCTGACAAAATCAGTAGAAACTAGATCTGCTAGTGTTTGATTTCTCCATACTTATCGCCTTATATCTTTTGAAAGGCAAGAAATATTGGAAAATATTTTTAATACACCACTGGAAATTAACGAAACAAATATTTCATAAATTTATTAATGATTTTTGAAAAGTTGTATCTCAGTGAAAAATGGTAGTGTCGAGAAAAAAATCCATTTTGGAGCATTAAGTCTCTCATTTCAACATCTTTTGACAAAAAAAAAATTTTGAGCCACGATTATCAAGGAATCAAATGAAATTTTCAATTTTTTTTGTGGAGGTATTAGCTTGTTTAATCAGCTTCAATTTGCTTCTTGAAAGGTCTCCGTACGACTATTGATTACCGAGATATCGGCAGTTGAATGAATATGACACTTTTGTCTCTGCAAGAAATTATTGCACAGTAAATCCTAGGGCTGTTTTCAAAACATGAATACATTCTCTACAAGAGAAACCTACCATAAGACAGATATGACATTATTTTCTCGTGTCCAGCAACTTTTCCAAAAGAAAAAAAAAATTTTTTTTTGCTTCATTTTAAACGATGTCTAATGTAAAATTGTGGTAAAAGTAAAAAAAAATTCTTCTCAGCATTAGTCTTTTCATCAATATTCATCAAAAAACGTAAAAAGTATTTATATTTTTTTACATTTTTTTTTCAAATTAATGTCAAGGATGAAAGAAAACTGTTTTCTTCGAAAACCATGACAGATTCTTGTAGAGAATATATGCAAGTTTTCAAAACCGCGCTTGGATTTACTGTGCAATAAATAGTTGTGAGATATCGATGATTAAAGATAAAGTGTCATTTTTCATTCGGTAACCAATAGTCGTGCAAAAACCTTTGAAAAAACAAATTGAAGTTGATTAAACAAGCTCACTGACCTCTACATTGATCCAGTTTGAAAAAATTCGCCAGTCCAAAGAAAATGTTTACTCCATGTATTTCTTTTGATTTCTCAATAATTATAGCTCAAAAATATTTTTTGTAAAAAGATTTTGAAACTAGAGCCTCAACATTGTTTTTTGTTTCGACATGGCCATTTTTCACAGAGATACATCATTTGAAAAATCAATAAAAAAATTATGAAATATTTTTGTTCCCTTAATTTTTACCTGTAGTGTAGAAGTTATTGAGAAAAAAAGCCTTTCACCGTCTTAGCGCGATAAACTTGCCAAAATGCAATTTTAAGTGAACTGTTTATTAACATAAAACTGTAAAAAAACATCTCTCGTGGTTTCCTATTTGCTCTTTCCGTTTTCCTGTAATGGCGGTCGATCATCAGTTCTGTGCCATATTTTTGATATAGTAACCAAAGTAATTGCATTTACAGAAGTGGGAAAAATAACCCCATCACTAATTAAATTTGCTCATGATCATAGATTCAAGTTCAAGTTTTTCTCCTTTGCAATTTTTTTTGTATTAGTAACGGTTTGAATGTAACGAATTACTTTATCAGTAAATTGTATTTAACTGGTTCATAAAAACCAATAATGCTTTGTGGAGTGTTTCTTTCAAGAATATTTGGTCATAAAAGAAAATAGTTATACTCGTATCAGATTTCTGCCGCTCTGTAAATTGCGATTATCGAATCTCCGTGGTTGTTTTAATTTGAGGCACATTAAATAACAGGAATTTCATGAGGAACTTCTGTTCATAATTTGCATAATGAGAAAGATCTGTAATGATTCTACTTATTGAATTATATGTTACTGAAAATTCTATTTTCCAATAATTTTCCTGAAAGAACAATTTACAAGTTTCTGAACTCTAAAGTTTATTTTTATTATCATATACAGGTTCGGAAAGTCCCCATGGTTCATCGGTCGTTACGTGAGAGCGATAAAGTAAGTCATAGAAATCCGTGCAATAGAGAAGGAATGAAGGCGTCTTATAGTTACCGCCCGTTTCGTCCTTCCACAAATAAAATCCACTTCCACTTGTAATTCAGCGGCCGGTGGTTATCTTTGTTTTCGTCGTTTGGCTTTTCTTTAATAGATGTCACTACTTATACAATTTCGACTCCGGTATTCTGATATGTTACTACAATCCGTTAACAGAGGGCAGCATAACGAGTAACAAAGAATACTTTTTACAGTAGCTAGTAGATACCTCTGTTTGTAAATCTAGTGACCTTGTTTCCCCTACTGAGAAGTTATTCAAATGGAGTATAGTGCTCAACTGCATTTAAAGTTCATTTAGTTGTTATTTAAGTATACATTTTAAAATGACTTAAAAATCCCAAGAAATAAAGCAAAATTCCCTATTTCCCTAACTCCAAAAAATCTCACCTTAGAGAAATTGTACTGCCCTCTGTTAACGGATTGTATTAACACATCGGAATACGGGAGTCGGAATTGTATAAGTAGTTGACATCTATTAAAGAAAAGGCAAACGACGAAAACAAAGATGACCACTGGTCGCTGAATTACAAGTGGAAGTGGATCTTATTTACGGAAGGGCGAAACGAGCGGTGACTATGAGACGCCTTCGTTATAGCCATCCTTCTCTATCGCACGGATTTCTATGACTTACTTTATCGCTCTCACGTAACGGCCGATGAACCATGGGGACTTTCCGAACCTGTATAAGTTTTTTATGGTAATTAAATTTCTTTTAGATTTATTTCGATTTATGCGTTGATGTTGATTAATAAAATAAAATGAATATAAAACAAAGGAAAAGATTTCATTTCTATAAATGCAATTGCTTCGATTATAATGTCAAAAAAACACATCTGTATATTAGTTTACCAAACTGTACCAAATTTTATTTAAATTTGAAAAATAAAATCGTTTTAGTATTATTTAATAGTAACTTAAAATTTTTGCCAGAAGTGGCTAAGCAACTGTGGATAGAAATAACAGTGAACTATTCAAATGTTTAATGAAACAATTATATCATAATTAGATCTTTTTTTGCTACAGAAACTTTAATTACTTTAATTCTAGTACAAATTTTACTCATGCTTGTCTATAAACAATATTAAATATGAATTGCTACGCTGACAACATATTACATACAAATTCCTACTTTTATCGCATTTATACTACAAAATTTGTAAGTAGTAAAAGATTAGTGTTTTGATATTTAAACGGACTATAAATTACAACTTTTCTGTCACAGGCAGATATTCCACTACGTTAAAGAATCTTAAAAACTTGAGCTGTAAAATCGTATATTCCTCAAATAGTTAGAGGATTTGAATAATAAAAACGCATGTGGAATATCTGTCTGCAACGGTGATGGAAGAAGACTGTACCACACGTCACAATCACAACAATGAACATATTTACATACACCAAGTGTTTTAAGAGTCCAAGACAGTTTATAGTTAGTTTTCTCGAAAGACTGGAGAACATGCTAGTGTCAAGACAATCGTGAGATCGGTGAGACGGAATAAAAAATCGTGAAAAATATTGTGCAGATGTGCCAAGTTATGAAATCGGGGTAAGTCGATAAGTTGTTTTGTTATATTGGTCCACCATCGAGCAAAAGTATATTCAAATATCTTTGTTGCTTTTTATTTATACAGGGTGTTTATTTTGATCCCAAACTTATGGTGCACGAGGGATGGCTCAAACTTTAAAGGATTGGTTCTTTAGGTAGAAATTGGCAAACGGTTTATATAAACTTTGGCCCGAAACAGCAGTGGTTTCTTAAAAAAATTAAGTTAACGCATAGAAAAGCTAATTTTATTCGATATTGATATACTAAATTATATCAAACACAGAAAAATACGTATGCATAGTTTAACGTTTTATAGCACAAATAAATAAAAAAATATCATAAGTCACGTCTATTTGCTATTTGATGGCGTGTGCTTTGAAAATCAACACAATATTTGAAACTTTCTTTTATTTTTTTTAATTATTCTTCTGTAACTTTGTAACTGTAAAATTTATAAAAAAATGGTTTTAATAAAAGTTGCCTGGAATCATGTGGGCCATGTAAAGAAAATATTTTTAGCTTTACAGGGTGTTCCATTTCGCGTAGGCGCTACATAACTTTGTTATTTTAAATGGAACACTCTGTATATTATTGCGTTTTTTAATTCCTTGGTTAATTTTAGGTAGAGTTTATTAAATATACATGGTGTTTAAAACTTACCGTTATCCAGATAATCAGTTGTTTTTGAAAAAAAAATCACAATTTCAACCCTCTAAATGGGCGTCTAAACCGTAAAAGTTAGAAACCTGGAGTTTTCACATTTCGTTTTGGCATAAATTACTCTATCTTGTCATCTGTGAGTATACACGAATATACACGGCCCAAATGATTCCAGGCAACTTTTATTGAAATCATTTTTTTATAACACCCTGTATTTACGTATTTTATATTTTTTTTATTTGTTATTGTTTTTGTTCTCGTTCACATTTAGCTTTTTTTATCTATTAATTAAAATTCATTTGAAAAATTGTAGTTCCTTTTGCAAAATAAACAGAAAGTTTGGTAGATATTATTGAATTTACTGCAAAATCTAAGAAAACACGAAAATTTACTAAGACCATTTGTTTCCCCCCTAAATAAGGCGCTTCAACTAGGTATGCATAAATATTTTAAAAAATTCATAGGCGTAGGGGTTATGCTTCATGAAAGGGACATACCCTCCCTTACCTACAACACTGGTATCTGAAAACAGAATTACAAACATAAATACTAAAGGTATTGCTGAACCATTTTGTGAAGCTTTTTTTTAATTAAACATGTAGCTATTTTTATTCAAACTAACCTATAAAAAGTTTTATCCTGCTATTTCACTTTTTTTAAGAAAACGTGAAACAACTTAAACTTGGATAAGTAGCGCCAATAAATAAACAACACTTTCATTAGAAATTTGAAACTTATGCTATATTTATAAATTTTTTGTGCTAAATTCATTTATGTAAAAAACTGTAGCATTGCATTTAAAATTTTTGAGATAAATTCATAAAACCGCATTCTTGTGAAATAACGCCATTTATGGGTTTCCATATTGAGGTAAATGACATACGCATTCGCCACGAAATAAAGCATGAAAAGACCTTTCCAACGAGGTATAGCACTATGGGTTTTTGATTAGCCAATGCTAAAAAAAATGCATTTTCTGATCAGACATTAGGGGTACCCTACCTTTTCTGTCGAATGTCAATAACCAAAGTTATGCTCAATGAATCTGGCTAGCCATATTTGCACTATTTAAAGGCGGTTTTCCACTAAACGGACAAAACAAAAAAACACAAACTTGTGTCGAATAAAACAAAACTGTAACTTTTCGCAAACTTTTTGAAGACTGGCGTGTTTTGCGACAGTTGGAGTTTTATTTTTCGGGTTCCGCTCGAAAGCGGTCACATCAAAAGGTTTCGACGTGTTTTGAAACTCAAGTCTGTTTAGTGGAAACGGTCGTGTTGTGTTTTCTATTTAAGTGATCCAACCCAATATCTATGTTGGCGTTTTCTTTTTCCCAAAAACAATATTTTAATCATTAATGAATTATAGCTATTAAAAATATATATATGTGTACGGTTAAAGTGTTTACTTGGCTAGGATACAAACTAACCAAGTAAACACTTTAACCCTACATATACCACGAACTTCATCGATGGATATCTGGGAAACCGCTCGAAGGATTTTTTTGAAATTGTGACGGCGTGATACGGACTGTGGAGCCTACCAAGCTAAAATATTTTCAAGGTCATCCGGTTATACCGGAAGTTGATACTAACTTTCTTACTTTAAATGGTACCACCTGTATATTATTGCAAAAAAATTTGGAGTTTCCATTTAAAAATTTCGAGTTTTCCACATATTCTGAACTTCATATTCGATAAGTTTTTTTGACCACCCTGTATAAAAACTGGAAAATTTTCATGTCAAATTCGATAAAGTAGGTCTTTTTGTATAAAATGTCCAATTTGCACAAAAAAATAAACCAGGAAAACTAAATTTTGCTGACAGTCTGCATCTGTCAATTTTTGTTTAAAAATCGAAATATCTCGGAAACGGTCAATCCTAAGTACGGAGTGTGCTATACGTTTTCAACTTAAAAATGGATGATGTTTCCAAATATAATATACAGGGGGTTCCATTTAAAATAAGAAAGTTTGTATCGACTTCCGGTTTAACCGGAAGTACGATGACCTTGAAAATATTTTAACTTGGTGGGCCCCACGATCCGTATCACACCATCACAATTTAAAAAAAAATCTTTGAACGGTTTCCCAGATATCCATCGATGGAGTTCGAGGTGGGATACTCTGTAGATACACTTTTTTTCCAAGGACTTCAATATAAACCAGCCATAACTAAGAATAAAAAAATCTTCTCTAAACAAGTTGGCTGGTTATTGGAAAAATGTGTTCTGACTCCCTCGCGACAACCAGTGGAAAAGGACTGAAAACAAAAACAAAACTCGGAACAAAATCTAGCCCGCTTGATGGAAACAGGAGTTTTGGGTTTGTTTCAGTTTTGTTTTTGTTTTGTTCTAGAAAACACAAACAGGACATAAACTCCACTGTTCGTTTAGTGGAAAACCGCCATAATATACCTCAATAGGAAACATTTCTGAGAAAAATTCAACTCTATGTTTTGGTATGTTTATTGCGTCCCCTAGCGGCCGAGCTACGAACTTGAAAACAGTTTCCAGCGATTTCTTTTGGTCGATATATTCTACGAAAATTTTTTCCCGAAGCTCTAGGGCCTATACTTTCCTTAATATCGTACCTCGCCGACGTTAGCGAGACACCCTGTATAATAATTTATGATGTGCTTTAAATGGTGGAATTATATTTTATGGTTTATTTTCTCCGCTAGATTTTATAACCTGACACATAGAAGAACTTCAGAGAAGTAGAAAAAAGCAGTACCGCAATTTACAAAAAGCTGTGATTAAAAAGCTCTCAAAGCATTCATAGCACTGTAGATCAGCCCTCCGGATGATTTATTTTCTGCTACTTCTGAATCGGGCCGGACTTATGTTAGTACACCGCAGTGTTAGTCGTCAGAGTTATGAATTATCGCTTCCTTTGTTTGTTAGCTGAAGCTTTCTTTGCACCAAAGCATGTTGCACATTTATAGTGTTATTTTGTATAATGTAGTTAGTGTTAATAACGTCACACAAAATGACAACGCTCTCTCACAATATTACTCAGGGCTCGGTTAAGTCAAGTCGGTTGTCATTTTGCATAAGCGGGGACACAGGGATATACAGAGGTTTGTACATACTAAACATTATCCTTCAAAATAATGGCAAAAATCAGTACTACGTGACGCCCGTTTCTCAAAGATCGAAACGAGCGCCGACAACTAAAAATCTAACTTGTTCAACCGACTGCAAACTCCATTTAAATGTGGCATATCAAGTACGTGTGGGATACATGGCATATTGTTAATATAAAAAGACCGCTAAGACATCAAAGTTACTTACCCTGCCTGGCCTGAAAAATTGAAAAATAGGAGTCACTTTCGAAGCGCGCGACGCGGTGTGTCTCTACCGGAGTAAGTTACGCAGACGGCGATAATCAATCGACTGCTTCTCGAAGGTAAAGGTATGAAATTTAATCCAATAACCAGGAAGCCATACGATATTCAAGTAATTGAGTCATGTCGGTCAAATCGGTATTGATGTAATCGATACTATTTTTTTTAAATACAGTTTTACGCCACACACATTAGTCCAACCAAATTACACTTGGAGAAAAAAAAATGTTACCTGGACTCTTATAAGTGGAAATGGTAAAAGGGCTTATAATACACCTAAGAAAAGTAAATGCGTGAGCAGGGGCGGCGGAGGGTTGATTTGGGGGGTTGAAAAGTTATGAAAAATTGTATCATTGGGATTTCTGGCGAAAGTTGACGTCAAACAAAAAAGTAGAGTCCACTTTTTAACATAACCTCAAAATTTCCGAGAAGAATGCGAAAAACATTTTTTTTTTATTTTTCGTTTTTTATTTCTCATTTCCGCAAAAATAATTTAATTTCGACGAAACTTGGTGAAAATATACCTCTATGTGTCTTAAATAACCACAAATTTTTTTAGATAAAAAAATGAAGAAGTTTCTGAGTTATTCATTTTTTTCGACCTGAAACACTTTTTTTTCAAAGAAAAATTCTGCTTAGAAAAATAATCGTACAGAGTTCTGCCGCTAATAATTTTTTTCGTTTTAACATACTTTTTGGTGAAATAAAAAAATCTGTAATCACAGTTCAAAAACATGCTCAAAAATGCAAAAAAAAATAAAAAATGACTTGCAACAATGAATTTTTCAGTTATTGTTGATAATTTGTTTAAATTAAAAAACATTCAAAAACAGATTACACCATTAAATTCTACGGAAAAAAATTAAAATAAACCGTGTCTCATTGTTTGACCCAAAACTTTATTTTTGTACAGTATTGCTATAAACATCTAAGTCGAATTACAAATGTACAAATGATAAATTATCTCTGGATGATTTGAGATTTCAGCAATACAAAGTATTAACTGCAAAGTCTACTGTTGACGCGAAATCCGAAAACCCAAAATTTTGCAAAATCGTTTTATTTTTTTTTCTGCCTTTATTTGAAACCGATTTTAAATAAATTGCCACTTTTTCCGCTCTATCCAATGGCGTCAACATTTTTGCAATCCGACGTTTCTTCTTCGATGGGCCAAAACTTTCTAAACGGCATATTGTTAGGTATAAAAACACAACTTTGTTCCTCCTTATCTTGGACATACTGTATATCTGTGAATTCATCAAAATTTAAAAAAAATAAGTAACTAACCGATCATACGAAAAAAAATTATTATTTATTTTATTTATTCACTATTCGACCTATGTTTATAGCAATACTGTACAAAATTAAAGTTTTGGGTCAAACAATGAGACAGTTTTTTTGTATTTTTTCCGTACAATTGAATGGTGTAATCAGTTTTTGATTTATTTTGAAATTTAAACAGATTATCAACAATTTCTGAAAAATGCATTGCTGCAAGTCATTTTTTATTTTTTTTTTGCATTTTTCATCATGTTTTTGATTTGTGATTACATTTATTTCACCAAAAAGTATATGTCAAAACGAAAAAAATGATCATCGGCAGAACTCTATACGATGATTTTTCTAAGTAGAATTTTTCTTTGAAGAAAAAGTGTTTCAGACCGGAAAAATGAATATCTCGGAAACTTCTTAATTTTTTTATCTAATAAATTTTGTGGTTATTTAAGACACAGAAAGATATACTTTGACCAAGTTTCGTCAAAATTAAATTATTTTTGCGGAAATAAGAAATAAAAAACATTTTTCTCGGAAATTTTGAGATTATGTTAAAAAGTATCCTCTTCAAAAGTTGTAGATTTTTGCATGATCTACCACTTTTGTATTAGATACTTTTTTGTATGACGTCAACTTTCGCCAGAAATCCCAATGATACAATCTTTCATAACTTTTCAGCCCCCCAAATCAACCCTCCGCCGCCCCTGCTCACACTTTTATTTATTTTTTTTTTCGTTTATTATAAGCCTCTTTATCATTTCCACTTATAAAAGTCCAGGTAATCATTTTCTTTTTTTTCCCCTCTAAATGAGTTATTTCGATCGATCTACAAACGTACCAACGACCTAAAAATGACTTGCAACTATGATTTTTACTAAATAACTGAAAACTGATTGAATAAGATCAAAAGGAAAATCTAGATTATTATATTACCGCCAGAACTTGTTAATTTTTATTGAAAATCTTTACTTAAACAGTGTGTAGTTTATTTAATGTTTTGGAATCTGGCGTACCTCAGGGTTCTGTTGTGGGACCTTTTTAGTCCCAAATTACGATAAATGATTTTCCATAATATAAATGACATCAAGACTGTTTCTTTCCTTTTTATGAATACAAATTTTGCCACGCTCTCTAATGTTTAGGAGTTTATGTCCCTATATCATCAATTTATTTAAATTATGATCAATCTTTACAAAAACGAGAAAATTATTTTCATGTTTTTATGAATAATTCACCTTTTGAGCCACGGCATACCTCAGGGATCCATTTTTGGACCGTTTTAATTTCAAATTTCGATTAATGATTTACAAAATCTAAGAAAGTGTCTTTCTCTTTAAAACTACGTACTGTAATGTATAAGAGTTTATATCAGTACAGTTTATTTTCAATATGATCATGCTTTACAAGAATTACCACATGTTCGGGAAATTTAATATAAAAAGTGGTGATTTATGTTAATCTTAAATAGCATTAAAATTCGTCGATGTGTCCTTCTTCGAGGCGTTCACTGAAGGCGTATTAATTCTATAAGTCGAGGCGACACACTTTTATGTTTTCTTTCTAATACTTCCGACTTATAACCGGATTGGAACGGGGCGTTTTTAATACGCAGAT
Organism: Anoplophora glabripennis; assembly: GCF_000390285.2. NCBI lineage: Eukaryota > Metazoa > Arthropoda > Insecta > Coleoptera > Cerambycidae > Anoplophora > Anoplophora glabripennis. The sequence goes on from NW_019416313.1 coordinate 774,873, forward strand.
CTATTGATATGCCACATTTTGTGCAGAAAATACTCATTTTAACCAAACGAAAATCCCACCGCGTCTGCGAACAATGCTGTTGACAGATATAATGAGTATTTCTTACACATACATCTAAGAAAGCCGTCTTTGGTAAAAAATCCAAGCCGTGTAGGAGAAAAAGACTCACCTTGGACCGTGGCTGCCTGTTCCCTTATCAAGAAGTCAGCTGGACTCGGGGGCGGAGTTTTGGAGAACATCGGTGATCTCGGATCTGAAAAATGTATGGTATTTATATTTCAAAGAATATAAATGTTTCAACAGTAGAAACAAATATTAGGAATTGTTTAAAGATATTAAATTTTTGCTGGTTTTTGCTGGCGCCGCTTTTATTTTTCACTTAACCAAACGATGTGAGAGGTCACCAAGGGACACGTGACTGTACAAGAAGAGTTGTATGAAAAAAGGCAGGCAAAATACTCAAAGTCGAAAAGTAAGACTTGTTCAAGAAAAAACCGCAAGAACGCTTAAAGTTCTCGACAGTGTTGGTCTACTGTGAGGAATCAAAAAATTTAAATAAAATTTGGGACACGTGGTGTGAAATGGGATGAGGTAAGCTCCATTTTCAATCGAAATTATTATCTATGAGATTTCATTAGTGACGGAAAATTCAAGTAGTCGTTGGAAAATAATTGAATGTTCGTTGTTTAAAGTGCATAAATGTCACAAAATACTTGTCATTACTCAACAAGAACGTCAAACGTATAACTTTTGTGCTTTCAAAATGTTTTCTCATTGAGAAAAAGTTGATAAGTTGCTAATTTACGGCGAGTCACAAAAAATTCAAGTAGAGCTGTAGAGTTATATCGAGAAATGTATCCAGAGCGCCTCATTCATGATCATAGAACCTTTACAAGATTGGAAGCAACCTTGCAACGAAATGAAGATGCATTTTCTGTTCGGAAAAATCAAATAATTGACCGAAGGGTAAGAAACAATGTTAATACAGCTCGACTGTTACAGTATTTCGAACAAAATCCACGAAATTCTATACGGCAGGCTAGCCGGGATTTGACTTTGGATAAATCAGCCGTTCAACGAATTTTAAAGACCAATGGGTATCATGATTACAAAATTTAGAATTTGGAATATTTGCCTGAGCGTCACATTGAAAACAGACTTAATTTTATAGCTTAAATTGAAGTAAATGTAGAAACTATTGATCAGAATCTTTTTCGGCAGGTTCTTTGGACGGACGAAAGTCGGTTTGTCAGTAACGAACACTACTGGTCCATTGAAAATCCCCACATTGTAAATCCAGTCCAAAACCAATGCCATTTAGAAATAAATGTATGGTGCGGCATCATTGGTTATTTTTTTGAACATACATTGAACAGTGTGAGTTACCTAAATAAATAAAGAATAAATTCCTGCACTCCTGGAGAATGTGCCGTTTCAGCTAAGGAGAAACTTATGGTTTCAGCACGACGCACAGTGGGATTTTTTGGTATATTTATGGACAAAATTCTTGTTACAAAAGAATTTTCATGCAATCGTAGCAATTTTTTTTTTAAATACTCGTAAACATCTGTACTTTAAGCAGGAATTGCGGAAATTTCGATATTCTTAAGCCCTAAATTATGTCAAGTCATTTTATGCCTAATCACGCAATCCACATATTTGAACTCTGCGCATATTTTTGGACAAACAACTTTAGGATCCACAAATTTCATGCAATCGTAGCAATTTTTTTTAAATACTCGTAAACATCTGTACTTTAAGCAGGATATATGAAATAACAACCAAAGAAAGTCTAAAGGTTATGGGAAGCCATACAACTAGATGACAATACAAAATAAACTTGTCTTCAATTATAAAGAGATTACTTATCAGAAATAACAGTGGTCTAGAACCTACTGGTTCCACAAAGCTAACTTAATAAACAAGTATTAAGATTACTAAAAATATACGTTTACACAGACCGACAAAAATTTAAAAATCCTACAACAGATGGCATTACTACATAACCTCAAATATGACGAAAATCAGTGTTTTTGCACTTTTAGGTTAGGATATCTCAAAAATCTGACGTGGTAGAGCAATTCTGCTGCCAGATTCGGATTCAGCGCACCTAAATCCTTCGGAAATGTATATTCAAGTTTCTGCTTCCTAAAGAAAAGTTAAATTTTGTTGGTATGTGTTATTTTCCACGACTACTTGATCCTTCTACTGCTAATGTGATTTTTAGGTGATATTTCTTTTGAAACTCTTTAGGACGATATTGCTTATAACTTTTAAACGGGAAGTAATACAGAAAAATTTCTCTAATAAAAGTTTATTAGAAAAAAGAGCAGAAAAAAAAATTGGGTTTGTTTCTGGAAAAAATATAATTGATGACGTCATTAGTCGTTTCTGTCAAATCCCAAAGATAATACTTTCGATTGAAAATGGAGCTTACCTGATCCCATTCAACACCACGTGTCCCAAATTGTATTTAAATTTTTTGTATCCTCACAGGCACATACTTTTGAGAGACCCTGTACATACAGGGTCTAAATGATAAGTTTAGCCAAACATTAATGGTGTATTCTACTAATGAAAATAATCAAGTTTTGCCCTATAAAAATTTTTGATAGGACGCTTCTCTACAGAGATACAGGGTGTTAAAAGTTTCAAATATATAATTTAATAAAAAGGTGCAAATTAAAAGTGTTCTTTACCTTCGTCGGCAATCAGCTTCGACACCGGCGCCTTGGTCTTCTCCAGGCTGAGGGTCACTCCCTCCAAAAGCTCCGCGTCGTCTGCGGTTCTGTGTGTGGTATCATTCGGTATGACTGTGCGCGTTTCCGTCACAACTGTGGTGGTGGTGGTCTTCATCTCCTCGAACTGCGGCACTGCCCCCGAAACTTTACCGTCAGATGGAATTGTGGTTTTAACTTCGACGGTTTCGGTGACTGTCCGCGCGTCCGGCGTGACGGTTGTGGTTTTGGTCGTGGTGGTTTTCTTAGATTCTGGTGGTTTTGGTTGTTCTGGTGTGGTCTTTTGTTCGGGTGTCGTCTTTTGCTGGACTTCCGCGATCTTGTCTTCGACGATGCTCTGTCGCTTGATCGAGGTTATCTCCTGGACGATTTCACGTCTCTGTGAAGAGGCAGGAATGGTTCTTTCAGCGGAGAGCCGCTTCTCTATCTGCTCCCTTCGCTCGGCCACCGGCTTGTCAAACGATTCTTCTTCATCCTCGTCGGATTTCTCCACCGCCTTCTCTTCTGCTGAGTACTTGTCGTAAGCGTCTAGCTTCCTCTTAGCTGCGAAAATTAAATACATTTTAATCGGTTAAGTAAATTTAACGAAAAGTAACCACCTACCTTCAGTTTTATCAGCTACGACTTTCGCTTCAACGATTTCATCTCTCACTACGTCTTTGTCTATAATATCTATATCTTTTTTCAGTCTATATTTTCCTATCTCCTCTTGTTTTATCCTAGTGATCGTCTGACCGGTGTGGTCGACATTTAGGCACTGGGGTATTATGTCCTCCCTTCCTATCCTCTTAAGGGCGTTCTCCAGAGTGTTGGTTTGTGCTTTGTTGCCGGATTGTGACAGCCACATCCTCAGCATCGACTGAGCCTGCTTGGCGACGCTGTCGGGATACTCGGACTTGATGACGTTTATCTCGGATGTGGTAAGACCTAGTTGGTTAGCCAGAGGTACCCAGTCCTCTCCCAGGAGGTTGCTCATGTCTGCTAGTCGCGGGTCCGGTCGGAAGTAGTCGAAGTTCTCCGAAAGGAAGGTGTGTTTCTTGAGGGAATCCGTGTCTGTCAGGGAGATGGTGTCAGTGACAATGTCGTCCGGTAGGACGATGTTGAGTATGCAGATGGGTTGTTGAGGGGGTTCCCCTTTCGGTACCTGAGAAGTGTACGAATTTAGTTTTCTTTCAAGGTCGACAAAAGTATACTAACCTTTGATTCCTTCATAAACAAACATCTGCTGACTGCTTCGGCGTGTTGGTCCTTTACCCTGACTGAAAACGGTAGTCGATTTTCTCTGAAAGCTCTAAACGAGAACGACAGCTGTTCTCCGCTCTTCGTAATTGGTACCAAGTTGCCGGCAAACTCTACGTACTGTAACTTTCCTTCCAGTACCTCTACGTCTCTGCTCTTGGCGACCTCTGTAAAGTGCTCTTGTTGCTCCAGGGTTTTGTCCTCTTTGTCGTCTGTCATGCAGAATACTCTCAGTCTAGCTTCTAGCGGATCAACGCGTTTTGCGAAAACGACGAATTTGGCCATGAACGGCACGTGGATGGCTTCCCTAATAAAAATTTTAGTATGCAATTTACCACCAAATAGACGTATGGAATTAGGAGGAAACTTGTTGAAAGTCACAAATACTTACTTATATAGTTCTGTCGCCATTTTGGTTGCGTCTCCGATATTTCTGCAGTCCATCAGCCAAAATCGTGCTGATACGGTGGTCGTGAATGACACGCAGTCGTTGACAAAGGTTAAGGGTGTCGAACCGGTTACGTCCTCCCATTGTGCTCTAGTCGTACCACCTGCAGATGAGTTTTGGTTTAGTGGGTGCTAGTAGATGTCGCGACACAAAGACGTGCATGTTGGTTACTTTGTTCTATCGCCGTACACTTGACAATACCAGAAATTGCTCCAAAGGAAAATGCAAATGTATTGATTCACCTTTAGAACAGGGTAGTTTACGATAGTACATCACAAATAGTCTATCAAATGCTTCAACATGCAATTGGTACCCTGAGCTGAAGGCTTACTTAAATCCAATATATTTTTGTAGCGCATACGTTCTTACGTACGTCTTTTGGTGTATTCCTTAAATTGTTCAACATGCACTTATTTTCACCGTCTCATCGTTCGGTATTCCTTTGGAACAAATTTACGGTTGGAGCAAAAGCGGTTGTTTCGACAAGCAATGCAAGTGTTGAAGAAGCAAGAAGCAAAGCATTCAATCGAACTGTTTCAGAAAAGACCAGTCGCGTGGCAACTAACTTAGAATTAATATCATTGACTTCCTTGATCCTGAATTTTAAGTAAGGTGTAATTGAACGACTGATCTGACGGAGTAGGGATAAAAAAATACAAATTCGTAAAAAATAAACAAATGCAGCAAGTCTATAAGGTGAAATTGCAATTTGTGTTTTCGTGATATCTTAATTGATTCAAAAATAAAACAAAATTAACGACTAGAGGCAAAAGAAAATATATTTATAGATCCAAAATTCGAAGTGAAAATACACAGTTTACTTAAATCATCAACTACTGCTTGTATCTCGTTTTGGAAAAATTATACACCAACCACATGCTTAGTCTTGGTCCAGTGTATGGGGACTCCAGTTTACTATAGGGGTTTAGGTGGAAAAGTATGAAAAATATTTACATTTTGACTCTGAGCAAGCAACACGTTAATCGAACGTTATTCTTTTCTTCCGGTTTTGATTTTTACAACTGCGTACATTCATTTCTCACATACCTAACAAAAAAATTTAAAAAAATCATCAAGATAGATACATTCTAAAAGGGGGCAGCCCACAATATAGTTAGTTACCTTTGAGAGATCTTTTCCGAAACACCCCTGGGTACGCGCGTGAAAATTGTAACAATACCGCATTAGTCTTACTAGAAAAGTGACACTGTGACGTCATGGTGACGGGAAAAAGTCTTTGCACCTTCCGAGATGCGTTCGTGTTGGAAAAATTTAAAATACCGATGTTGCTCTTCTATCTCAGTCTAATTTCAGGAGAAAATGAAAACATCTGTAATTATGGATGAGAGGAATGATTGGTTTTTTATCTCTTGAGAGGGTGTCTCTAAAGGGTCTTGTACAACGCTCCACCAGGTATAGTACGGCTCAAAATAAGTCGATTTAAATAAACTTGCCTTAGTCCAAAAATTGGTAATAACGGAGCTACACGGTGTCAAAGTTGAAGAAATATTGTAATTTAACCAAACTTGCACCCTTGAGGAGTTATTAGCCCTCAAAGTGGGGCCCTAAAAAAATTAATATCTGCGACAATTTACCATAGAATAACCAAATTTGGTACATGATTTAGGTTTATTACTGGTCTTCTTTGACTATGATTTAAAGTAAACTGAAGAACTACAAGGTGTTCATTGGGGATGATTCACCCCTAAAATTGTTCAGAACTTTTTTTTCATTGACCGAATTGAAAAATAGTAATATTAATTCACAGCAGAATTTGATTTTAAATTTTATTTTATTCTTGTTAAATTTTAAAAAACTTTATGGTTTTGAAGAAAAACAAATTTAACAATTGGCCAAATAAATTTTACTTCACTTCTGTCCTAATTCTACAAAAAGAAAACAAGTACCTAAGAAGTTTTTAAATAAGCGAATATTGTATTAAGTAAAAAACACAAATAAATAATAAAAATAATAATTGATATTTTTTCAACAATTATTGAAATAAAATAATTTTAATACTAACTGACAAGTTTGAAAGATAAATTCATTGCGTACTACTGACTTTTTGATTATTTTCTAATGCACACTGTTAAAATCTTGTATCAGTTAATACGGTTTTTCTTGAAAACCATCAAGTTTTTTTAAAATTTAACAAGAGTAAAATAAAATTTAAAATTAAATTCTGCTGTGAATTAATATTAGTATTTTTCAATTCGGTCAATGAAAAAAAAAAGTTCGGTACAATTTTAGGGGTAAGTCATCCCCAATGAACACCTTGTAGTGCTTCAATTAACTATAAATCATAGTCAAGGAAGACCAGTAATAAACCTAAATCATGTACCAAATTTAGTTCTTCTGCGGTAAAGTACTGCAGAGATATAAATTTTTTTCGAAATTTAGGGCTCCACTAGGGTTGGTTGGTTTGGTTAAATTACAATATTTTGGACACTCCTACATACACCTGCCCTGTGTCGGTTCTTATACGATACACCCTGTATAACATTTTCTTTAATATCTTTGGACTAGTTCGAGATAACTTCGTGAAATTTCGTATCCGGAGGTTTTTTGGGATCAGAAATTCGAATTTATCGATGATTTCGTTGTGTCTTCTAGAGGGCGCCACAAGCGACATTTAGGACACATTTAAACAACTAAAACTTTTTTGTACCACGTTGTATTTCACTTTGGGCCGGAAAAATCTTTTCCCCCAACTTTTCCGATTGAAAAAGGTATAGTCTAAAAATATATCCTAAAGCATTTAAATTTGTAAATGCATAAAAAATTTGTTTAAAAGTTATTTTCAACTCCATTGAACATATCCTTCAAGACAGGTCAGTAATAATCAGTTATTTTTTTAGATTTTTAGACAGTTTAGATTGGTTGCATTATTTAGATTGTTTTAGACTGATAGATTGTTTTTAGAAAGTATGTTTTGTACTCTGCCAATTCTGTATACAGTAAAATTGTTAAATAACGAAATTTATATTTGTAATTGCACTGTTTGCTTTAAAGGCATAATTCTTTGCTCCTAATTTTGTTTATCAATCTTTTAAACAAATTTTTATGCATTTACAAATTTCAAAGCCTTTTTGTTGAAAACTGTTGGCTTTAAAGATATTAGCAAGGTATACCTTTTTTAAGCAGAAAAATTACGGGAAAACCCGTTGTTATCAGTTTTTGGATTGAGGCAAATTTAGTGAAATCGACTTGTTTTAAGTCGTATTATATCTGGTGGAGCGTTGTACATACCCTTTAAAGACACCCTACCCTGTCAGAGTAATTTTTCTCCGATTGACTATTGCAAGAAAAACATCAATTTTGTTTGTTGAATTCAAAGCTATCGAAGCTGCCAATAAAGCAAGCAATGAGCAAAACCTCTACACCTGTCTTTTTATAGGCAAGAAGCATTTTTTCAACATCTAGCAGCGCATTTTGTCTACGCTTTGCTTGTATGAAGTCATTTTCTCCCCAAATCAGAACTTTGCCATACAACAACATCGCACAAAATGATCGTGAAATTGTAGATAGATGGTGTATGTATTATTTTGAATTGCCTGAAGTCAAAGAATTTGGAAAGTGACGCCACAATGACGTCATCTTTGAAAACACAAAGCGCGAGGCTGGCAAACTGTTGCATGTTAAAATTTACAGTGATATCTGTCATATTTATCCAATATTTAAAAAATATGGTAGTTCCATATGTAATATTTCATTCCTGCTAATTCAAATCATGTTGTTCGTTTTATAAGCCCAAATAAGTATTATTCGTATATAATATTCGTGATTTATACACACAGAATTAATAAAGAGGCCCTTTGAGGCACAACAATTAAAAATTTCTATGAAACTATCTCTACAACAATTACCAATGTTTTAACTTAGTTTTTCGTTAATTACAGTCATTCTGCACTAAATACGTCTTGTAAATTTAAATAAATTACACTAGTCTCGTATACAGCTGCATTATGTTCTAAAGTTAACTCAGTATAATCTACTTTTATGGATATAAACTATAACGATTCACTTTTACCGTAATCCTGAAATCAAAGCATATTTACATGCTTTCAAAACTAATCTAACCAAGTTACAACCTATTCTAAATCAAAAATAACTTGTATGGTAACTACTTCTACCTACGAAATATCTACCGCAAAAACAAAAGCTTGCCAACCCCTTAACGACAAAAACAATTGACAAAAATACAGAGGGCACAACACAACATCAAGACATTGGGTTTGAATAATCATATTTTGATAGAAATTGGAAATCAAATTGGTTATGAAGGAGGTTTCATGGATGGGTTGAGAATATTTGTTCAATTTTTTTAACGGACAAAAGTGTGGAAGTAACTTCGATTTAGATGTAACTTCTTTGGAAATCATTTACAACTGCAATTGTGTTGTTTGTAAGTTAACAATTCGTACTGTATCTTTCTACAATTATCCCCACACTTTTGACCTTATCCTGACCCCGGACACAATAATATCGTCGCTGAAACCCGTCGAGACTTACCTGTGATGGAGCACAGCAGCCTCAAAGTAGGCGCTGACCCGGAATACTGGTTGATCATCCCCTGAGAATGAGCTCTGGGAGCGGGCATACTCAACGTTATGGCCTTGTGGAATTTCCTCCTTCTTGGTTCGACGGTTACTACCGGGGAGACGGCCACTCCATGGCCTAACAGTTTAGCGGTTAGCTCTGGGTCTATGGGTTGAGCCTGGAGAAGATGTTAGAGGTGTAGAACGTGGAGGCATACAGGTTCAACATATGTGTAAAATAGTGACCAACGAAGTTGTCATCATACGTATCACCACTTGTTTTCGAATGGTTAAAGTTATTTCTATAGAAATAGGTAGTTTCCGTGAAAAACTGGTTATCAACGAATGACTGACTGTTAGTTCTTGAAAGTGAAGTGAAATAACAATTAACACTGTTCAGTATAGCTGGAAACAAGCGTTTCTAAGTCATTGACATGTTCAGTACCTACTGCTTTGTAATACTTTTTTGATAGGTACTAAATGTCTCATATCCATAACTTTATTTTTTAATGGGATTATAGATCAATAAGTTTCAGATAATTATATAAACCGCGGCTTACCAACATGCCTAAATGAACTGTCAACGTGGTTAAATCAAGATTTAAATAGATACTCAAGTACGTCTCATCAGATAATTGCTTTGATCCTTGTAAGCTCAAAAATCATCTGAAAATTAACAATAGCAACAAATGCAAACCAAACCACAATAATTGGTTAATTTTGCAATAATTTTGAAAGGCAAATTCTAGTAATAAAAATCATACATGGTGCGTTCCAGACAGGACTTTTTTAAAATAAGAACAAAAAGTTTTTTTGGTAAAACTGATTTATTGGTTTCTGGATCATATTGAAAACATCACGTTTCATCAGTAGTCACAATGTTCTGAAGGACGTTTTTGTTCTGCTTGATGATGTCCTTCAAATGTTGAATTCTGAGCAATTTTTGGTCATCAGTCATGGACTTCTGATGGCCAACATGTTGCATGAACTCTGCCAATGGGATAAACAATCTTCACCATAAACTTTGTTCATTAATTATTGAAACGTTTCGGTAAAAGTTTTACCAAGTTTAAAAGAAAACTTAATATAGCTCTTTTTTCGATGCTCATTTTTTTACCGACGACACAAGCATCTGTACCGACGCATGCAATTTGTAATAGATGGCCTCACTACAAACATCAATTTTAAAAAAATCCCGTTTATTTTGGAACGTGCCTCGTATATTTCAATATTTCAGTTTAGAGCTAGTATACCATGAATGAATCATATCTTCTTTCCCGATTGACTTATCTTCATTAAATCATTAATTTGTTTTCATATGATTATGGTCAAGAGACTACCTGAACTTTTTTGTAATCTTTTATTCACTGTAACTGCATGATGATCTAGTAGCCTAAGCGAAGCATACTTACCTCCACAAGACCATAGCAGACAAAGGAGTGAGGATAAGGGAAAGGGCATGACACAAAGCAAGGTTCCAGAGCGAACAAAACACAAAAATACAGCAGCTAGCGTGCAAATAATAATGAAATGAGGGATGATATGAGACAGTTGAGCTGAGAGCCCAATAAAATATCTATATTTTTTTTTCTTCGACCACGGCACTGTTAAAGGTAACATTCATTCTCTGCGAACCATGCTTTGTTTGTCGAAATGTACGGCTCAAGCAAGATTTTTGGCCACAACCCGTCGACGACCGATGACTTTGTGCCCAAAAATGTTGCAGCCAACGTGTGTTTCGAATGACTTGAATGAAAGTTAGTAATATTAGTTTCAACTCAATTTTATTGGGCACTCATACTGTATACATTCGAGATAGGTGCGAGAAAACCAGTGATGAACTTACAGTCAGTTAAGATACATGAAAATGACTTAAATTATTTATGATGAGAGGGTGAATAGTCAAAGTTATCGCAATTTCATAGAAGCACAAGCACTAAGGTCCCTTTGCTATAAGCACGCGACTATTTTCTAGCTCTAAATAAAAAAAAAAGTATTCAAGAACTCCTTGATGATCTTGCAAGACCAAATGATTTCAGTATACCGGATACTACTTTCTTTTACAGACAACTAAATCGGTCCCAATTGGGGTTTATTTTTAAAAGTAGTAAACTAGATATATGTGTATCACCTTGTTGATGGTATGGAAAAATATATTACTCAATGGACCAATTTCAGTGGTACCTAAGTTATTCTGTCAAGTACTTTGTCGTAATTCATCTCATGGAAGTAAAATAGTATTGCAGCATTATGCCAGTATAAAATTGCGACTCCTTTGCAAAACAAAGTAAATTAGTAAACAACACTTAATATTAAATAGGTACACTAAAGATTTGGATCTGCAAAAGCCATTTTACCTTTATTGTCTAATATTCTTTACGAAACGTACGAAAATACTATCAGCTATTTAAAAAATATAAATTTTATGTTACATATGATGCAAAACCGCAATAAATAGGTATAATAATTTAATTTGTTATGTATGTTGATAAAATAACTCATTTACATAGAAATGGATTTTTTTTACTTGCTTTGCAATCGCTCAAATCATTTGCTAATCATCTACGAATATATTTGTACTGTAGAACTCAGAGGGGTAACTATATGGTTAATAATGAACTGGGATGCCTTGATTTGGATCTTTTTTCAGGAAATACATTTATAGTTATGTAATTACATTGACGAATGGTGAAGCAAACTTTGTAATTTTTATAATTTGTCTTCTTTTTGATATCCAGCAGAGTTCCCAACATTTTATTTTCGTAGAACACTGTTAATTATTGGTGAAAAATATCGTTAAGGTTTTCCATTTATGTCAAAGACGTATGTTTTCTGTATTTCCTGCTTCATCCGAATAAAAACATCTGTTTGGTAAGATCGATGGTTAAATAAAATAGGCCTCTTTCGGCGTTCTGGAGCACACGTGGGGGTTTCAAAAACAACCCTTTCGAATGTGACTAGAATCAACAGGACTAGGTCAAAAAATACCATTGTACTTCATCTGTTAGTACCAATATAAAATCTAATATATATCCAAAAATTGATTTTCAAAAATTAACAAGTCATATGTACAGTAAACACTTTGGCATTACAATCATGAACCTGCTTCAGTTAAACATGTTTCAGATATTGATAGCGGGGATGTAGGAAATAGAAGCATTTTGCCCCAAATTCTTTTGATATTACTTTTAGTAAATTTCTTCTTGGAAGTATATGTTTATAATGTGGAGAATGCTATAAAAGGTACATTTTGATGAGTATAGGAATGAACATTGCTTTGCAAATTCATAACTTCAATAGTGCCAAGAACTCTTCGTTGTAAAAGTAACAATGCTCAAAATTTATTTTAATAGCAATGGAACAAAAGTAAAGAAGGGTAAGATGGATATCGCGAACTTCAAGAAATACCAAAAAAATCTGAGGATTATTTCCCCTCCCCATGGTCTGTTTTACCAAATCAACGACCACCGTTTCTTTTTTGGTATGTGGTTGACGGTGATCTTACGCAATTTTTCCAACGGCACACCTTTCCGTGGTTTGAACAGATTTACCTGTAGTCCCACTTTGATCTTCTTTGTAAGGGCTCCCTCGGGAAAGACGGCTTGTACCTGGGGCACCACCGTGCTGGACACCATGCCACCTTCAGGTCCAATAGCGTGAACTTCCTGACGGATCCTCGAGACCACGGCAAAGTACTGGGGGAAGTCCTGGGTGACGATACGGGTGATACGACCCGAGGACATGTCCTCCAACTGATTCAGATCTGGAAGTAAGAACGGAGCTATTATACCCTTAATTCCGAGATCATAACCCAACATTCGAAATAAAGAAGAAGGTGCAGTAACGTATCTAAAGAATCGAACTCGAATTGTTTGGGTGTCAAAAAAAAACTATTCATTTTACAATAGCACTCAATCATTCTGAAAAAGTTTATGCAGAAGATCAAGTATGGAGTAGAGTACAATATTCTCCATAAATATATCGCCAATATTCGCCTTTAGAGTTGCCGATTCCAGTTTGTTTCCTTTCGAAGACTTCCATGTAAATGGAGATAGGGATGAACTCTGCTGCTTCAGTTTGTTCATAAAACCCCTGAAGGAGAAAACAGCTACAACTGGTGCAAACTTTGACCAAGTCTACTAAATTGTCATCATTCTTCTGCGATGAGTATTCTATGAAGTTCTTCTAAAGCTTCTTTAGTTGGGAGTTAGCATTACTTCAAAGCTCACTAAAATGTATTCTATCATCTTCTGCATCTAGTTGGATTCTCTTGATCTTGTCGACAAATATAAGCAACAATCGTACGGTGATGTTTTGAATGTTTACTTGTTAAACTATTAGGTATCTTCATTTTTGGATGACGTTAAATCAGGGCTAATACAAAGCAAATGAAACATAGGTGCCTTGGTGTCTGGTGAATAAGACCTAATTCCACGTTTTTTTTTTTAAATTTCATGTCTTAATATCAAAACAAATGACCAAGTACTCACCTTCTGCTTCAAAGCTATCGTGGAGAACTTCATTGAGAACCTCCTCAGTTGCATCTACTGTGTGTTCTTTCCAAGAGTCGCCGTTGTCTGATCGGAGAATCACGATTTCGCGTTCTTTACCACGAAGAGCAGCAAAATGTGGCACTTCGATGATCACTGGCCTGCAAATAGCAATAAATCAGATTCTTACAAAGTTAAAAACCGCGAAAACAAAATATTAAATTTGTGGTCAATGTCAAAGGTAGAAGAATATTGCTTTTACACGATATAAATTTGTTTACCCTAAAAATTTGGCTCCCACTGGCCCGAGTTCCAACACCCTGCTGGCCAGTGCTTCGCCCTCCATCAAGGGAGGCGGATGAGGCGTTCTTTGTGGTCTCACATATCTGCAAGTGATCCTTGTTGGGCTAGGAGCGCATCTAGGTGGCACTATTACTCTGACGCCTGAATGCCTGCACCCCCTCATTGCTCCGCCTCTGGCGTCCACTAGGAATGAAACCAGGAAACTGAAAGTAGAGAAAAATATAATAAGTTATGTCGTTTCGCCAGCGTTTGGGTATTTGCACATTCAAGCTCATAATTATTAAAATTTTGCGAACCTACAGCTGTTTTTTTTTTTGAAATTTTAGATATTTTGAAATTAATATGAGATTATAATAAGACGGATGTAAAAATCACTAATAAGGTAAAGTTTGAATTGAGAAATCCTTAAATTCATTATGGCGGATCGAAAAGTACACAGAAATTTATACAGGGTGGGCCATTAGTGTGAGAAAGTAAAATAACTCCCTTGTTACTTATAATACAGAAAAAAAGTTTATATAAAAGTTGTACAGAATGAAAAAACTAAAGGACAAAATTCATTTGAAATATACAGGGCGATTAGTAAAAACGGAACACGCCAAATATTACATTTTTTAAATGAAACACCGTATATATTTTTAAACATATGGATTTCTAAGAAAATTCAATATATGGCAATATAAACAGTTTAGAATTTTAGTGCGAGGTTGCCAAGGTTGTAATTTTGGAAAAAAACATGACCTCGAAGAAGTTGTATTAACTTTCAACTACTAACACTTGGAGCAAAAACTTTTGGTAGAGTTATAGTCAAATGTTAAGCAAAGACTCCTGTATTAGCTAATATCGATATTTTATACAGGGCATTTTTTATAATACGATCATTTTTAGAAAGTTCAAACATGATTTCCTAAAAATTTTCAAATGGAACACCCTGTATTTTATTGTTCTATTTTATTCACATATCAGTCCACTTCAACTTTTATTAAGTATGTTCTACACCTAAAGTTGTTAGTTTTTAAGATATAGATAATTTCTGGAAAAAACTAATTTTTATTATTTTCGCTCGCACGAAATGGCTTTGGAAAAAATTGTCACATTGTGTCAACTTGACAATTCATTTATCATTCCATTTTGAGTTAATTTTGTTATTTAATATTTATTTGTGGAATTCTATAAAATAATAAAAATTAAGTTTTTTCAGAAATGTAGCTATATCTTAAAAACTAACAATTTTAGATATAGAACATGCTTAATAAAAGTTGAAGTGAACCGATATGTGAATAAAATAGAACAATAAAATACAGGGCGTTCCATTTGAAAAAATTTAGGAAATCAAGTTTAAACTTTCTAAAAATGATCGTATTATAAAAAATGCCCTGTATAAAATATCGATATTAGCTAATATAGGAGCCTTTGTGTAACATTTGCCTATAACTCTGTCTAATTATTTTGTTACAAGTGTTAGTAGCTGAAAGTTAATACAACTTCTTCGAGGTCATGTATTTTTTCAAAATTCGAAGAATTTTCTACATAACTTGGCAACCCCGCATTAAAATGATAAACTGTTTATATTGCGATATATAGAATTTTCTCGGAAATCCATATGTTTAAAAATATACAGGGTGTTCCATTTAAAAAATGTAATCTTTGGCGTGTCCCGTTTTTACTATTAGGTTTCTTGATTCTGTACAATATATATATACTTTTTTCTGTATTATGAGTAACAAGGGAGTTATTTTACTTTCTCACACTAATGGCCCAAACTGTATTTACCACCCAAAGAAATGCGTTCTGAAATTTTAAAAAATTGAGCCATTTGAGTAAAAATAGGCAAATGTCTAAAAATGATAAACAATGAATATAAATTCGATTTGCAGTTTGCCGTATCTTTCAAATACTCTTATCACTCTCAGCAGGGAGTTACTATTTTCCCTATTGGGGATGTTTTAGAGTTTTATTAAAAAATCACTCGGTTTTATATATATTTCCTGTACATTTCCTCCCGTAAATTATGAAATATTTGTTTGGGTTTGATTACTACATATTAATTATTTCGTCGAAGTTTAAAGGAGACCAGTGAGTAAGGACACATAAATATTATGTTACAGTTACACCAGCATATAAATAAGTAAAAAATAATAATCCAAAACCTTTTTTTTCTGTAGATTGTAAAATTTTCCACTCTCATTATTTACGTATAATTTTTTTGAGTAGTGCATTGCCAAGCTAGAGGTATGTGAAATATATTTAAGGATAACAGAAAAAGTACCTAAAAGCATTTAGTGTGAATGGAGTCTTAGAACAAATATTTCTTTCTGATAGCAAAGAACTGAACTGTATTAAAAAAACAATTGTTTTAAGTATTTTAAGAATGCTAAATGATACGCGCCAAATTTAGTTTTATTTATCTGACTCACCTTGTATAAATTAAAATTAACTTTGTACCCTAAATAAAAAAAATTCTGTATCATCTCTTGAAATATTTGCATGCATCCTTCATCCACGTGACTGTCATGACAGAATCTGTATATAGCATCATACATTTCCGCGAAATCTCAATTTGCAGTGTGAATAATTTACGATTAAACAAAAAATGTTAATCGCTGACAGGAAATAATGGCGTGACATCTGAGTAAACTCTAATGCCGTACAGATTGTGTCACAGGTCTGCTTTTGCCACAACAAAGCTGTTTGAATCACTTACTTCTTCCAGTGAAGCTTCCTGAAGCATTAAGTAAACAAAAACAGATATTAGTATACGTACACTCAGAAACAAACTGCGTTAAAGATGAGAAAACTGAGGTGCGCGAGGAGAAGAGATTCTATTTTTTTATCTTCTGATAAAGATAACTTTTTCCCTGTGCGTTCCCTCTTCTCTTCACGCCAACATGTCTTTTCCGTAAACCTTAAATAATCAGCGATGCTACTCACCCTATATTGATGGGATGTCTGCCAAGATCGACATTATCCGGAGTGTACTTCTTGATGTACTCCACATAATTCTGAGTGACGTGCTCAGGACTGATACTATCCTCTATGTGTTGAGGAGGTAGCATGTTGCTGTCTGCACTGGAAACCATCCTGTTCGAGTCGATTCTTTCGTCTCTGGTTACGTCGATGGGCAAAGAATCGTCTCCCAAGGACTTCATCTCGTCTGCCGTAAGGTACCTGTAGGTCTGGTCGCCCAGTACCGTGTCTTCCCCTAGAAGAAAGAAATCGGTGTGAAGGTATTGTTGGTGCCTGGTTGTGTATAGGGTCGACCGGTATGGTTTCACCACAGAAAATAGTCCCTCAGTTAATTGTTACTTCGTCATAGTCATTTATGCGGATCGCAAACACCACAGGGCCAGAAACGGAGCCCTGGGGCGCCTCGAACTGAGGAACCTGAAGGAGCTTACTCTAGGCAAAACCAGGTACCAGTGGACTCTCGGGTGTTTGAGTAAAGAATAAGCGTGTCAGCCAGCAACATAAGGTCGAAAATGACAACTGAAGATACTGAGGATTTAGTGTAAGTAAAGGGTGAATGTTTTCATGGGTTCGCAACTTACGATTGACTAGTGATGTACCGTTGTAATATGGGAGGTACACGTGGCGTTCGTGAAGGGCAGTACCGAAAGCGTCCAAAATATCCTCCCCTGTTTTGATGATCAGTCGTTATTCAGTGGTTAAATTGTTAGTGTGGTCGACAACAAGCACAGTAAGCACAAAGCGTATTCGTTTCTGGGGTGTTTGAGGGTTGCTATATTCTAGTTAACTGTTTTTTAGCTAATGGTACTGTAGGAAACTACTACTCTGTGAACTAAATCTCCGAGCAGCATCGACACCCTGTATCTCGGTTACGAAGCGATTTAAGATCTTTGTTCACATAAACTTTTTTGTTCGAAATGAAGTATTCTATCAATTGTTAAAGTTAGCACGTTTAAAAAGGGAACACCCAGTACATTGATTTTATTTCTATACAATGGATATTAATTTTTATAATGAATATTAATTCTCAGAATAGAAAAAATAACAATAAACAGAAACGAATCGCAGGAAGTTAGACACAAGACAATGGAATTTGAAAAAAGCATAAAATTGTTGCAAATCAACAGCGTTTTTAGACAAGGCCACCAATAGATAAATAAGGTTACATTAGAGGAAGTATTTTTATTTTTTATTTAATTTTGTGAAAAATTGAAAGAGTTACTTTTGCCACCGAACAAAATCACACTATTCTTTTACTAAAAATTTATTTATATTTTGGCAATTAGAGGTACCTAACAACACGAATATAAAATTTATTCTATTTGCCTTGCGATTTTTTTTTAATTGTTTTAATGATCAAAAAATTATTTCCTGATAATCGTTATACATAGGTAATATTTTTTACCCATGTCTAAAAATTATATTCCAGTATAAATACAGGGTGATTCACAAATGGTGATCAAAAATGAAACCTCGTCTTTTAAGGGGAATCTTTCCTATCTAGGACTATGATTTTATTTGAGTAAATGCTCAAAAATACCTCCATTTCCACGAACATAGGCCCGACATCTTTTTAGTAAAGAAAATGTAATTTGTCCGAAATTTATTATTGCTCAAATCTGATGAAAAACATTATTTATTCTTTCTTTTCTAAAGCATTATAATCGAAGTGTATTCTCAGTTCTTTTTTTAAGTTCTACTCGAAAATCGATCTTTTTTTGAAAAACATAAGAGTGGTAATTTGTATAAAATTGAAAGACGAATCCGAAAATATCATGGTTGTTACCGTAAAGTAGTGGCGTACTATTTTATTTAGAAAAATATGCCACTGATACCCTGTATCTCCGCCACTGGACCATGTAAATTTTAGGAAAAGCCCTCGGATTTTGGACAATGTTTACATAAATACATGTGCCTAATTTCAAAATTATTTCACTTACTAGTTTTTAAATTATTTAAAAAAATTAAAAATATTTTTTGAAATTTAACACTGTATCTTTTTAATGAAACGCCCTAGATAAAAAAATTTATAGGAAAGATTCGTCTTAAAATTAACCAAAGAATACAAGGTTTCATTTTTTCACCATTTATGAATCATCCTGTATACTCATTAAATTTATAAATAGAATAAGAATACACACAAGCTCTGTAAATAAAGTAAATACTTGTTGTTGAGGCGCATTCATCAATTTTTTTAGTAAATATGTGGCGCCTGATGAATTATTAATAACTATAATAATATAATAATATTGACTCCTATAATTGATATCGCTTTATCCTCACAAAAAGTCTATTATAGAACAGTACAACGTATCGGCAAGTTCATGAATATAAACATTTGTGTTTACTGCATCATTAATTAATTAATAATAAACTGTTATTGCGACGAAAAAATATTCTCTTCTCTTTTTAAAAATATATTTGTATTCCGGAGAGTTATAGAATTGCTTCTGGGTGACGTGATGTAATAGCAATTTTCTAATGACATAAACAGTTGATTCAGTTTGCTAATTAAAAGTTTATTGTTTTAGGTGGAGTATACATAGTTTCAAACCAAGGCAAACTTGCAAATTTTTTGTGCTCAGTATTCATCTGATTTTTTATACTTGATGTGAACAACTACGTACATTATTTTAAGTAAACAATAGTTGTGTCTTTTAGACTTTATTCCTTTTGACAGCTTTGTGGTCAGTGTTTTTATGTCATTGTCACTTTTATAATGATATAAAACAATAACCATTTTATGTATTGTTAATATTTGATCCAAGGAAACGTATCGAAAAAGAAAAATTTCAAAATGTTCAAATTAAGTAGCCCTTTACAACTAACAAAGTAGGACATGCAAAACAACGTTATAAACAAATTGTCCCAGGGTCGGGCAAATGCCGCTCGAGAACTCGCTCTTTTTGCATTAAATAGGGCTTATTTTTTTGGTAATTTGGAAATAAAAAGGGTTAAAGTTTTATTAACGTTAACTTATACTGCTGCTAGCGCGTTTATTGCATGAACTATCAATGTAAAACTTTTTGAAAATAAAAAACTTAGCGTCACTTCTTTCGAGTTAGTTTTTTATATTACCATTGTACAGGGTGATTCACTATATTTTGACCGCCCTTTAACTTTTTGTTTTAAGAGTTATAAAAAATGTGAAATACAAAAGTTGCACGATTTTTTAAGAAGTTTTCGAAAATGATAGAAAAACAAATGAAGTCTAAACAAAATGGCCGCGGATGTTAACTTTGTTAATTTAAATTGAACACCCTATATATTTTTACATATTTGGATAGAACATTCCCTGTCGAGCATAGTCATATATAGGGTTTGTTGGGTCCACCTCTAACAATTAGCGAATATTAAAAAACGAAAAGGTTTTTTATTAAGAAAATAAGACATTTTGTAATTGTTAGACCTCTTTCAGGCATTTCTGCCTTTTTCCAATTATGTAAGGATTTACAGATTTAGTTGTAATATTTTGACATATCGGACATTGATATAGTCCAAAATACATATAGGTATTTTAACTATACCGCACTAATTAGGCCGTGAGAGGTCTATTTACTAATGGACAATGTTACAGTAGGTCGTGACAGTGACAGGTAGTAATGTCATGATAACATTGTTATTGACTGACGGTTTGTATTATTATTTAATTAAAATGGGTTACACAGAAGTAGAAAATTGAAATATTATTAGGAATTAAAATAGAGTATGGAGAATAACTTCATAAAAAATCGTGCTACTTTTGTGTTTCACATTTTTTTATAACTCTTAAAACAAAAAAGTTAATTGGGGGGGGGGGGGGAAAAATAGAGTATATCACCCTGTACATACCCTTCACCGTCATAAAGGGCAATAAAATTATAGTAATACTTTTTTGACTGTATTTTAAACAATAAATTATTTCACCACAAAAATGAATAGCATAGTGACCCAATAAAGATAGATTGAAAAGTAGAACAAGTGACTACATTTCTAAATATTAAAGCGCTGTTTATTTGATGTTTAATATAAAATAATAGCAGATACTTTTAGTTAACTAATTGCTTGTACAAAAACGTATTTTGGATTACAAAAAAATATATCCACATTTAGACTTGATATTAACAAAACGAAAATAAAATTATTCACAATCTTTGAATTTGAAAAATATGGATTTTGCGATACGCCTGACAATCATTTTTTAATATCTGTTTTTCCATTAATTTCACAGACGACAAAGTATTCCCTTATTTTTTACAATTTACTTACTTATAGTTTTATTAACGAAATAAGTTTTCTTCCCCATATGTTCGCCTTATATCTATCCTTCGAGCAAAAACTGAACCACACTTAAGTATTTACCAATATTTATCGATATCACCACCACTAATATTTAAAAAAATCGCGTAAAGGCACCACCAAATAAATCTCTATTCTATCGCGCACGGAATACCGCTCACTTGTAAATCAGCACGGCACAACGAAGGCAAAACCTTGTAACCAAACTCCTAATGTTAACAAATAAACTGTTTACTAAACCACTCTAAGGTAATGGGTTTAAATATGGAGATGATTCATGCAATTATTAAGTGATCCTAAATAATAAGCTACATTCGCTGTGCTAGCGTCTCATGCTGACTGGTTACACCCACCTCTTGGTAATATTTGTGAGAGAATTTACAATTCTGGGATATTTTTCCACGTTTAACCGTTCCTTGTCAATATTTATGTTTATTATTTTGGCGAAACGAAAGCCTTCCAAGGTTCTGCTTGCGCCGCCTTGACATTTATACATTTCGTTTGTTACAAGTGATATAAAACTAGATCCATGTCCGTCCCTAGCTTTCCGAACATAAAAAATAGACAATTTTTTCTTATGGGACCCTGGATGTGATGTAACTCGCTATGACTTTAAATCATCTACATATTTTTTTATACAATATTGTAACCGTATCCTTTTGACTAAATCAAAAGCGTAATATACTATTAAAGAATTCCAGGGCCGGCTCAAACTTTTTAACGTTAATAATATCGCTCTGTATATCACCTTCTAGCAAATGTTGGTAAGCATTAAAAAAGGCAAGAAATTGATGTATACACGGTGTTCCACCTAAAAGGGATTCTTACAGTTAATTTCAGCGACATTACCTTTTTATTTATAAATTACGACTATCTATACGTTTATTATTAAAAAAATCCTTATTTGTTAATTTTCAGATCAATATTTCCAGAATAATTTCCAAAAGTCAGAATAAAAATTGAAAATCTAAACACTGTTCTTAATATCAGATTTTGCGCTAACAATAAGATCAGTTTAGTTAAATGGTAAGCCTTTTCACTCCTCTTTCCAATTTGAGCTACGAAGTTATCTCCAGAGCATCTACGTGATGGCAACCCCTGCAAAAGTAGTTCGAGCCGATGCTCCAGAGAGCTCTCCAGCAAACAACCAACCAAAGTCGCAGCAGACGACACCGATGGAGACCTAACGGTCACAGTTTCAAATTTTGGGAAATAAAAAATTTCTGAAATCGGAATTCGAATTGAGGCAGGGCAATAAAAATATGAGCTACAATACCAAATTATAGTTCAGGTACAAAGTCGAACAGATTCCAAAGATCGGTGAAATCCGGATGATCCAAATTTTAGGCGACAGCCGGTTTAAGATCGCTGCGGACCCATCATAGGGGGGTTCGAACGTCTACTCTGATACCTTACACTTGAGGATAAATCAAGCTCCAAGAAACTTTAAAAAAAGTGGGTACTCTAAGGAGACCTACACAAGCTTCAAGAAAATTTTAGGCAACGGCCGCCGTAGGATCTCTGCGGAGCCGCCATAGGAGGTGTTCGAACATCTACTCTGATACCTTACAACTCTGGATAAATCAAGCTCCAAGAAACTTTAAAAAAACTGAGTACTCTAAAGAGACCTACACAAGCTCCAAGAAGCTTCCGAACCAGTGCTTAGGCAAGGCAAAGCCTACAAAGACAATGCTAGATTTCAAAATTTGGTAGAAAAATTCAGTTCTGGGTGGCTATTATAGAGTTTTTATAATTTGACTTGTCTTAAAGCTATTCCAGAACGAATTTCCTGTATACCAGTAACACCCCGTATAGTATACAGTTTAATTATTTTTTTCGCGTATGCTTCGCTTCATATCTAGCGCGAAAGTCTGGATTCCTAAATGATTATAGTTTTATCTGTTGCATTATTAATGAAACGATAATGAAACTTATCACTTTCTATTTTAACTGCATTCGTTAACAGTTACGTCATCCGGTTCGTCTGTGCCGATCAAGGTGTCTCCAATGAGATCATTTTCCCCATAATATGTGGCGCATGCAGCGATTATATTTTTTGTAGCTGTTAATGTTCGCCAAATGAGGGGCCCACGCTATGGGATTGCCGGTTTCTTTCAACCATTAAAAAATAATAAACTGACACGTGAATACGATCGTAAAGATACAAGCGGGCGAAGGCTTTTCTGAAGCAAGTCAAACGTCGATATTTGAGCTATAAAAAAAATTATAAAAGCTTTAACCTACCATATATTTTTCAAACAAGTCCTCAAGTTTTGAAATAATAATAATTCTGATTAGAGTGAAGTCAAATATGTTGCATATTATTCTATTATTTAAAGAAGCTGACATAATCCGCATAGAATTTCATGAACTCCGAACAATATTTGATAATTTTACGTAGGTCCTAGTAGGTGTTCCTCAAATGAACCTAATTTAGTAATAGCCCTATTAGTATGGAGGTTGTTCGGGTCGAATCTTTTTAAATTCCCATTCGGATCCGTTCTATTATCGCTGTTCTGTGTCACAGTTAAGGCAATGCATTTAATATCTAAACCAGTCATTCAGTAAACCATAATTAGACGTCGGTTTCAAAGGTGCGCGTTTTGACATTGACACTGTTTGAAAGCGAACAGCGGCCAGTGCTATAAAGACGACAATGTGTTCCAGGAACATGTATTTACATCACGGTTATTCAAGTTTTGATTTTACGGTAGAAGAAAAAAATGCTTAACGCTGATCTTTATGTAACAATGACTGCAACTGAAACTTCCGTCGCAAACACAGAGTTGGTCTGAGTTTAATTATCTACAATTTCTTTTATATTTACAGAATTGCATCTAACTTAGAAACTTCTTTTTACGAATCCAAATACGTTGTTTCAATAAATCAAAAAGACATAAAGGTAGTAGATTAAATAAATGTCAAGCATCTTCATTTTTAAGATCCAATTTCGAAAGTTGACTAAATTTTCTCCATTACATATTACTAGTTCATATATGTATCCCATTTGGTAAATTCTCTCACATCTTTAAGACTGTCACTATCTAGGTACTAGTAAAAATAATGAAGGTCATACACCACTTACCTCCTTCTTCTTCTGAATCTGACATGAAGGTCTCGTGCATCAGTTCTGGGGCTTGAACCCTGTATTTTTCCTCAATGTTGGTGGTGGTTGTGGTGGTAATAGTGGTGGTGGTGGTCACAACCTTCAGAGTTTCGATCACAGTGATGTAGCCCAGCTTCTGGGCTATGTTCAAAGGTGTTTGTCCATTCTAACAACAAAGGAAATATAACGAAGTGAGGGTGAATTACTATTTCAGATCTAATGATACTTTTTTTCAGTTATTTATTATGGAGAAAATTAATTTTGTATTTAGTGTTTCTATCTATTTTTTTACCAAAATAATCTTAAGTTCATAAGCTGCTTATTTTAAATTGTTTACATTTCCTGAACATGTATTTGTAAAGATATAAGTTAAGATGTTGTTTATATTTCAAATTACTTTTCCATGATGGAACGTGATATTATTTAAACAAATAAGAAAAACAGGCACATGAAATGCAACCAATTAAGCTAGTTAGTCAGCGTAAACGACATAAAATTGGACCTTGCCCTTGACAAAAATCTGCTCGGCGTTAAGATCGCCCAACAATCTGGGAATGTGTGAGAGAAACACCAACAATAGCTTAAATCGGTCGAAGGTTGCTTTGAAGACAACACATTTACATAGTATCAGTGGCTTCTATAAATAGGATTTGTAAATACTGCATGTTTACGTGCGTTCAATTTTTTTATTTTGCTCCGCGAGATGAAAAATACCACGATCGAGATAGGCGCAACTATTTAGTATCAGGGATTTAATAAATATCAATTTTTTTAATTATATTGAAGAAAATTGATTAAAAACACATCAAGGGGATCGCAGATTTAAAATTTACGACGATTTGACAAAATGAAATTTCTATCAGCAAAGTATTCAGGGATATGCAACCAAACAAACATCTTAACGCTGTAAAATCTGAACTCACCGTTGTCACAGCGTTAGGATCAGCGTTATGCTCCAACAGGATATTGACGATATTCGCATGTCCCTGTTGAGCGGCTTGATGCAAGGGGGTGTAGTCCAGTGATGTGGTAGATTTCACATCTGCGCCATGCTGCAGAAGGAACCTCACCATGTTGATCTGGCCGTAATGACTGGCTATGTGCAGGGGTGTGTAACCACCCTTAGTGGCCGCGTTAACGTCAGCGCCGTTCTTGGCTTGGACCAGGACTTCCGCCACTGGTACTCGGTCTTCTTGAGCGCACAAATGAATCGGCCTGAGTCCATTCTGCAGATAAGATTGATTTAATTTAATTATATACATTGTTTTCAAATATCTTACCTTTGCTTCGTGGTTAGGGTCAGCTTTGTACTCCAAAAGCAACGACGACATGTCGGCATGACCCTCTTGAGCACTGAGATGTAGTGGTGTAAATCCAGCTTTGCTTTCTGCGTTTGGTTGCGCTCCATATTCCAAGAGGGTATTGGCTATGTCCATCTGGTTCTTCCTTGCCGCTATGTGAAGAGGAGTATGTCCGTTTTTGGCTGTCGCATGTGGAGACGCGCCTTTATCAAGAAGTAGCAACGCTACGTTCTGGTGATCATAGTGTGCCGCGACGTGCAACGGAGTGACGCCATTTTTCCCCTGGGCGTCCACAGGCGCTTCTTTCTGGAGGAGCAGCTTAGCCACTTTGAGGTGTCCATACTTTGAGGCTAGATGTAACGGGGTGAAACCTTTCTTCGTAGTGGCGTCTAGGGAGGCGCCGTTGTCTAGAAGAACGGCGGCAACCTGGAGCAAAAAAATATTGTTATACAAGGACCTATTGCCAAAATTCTGTTGGATTACCTCATCCTGTCCTTCTTTGGCTGCGATGTGCAGAGCAGTGTACATGTCTTTGGTGGTGTTGTCTACTTTTGCACCGTGTTGAAGAAGGAGCATGACTATGTCTACGTTGCCGAGACGTGACGCTATGTGGAGGGGAGTTTGCTGTTCCCTGGCCCTGGCGTCTACTTGAGCACCGTTTCGGAGGAGTATCCTGATTATGTCAGTCTGGAAACAAGAAAAAATACTTCTAATTACCGACCTTTAATAGTTGAAAGATAAAATCGTGTCTGGTGACCTCATAAATGACCAGATATTAATCTAATTGAAATACTATTTAATAGAATCGGATAGGAATCGCTTGGATTCTATACATTACCTGATTCGCTCTTGCAGCCAAGTGTAAGGGAGTTTCTCCACGGACAGTTGGTACGTCTGGATTAGCGTCGTGTTGTAGTAGGTATATAACAATGTTCATGCAACCCATGAAACTAGCTACATGTAGTGGTGTTAGACCGCTTTCGGTGGTGGCGCCGATACCTATAAGAAGTGAAGGTCAATAGTGCTTTCGACGAAACGTTTATGATAAGTAAAAGAAGAACTGCTCTTAGAACAGATCCTTGAGGTACACTACTTTAACACTAGCTGATATTATCATTCGTGTTGTAATTATTTCACTCAATATTACATTCTGCTTCTAACGAAAAATGATTCAACTTGAACGAGATTCGAACCAGAACTGTTCGCCGTTTAAAAACTTTACATTCAAGAAACACATCGAGTTATATATAAAATATATTTTGAACTCCGACAAGCTTTGAAAAACAACTAAGTCTTTATTGTGACTTATAACATTAAGAACGCCATTGTATAAATAAATCGTTAATCTCCTATTGGAATTATATAAATAAATTGAAACTCGCAAACAAAACTTTACTCATCCGTATCATTTGATGTTTCTTTTTCTTACAAGTCTGAATTTTCCATGTTTTAGTATAGAAAAAATCTTCAATCATCACTTACTTGCTCCGTGCTTCAGTAGCAGCTCAACCACTTTGATCCGGTTCTTCTTGCAGGCTATGTGCAGTGGTGTAAAGCCATTGAGGGCCCTGGCATTGGCATCTGCCTGTCTGTCTAGGAGCAGCTTGGCAACACGGACGTGTCCGCAATGCGCTGCCACGTGAAGAGCCGTCAGATAGTCTACGGTGACTTCGTCAACAGGAGCGCGGTGATAGAGCAGGATCCTGGCTGCGTCTACATGGTCGCCTTGTGCTGCCATGTGTAAAGGAGCCAATCCATTCTACAAGAGACATTGTAATTAATTTAAAGCAAACAAATTGGATGGGTGGTGCACATCTGCAAGTGTGGTGCAAATTTTTGGATTGAAAGTTAGTAGGATATGGGCACAAAGAACAAAGAAGGTATGGGAAGAAATTTGCGAGGACGTGTGGATAACCAAAGGTCATTCTCGCAACTTCAGTGTGGGATAAAAAAAATTAAATACCAAATGGAAAAGAGAGCAGGAAGATATAAAACAGTTGGAAAGGATAATTAAAAATATGATATGTATATACTGGGAGTTAGAATTTAGTTTTAGTTCTCTCCATAGGAAGACAATAAGAATAAGAAAGACTATAATTTCCCTTACTTTCGTTTTTGAGCTGATGGGTGCGCCGCGTTCCAGCAGCATGTCCACCACTTGCTCGTGTCCGCTTCTGGCGGCGCAATGTAGAGGAGTCAGTCCGTCTCTGGTCTTGGATTCGATGGTGGCGCCGTGCTCCAACAATAAGGCCACCATGTTGGTCTTGCCCCACTTGGCGGCTACGTGTAACGGCGTGATATTGTGCTTGGCGGCGTAGTTGACATCCGCGCCTTTCTGGATCAACAAATTGGCGATTTGTTGGTTGCCGTAGTGGGAGGCAATGTGAAGAGGCGTGAAGCCGGATTTGGAAGTAACGTCTGGGTTATGTTCGTTCTACAGAAGAAAGTTGGTTGAGAAATAAAATTTGAAAGTGGTAAAGGTCTTACTTCAAGGAGCAGTTTAGCCGCCTTGACGTCATCCTTTTTAGCAGCTATATGCAAAGCTGGGAGTCTGATTTTCCCCCGCGTGTCGTTTTCTAAAAGGACCGTAACTACTTTGTCGTGGCCTTGCTGCATTGCTACCGCCAGTGGTGTGAATCCGTCCTAAAAAAAACAACCGTTCAATTTTCCGTATCACAGTTTCAGATGGCTTACCTCTGTGGAGAGACTCTGATTAGCACCGTTGGCCAACAGGTACTTGACCACGTTGTCGTGGTTCTCTTGCGCGGCCATGTAAAGCGGCGTGAAGCCATTCTGGCTCTGCACGTTGACGGAGGCGCCATGTTGTACTAGAAGCTTCACCACCTCCTCTTGCCCAGCTAGGGAGGCGATGTGGAGCGCTGTGTTACCCTTCTTGGTGGCCGCGTCGACGACGGCGCCGCGCTTCAGCAGCTCCTCGACGATCTCCACGTGGCCATCCTTGGAAGCGAGGTGAAGGGCATTCAAGCCATTCTAAAAGGGAAGTCATTGGTAATGTCAGAGGAGATCGTTGAAGACGGCAAAGTAGTCTGGTATTTAAGAATATGGATAAACCTGGAATCTCTCTATTATGATCTTGTAAATGGATCATTTGTAGTCGTGATGTGAATATAGTATGCTCGCAGTCTGGCTCAATTTCGTCCTATCGGCGCATGACGTCAGCAACGAGATGAGACTCCAGAGTTGCTATATATTTAATTTAATATTAATAATTTAATAGTTGTTGCATTTATATTTCGTCGAAGTCTCGTTAGTGACGTCACCACATGCGTGTAGACGCACCATATTATATTCACTCCATAATTTAAATGCAAAAGAGGAAATACTTACGGCATTACTAGTGTTGATGTCGATATTTGATTTCAAATGTTCTAGGACTTTGTCCAGTTGGCCATTTCGGGCAGCTCGCAGAAAGGACGTATTTCCGTCAGACTGGAAAAAAAAAACGTTTAACTGTAACTTAGATAACTCCTAATAATGATGCAATTGAAACTCGAGACATGTGTGGAAGAAGACGCGGCCTGTTACTATTCAAATATTTAACTAAACGACTTAGATTCATAAATACCTATTTTCAATTAAACTTGACCTATATATTTTGTACCTCCCGATTCTAATTTAATATTTTCACAACAACTGGGAAATCAATATTCACATTTAATTGAGGACGTTTGGAGGTAAAGGAGAAAATAATATTTTCTGTGTGAATACATAATACCTTCTTGGTATTTAAATACGATTTGCTCAAATTCTAAAGGCTGCTACAAAAGACGTCAGCAATTATTTTTATGAAAAGCCCTATGCACAATGCCTTTCCTTCTATTGTCGGTCAACAGATCGTGTTTGGAGACTTTGGCTTCTATTTTACTCCGGTGCTTTCTCTCTAAATGTCAAAAGGTGAACGTTTAACGATCGATATAGCTTATAAATAGTTCTCCGCATCTTCTATGTGCCGATGATATTAGTGATTGGTTTCGTACGGTTGAAAAAATAAAAGTTAATTTCACTTTTTTACACCCATGGGATATTCCAAGTCTAAGGATTTTGTTATGTTGACCATATACCGAGAATAAGAAGTAATGGACGATCTCAGGGATAAAGGCAAATAATTAGAAATTCCACAAGGCTCCATTCAAGAACTCAAGCTCATTTTTTAAAATATTAATGCACGTTCAAGGTTATGATAAGTGTGTATGTTGATAAAATACACCAACATCACTTTTTAAAGAGATATGAGAGATATTGTCTATTTAACAAGACTTCAACAAGCCAATACCATTTAGAATAAACTTTTTTTCTTACAGCATTATCCTTAGATTAAATCTATAAATAAATAATATGAGGAGTGTAACGAAAAAATGGCGTAAACAAGACAATTTACAAATTGAAACAAGCATCAAGTTTCTGGTGAAACATTATTTCTAAACAAACTCCAGTATTTGTTAAAAAAATTCTGCGTACTCGCGTTAAAGAATTCCTTACTGTTGTACGTAACCGTATTGCTTCGCGTTTATTTTTAATTCTATAAATAATCCATTGAAAACAAACAAACAGGAACCCTGCCGAGTGAAATAACAACAAAGTCGACGTCAAGCGGGAAAATGGGCGACCAGCTAACTTATATACGAGGATTTGTAAAGCCAATTAGATTGTTATTGATCGGATAGGATTTCATTTTCGAGGCTCCATTTTTATATACTCGTATGTTTTTCTACGAAGTAATGTTGGGAAAAGCCAGAACATCTCTAAGTAGCAAAGCAAAAAATTTAGTAGCAGAAATCTGCAGTGTTGAAACAAATATAATATTAATAACGATAAAGAAATTATCATCCTAAAACACAGTGTCTCTTCTGAGACATCGGATATCATTTATAAGAAGAGCCCTGACATAGGGCCTTGGAGTACATTCACACGTTTCAATTTGAGTTTCCTATTTTTTTTGTAACAAAAGGTGGTACGCGTGGTAGTTTTTTTTGTTAGTTCTCGGAACGGATGGTCCAATTCATATTTCGTCAACAATAATTATTGAAAAGTTAAGGGTTTTCAAGTAGGTTTAGCGTCGCCGTAAAGTCGTCGAGAAACTAGTGCCTTTTGTCACCGGGAGTAATAAATTTGCAAAGCCGTCCTTCGGAGAAGGCCTCATGAAATTTAGCAATGTTTTTGAACAAGTTCACTTAGACCGTTGGGGCCATATGTTGGGCATCTGGTAGCGTCGGTTCATCCCATGGTGAAGGGAAAAATCTATATTTCTAATAACGCGCGAAATACATTCGAAAAGTCGTAGGAATTCCAAAATATTTAAATAAGTTGCTAGAATGTTGTGAGGAAAATAATAATCGATCAAGTAGCTGGTTTTTAGGCGGATTTTCCAAGCTATGAGAATAGATTAAATGAGATTGACTAATCCGTCCCGTATTGTTATACGGAGTCACAAGAGGAAGGTGTAGAGTTACTTGTAAGTTCAGTTTAGTCTCAAAATTATCCATACAACTATAGTAAATATAAAGAGTTGTTTAGAAGCTAAATAAATATTTACATGAGTGGTATGCTCTTTTGATCAAACCTTGTTATTGTTATGTTTTCGTACCCGCTGAACATGAATCTGAGGCCAGCTTGGCAATGGGTTATTTACGAATATGCATAAAGATTATACGTTGCACGAGAAGCTGATTCAAATCAATACCATGTGAAGCAATATCAGATCACGACGATAGATAATCGAACCAAAGAAATGAAGAATACATTTTTTATGGAAATTTGAAAAAGTTACAAATCTGCGCCATTTTTCCATTAGCAATACATCCAATGTTTCTCACCGAGGCAACTAAGTACTTTAATCAAGCAGCACCGTTGAATCCATCGAAAGACCCTTTCATCGCTGAACATGGAAAGCTTTTCACCTCGCCATCATTAAATCTCGCCATGAGAATTTAATTGAAGCCCCTCATTAAACCGAGGACGAAAATCGACGCCGTTCGCTAAATATAAACGCGGATTTATCGCGAGTCGCATTTCGCTTCCCCCTTTGGTGTATTCATCCTAATACTGGAGTTATTGTACGTCAAATATAATCCCCATTAACCTCCAGGTTCATTCAGAAGCTCAGCGGTTGGGAAATTCCTTGGAAAGATAGTCGCATTAGTTACATCGCCTTTGAAGGAAAGTCAGACGATATATCAACAGATTTGAATTCCAAAGCAGTATTGCAACGCGGCTAGAAAACAGTAATCAGAAGTGGGATTTTTTGATTGTCAACTGTTTTTTCCTTTTGTTTACTACTATGTAATTATAAAGCCATAAAAGCATCGTCATTGTTGTTCTAGATGAGATGAAAATTGATTTTTTTACTTCGCAGCATTGATCATTAGTGAGACGGTGTCATTAATCATAGCAGTTTATAAAGTGCTTTTTGTAGATATCTGATTAATAAAAATTGTTAGGGTGCTCCATGATATAAATTTGAATTAAACCAAAAAATATTAATATCCGAGATATACGTAGGAACTTTATAATTATATCCTTCTTTATTTAACTATGAATAGCGTAGGTGTAAAAGCAAAACGAATATCGATCGCGTCGGTCCCCTAGTATGCATTTAACATGTGCCACAAGTGCCCATAGAAAACCACCCTTCCATGAAACGACCTCTTTGAAAGTTCTGCGTAAGGTGGCTGCACCCCCTGTCTGTAGCTCTACCCCTCTAAAATTTCTAGCAAGTGCATCGTACAACGCATATAAGTGCATTATATTTCACACAATAGCTGAAGGTTGTCTGCATACATTAAATGGTGTACTTGTAAGTCAATCATGATGTCGTTTATAAACACAACAAAAAGTAAGGGCCCAAATGTAGAACCTTGAGGCATGCCATGCAGTAATGACAAACACATACCAAACCTATTGTACAATTATTCGTCACGAAAGCTTAATTTTTCTGTCATATCCTAATAGTATTAAAGACCAGGACGAAGAGGCTAACTCTAATGTATTAAAACTTCCGGTTTATCGCACAAAAATCAATCTTAATGAAAATATATCACTAATCTGCGGTCAGCTCACCCCTGCGTGGGGTCAGGTTATGAATGGTCCCTAAACACACGACACAGGAAGGTTTGTTTACGTTGCTATATCAGACGTTTGTAATTTTATTAAATCACCTACTAATTATCGTTCTGTGACCCTTCGCGTTCAATTTGGGAAAGGTAAATTAACTGTAAGCTAAATTATAAGTGAATAGTAAAAAGTAGACGCGATTGAATAACTTGGAGGTGTCTGTAAGGAATGATTAGAAGGTTTAGTGCTTATTTTAAGAAAATCTGAGATTAATATTCAGCATGTCCCATAATTTGACTGAAAATATTCCATAGGAAGGTCCTTGGCCAAAATTAACGAGAAAAGTAAAATTAAAAAGCACGTTATTACCAAGAATAACACGTCTAAGAAAGCTGTGATATTCAACTTCACATACAAATAAATGTTTCTAAACACTATTTAAAACACTGTACTTCAGTTAGTTTGTATTTGTATAGTTGAAACTGCAAATGGTGCTAGTAATCAAAATTGTTAAAACTTTTTGGGAACTTCTGGAATCATTCCCGACTTACATACTGCACGAGAAGAGGTGAATAGTTGTGGCTATAAATGTATGTAAATCGTAGAGACAGTTTGTTTGGTGTATGTGCGTGTTAATAACTGTGAATAAACATACACAAATGACACATTAATACATGAACAATGAATTAATGAACATATGGAACTGCTGATGAAGACTGTGAGTAAGCTGCTTTCACTTTTATGTACCTCGCTTTGTATAAATATCATTTGTAGACACCGCCAGTCGATCTATCGATGAAGTCAGCGGTTCCAAAAATGTTTCTTCGTATCATTGTGATATATCAGTAGATATTAAACATATATTCTATTTAAAATATATATTTAATGAAAAATTACTTGAATTTTCAGAACTAATTTCAATTAATATCGTTAAAGTAAAAACAAATACTGTTATTTTGTGTTAGATATTAGAGCTTACCATCCGTAGGAATTTGAAGCACAAAGACATTATACTCCGGCAGACATTATAGCAGTTATTTGTGGGTCTCTGGAGACATCAACACCAAGATTCCACTACACAGGAGTCTCCATGTATCTACTCAACAGGTAAGAAAATCTTCCTGCACAAAACCGATCGATACTTTTACTTAAAGAATGTCCATCACTTATCACCAAGCTAGGGCTTCTTTTGGTCCAGTAGTTTAGATAGATGGACGGTCGATAGAGATGCACTTTCCAGCCTAGTGGACTCTAGATAGTAAACACTAAGTCACAGATTGCAACAGTGGGAAATTCCAACGAGGGTGATTACATTCACCCAGTGCACCCGGTGAAATGAGGGTGAGAAAGGCAGCACGCTGTCGACGACGCCTTCCTACGTCACCGGTCAATACCGGCGACGCGACGGCGCGTCTGGGTTGGCTGCGACCCCCTGAGGTGGCAGTTGTTCCTTCTCCAGGCTCCCCCTGTGACTGTGACATATCAGGATATATCCAGGATTCGAATTATACAACTGTCCTGAAGTTTATCGAAGGCCAGCCTTTGACGACACACCACAAGAATGTGGGATATAGCCAAGCGTCGTCTATTTTCATCCTGGGGACGCTTTGAACTTTGGGATTACTACCTTGTTTTTCATTATAAACAGATTTTCAGCTAAATTAATTATTATCAGATGGTTTTTGATGTTTTTCTGAACATTATAATCTTTGAACAAATTCAAAGTACCTACTTCTGAAGATCTTTTGAAACAACGAGTCGCTCAAAGTGACAGAAAAGATTAATAACTCTTCAAAAGAATAATGATCAAGTCTTATTCTTTTGCTATGAAACCTATATTATCGAATCTGAGAGCTCTACTAAACCTATTCCTCGGATCAAAAAGGTCAAGTGTATTTGATCTATACAGGTTTCTCCAAAACGTTCAATAAATTAGATTACGGCATACTGTTATGCAAGTTACATAGATAGAATCATATATTTCCCACCGCGTTCAATTTATATGTCATGGCTACCAAACTGAACAAACATCTGGCGTACCTCAAGGTTCGACAATTGGCCCATTATTCATTATTCTTTTCATTAATGATACTCCGAATAATTTTGAGGTCCAGTTTTTGCTGTAAGATGATGATTCGAAAGCCTGCCATTGTGTCAGATCTGTGTCTGACTATACATTCAACACAGTTTGGAGTTCCTAAGCATATGGTGTGACAATAATCAACTACCTTTAAATATCTTTAAATGTAATAACACAAATTGTTTCTTCTTCATTCTCCATTTCCTGACATTCAGACACGCAAGACTTACTTTCCAGCATTGTATCGATCTTAACTCCTGTCTGATTGCAGCTGGTGCCAGCTCGGTTCCGAGCCAGGGCAACTTTCTTTATTAATGGGCTTATGCTACGGTTTTCGCACGAATACAGGCCATTTTAATTAATTAATAGTCCATTTTCATATCGATGCTTATCTGGGTGTATAAATAACTTTTTTTACGGGAACCGCGATGGATATAATCTCGATTCTACGTTTCTGGTGATCGTTATATGCACGTATGATGTGTGTGCTATTCTTTTGGCACGCATCCAGGTCACGACAGATAATTTGTGGGGATCAATAGAGCGTTAGATGTAATTTATCGGTATTTTTAGGTCGGTTATGTTCCCTGTTTCTATACGTTTTCTCCGTCCGCTTGTCGGAAAATCTAATGCGTTTTTGTTGTGAAATAACACTTGGTTTATGTTTATACGAGACGATGAATCATTAGAATTCTAGCATGATAAATTTTATCTGCTCCCACTATAGTACATACACTATTAATACATTGTTTTTAAAGAGGTAAGTGGATTTTACCCTAGGGAAAAACGCGATTTCGAGTTATAAATGCATATTTTATGAACAAATAAATAGAAATATTTCATGAACATTACATTTTATTATTATGAATTAATTTTTATAGTAATTGTACAGTTATCACATTTAGTAACATTTATAAAATCTGGATAATTGTTCCCCTCGCGTTTACTAATTGTCACATTTTTCTCAAAATGATTTGACCGCTCCATTTCAGTCAATATTATCTGACTAGAACCTAGAGTAGAAGTGTCATTGCAAATAACCCTGTTGAGTATTTAATTTTTGTTACTTAAACTGTCAGCAACATAACTTTCAGCAATTGTGGCTGAAATCCACCCACCATGTTTCTTGATTGCTAATACTAATCAACTCCTGTATTGGCCATTAACGTTGCCGATGTTCTTCGGAATGAATGGCCTGTATATGTTTCAGGATGTTCTAGTTTCAAAAACTGTGCAATCTTATTAGGAATCATAGAAAGGGTATTCTTGCCGACTGGTTGGTTGTAACATCTATCTGCTTGATAGCACATAAAAAAGCGTGAAATTTCAGTTTTAATTTTCAATCTAATCTTGATATATTTCTTGAGAATTTCTACGTTAGAAACAGAACCCAGACGAGAAGTAATTATAAACGTACGTGACATACCATTTTTAGAGTCTGGAATTGTAACTACAATAGTGTTATCGAAAGTGAAATTGACGTTGTCCAAAGTAAATGTGCATAACTCATCAGAGAGGCATGCTCCTGCAAAGCCTAAGACCATCACTACTTTCATTAGCAAATATATGTTATCGGGTGCCTGAACGAGAAAATCGTGGCTTGTTCTCTTGTAAAAACGTTTGACTTTTTAGGTGTATAGCTGTCATTCTTGCGTTTCAAAAATGCTCTCAGCTTGGGGTATTTTGATATATCAGAATTTCAGATACACCAGTATTTTTGTTTTGGAACCATTCTTTGAAATTTCTATATATTCTCGGACAATAAAAATTCGCAGACAGCATTTGTTGCACTTTCTATTTGAAAATCACTCATTTAGAAATAATATTAATGTTATACACCACGCAGAAATTAAGTTAAATTTACCAGTCTCGGACTCTATTGCCAGCCCTCGCTCCGCTCGGGCGCAAAATCGTCCTCGACTGATGAATAATACTTATCTCCTTTTTGGTGTAAATAACTATGTCTGCGTTACAGTGCTCAGTCAACAGACCAATGTCTATTTAAAGATAACAGGTGCTTCAAGCCATAGTCACCTCTAGAACTACTTTATGAATGGACATAATATTGGATACGAGTGAAATTTCATAAACAGCTCGTTTTTATGACAGTGTCTGTTCAATTGAAATATCTTAGGCCCTGTACAGAACATGTGCTTTAGATCCAAAGACCACTGAAGATAATGTCCTTCTTGAGAACGATGTTAACAGAGTGTTAAAATTTATTTCGACAATGCATACATAATCATTTACTCGAAGGAAAGTCGATTTTATGACGTTGATCGATTCATCATCCACTTCCAAATAAAGGCATTGCAATTGTGAACGAGCAGTATTGCTTATTGATTCGATATTGCGATGCAATGAAATGAGAGGAAAAACATCCTGGGAATTCGCTCAAATTGAGTTGTTATGGCGCTCTTATTGAATATGGCCGCCAGTCTCAGTTACCACCTTTCAATATCGATACAGCTTGCTTAGAGGACAAGACCAAAAGCTCGAGTCAAACTTATTTACTAAAAACCAAAGTAAATAATAGTCAGACTGTGGAATTGATCGGTTTGTTAGACGGAGTAGATGCAGTAAATTTGTTAGCTTCAAGTGCATTTTGTCTCGTCACAGTGGAAACTGGAGCGTCTGCTCACTTAGATTGATTACTGCTACGTCTCTGGCGTTTCGGATATAAAACTCCATTACCAAACTCATTTTGTGCAAGGACTGAACCAGTTGACAGAGCAAGATGGAAGGTCAGTTGGCAATTTGTCTTGGAGCTCTCCAGAACTTTCATCTATCTAGATAAATCGTCTCTCGGGCGTTGGAAAGAAAATCCTATTGATTAATGAACGTTTCCATCTCTAACATATTTCAAGAAACACCTTGAATAAACGAAATGGACGTTATCAGATCTAATTTCTTCCCAGCTGATCAACTTCTTGGTCAGGCATTGAATTGTTTTTTGAGTTTAAATTGAGGTTTAGAAAGGGCACATAACTTTTTAAAGATACTTGTTGTCATAATAAACAATGATCACTACTAAAAATGCCATTTTTACACTTTTATAACCATTTAGAATTTTTTTAATTTTTCAACATTTTTCTCTATAAACAATTATTTATTGCCCAGGGAATTTTCTATGCGATCGACAAAATCTTGCACACATAAAAACTACGTCGTAACCCTTTGCTTTTTAGCCAAATGCGACAGCATTCTACTGTGTAGATTCTGAGATATAGAAGCGTAAAATTAATCATAATTTATAGCTTACGTAATCCTGAAGTCGAGAAAAAAATAATGTTTTTATAGCTAACTACAAGTACATTTATAGCTAACTACAAGATAAAAGCTTAATGAAAGAAAAATCGAGAAAGTACCGCTCCGCAGAGCGAGATGACTGAGAGCAGCTGCGCTGCCGCGCGCCGCATGGGCTTCAAAATGAGTATGCGCCATAAAAGATTACTTTTCTCGGGAACGGTAGCACTTATCAAGACGATTTTTTTAATTTTATATAGCAAAATGAGAAGAATACGAATATGTCATCAAAAATCAATAAAATAAATAATGTTTGCACGAATTTTGAGTTTAAAGAATTGTGCCACTTTCGTTTGCTTTTAAAAAATAGTTATATTACGGTAATCGAGTCTTATGAGTTTGTGTTCATCAATTAAATTAAAAAATATATATTTTCTTATTTTTAAGATCTCTGTTAATTCATTGAAGTATAAGAAAATTTTCAGTTAAATTAATGATAGGAGCAAGTTATTATTAAGAAGAAAAGTGGTATAAAAATCGATAAAGTCGATTTATTGGATTTTATTACAATAGATAAAAATTCTGTACGTATAGGCTATTTATTATGTCTTAAAAAGCAGGGTACTAAGGAATTACAACGTTGATGAGTTTTTATTGCATGAATCGTTCAAAAGGTTATTCAGAAAGAAAAAATCGCGGAATGTTATTCAATTAGAGGGTGGAAATTGGAGATAGGGGTGAAAATGCAACCCTTACTGTTTTTTGAATATATCTCGAAAACGAAGCAAAATTTGAACTAGGAAAAATTTTGTGGATAATGAGATTTTCTATCAAAATAGTTTATTTAAAAAATTAAAAAAATTTATTTACTGCAAAATATATTAAAAACAATTCAACAAAAAAAATGTAAAAATGCAAATAACTTTTTTCTGAGCAGAGATAGGTATAGGCATTGCTTCATGGAAAAAAAAGTATATACAATTTTCTTCAAAACAAGAGGATGCAGAGTATTTTTGGATGAAAATTGACTGATATATGGCCGCTCAAACTTAGCCAATTTTTTTATTTTCGTCGCGTTTACCTTTATACGTTTCAAATCTCGTTTTTTACAAAAAAGGAAGGAAATAAGACGTTCAAGGATTTTCATCACATGACTTGTTCGAAGGGTCAATAAAAATGAAAAAACCACGGGGTGCTATTAAATTAGAGGGTTGAAATTGAAGATAGGGGTGAAAAAGCACTTTTGCAGTTTTTTAAATATAGCACGAAAACGAAGCAAAATTTCGGTATAGTTCATAGGAAAAATTTTGTAGAGAATAGAAGTTCTCATTAAAAAATGTAAAAGGAAAATTTTATGTAAAAAATCGTTAATAAACAATTTTAAAGAAAGCAATTGATTTTTTTTTACTTTTTTAATAAAATAATTTAGTAAAAACATCAAAATTTAATTACTATAGAGTTTAATGTATAATAATGTATATCCACGGATGGAGTTGACAAGGGTTGTTTTTGACTTTATCGAAAAATGTCACTCTTTATAAAAAGTTCTGCCCCTCGAAAAAATGTGACTGTCATACAAACATCTTAGATTAGATATACAGGGTGCTCATAAATTAAGAGCCATTATTTATTAT
Source organism: Anoplophora glabripennis (assembly GCF_000390285.2). Lineage (NCBI taxonomy): Eukaryota > Metazoa > Arthropoda > Insecta > Coleoptera > Cerambycidae > Anoplophora > Anoplophora glabripennis. Next base: position 814,312 of record NW_019416313.1, read on the forward strand.
TTTACACAACATTTTTATAAAACAAATCTGTTTATAACCTCAACTTTATAGAAAATTGTCAAATAAATAAAAAATAAAGAATGACTTTTTTATTTAGGGCTTACTTTCAATGTTACACGGAAAAATATGTCGCAAAACGGGTCATTTTTCGTTCTATTTGTATGTTTGTTGTTCCCCTGAATTTAGCAATGTTTTTTTTCGTAATAAATCATATTCGCAGCGAACTGAGAGTGATACATGCAAAATCGAAGGAAATAATATTTTTCAACGTAAAACTCGCGTCAGTGTCAAACACAGACCAATTACGCAACAGTCGCCAATGTGCGTCATAACTGTCAGACACATTACAACGAGGTTAAATACGTACGTCGGTGGCGCCTTGCGAGACTTACTTCTTCGCAAAAATTAATTTTCAATCATAAAAATAAGACGCCTACATATTGGCTACAGCCATCCAAGTTCATCGCTTCTATATTTAAGTAAATATAGAAGGCCTTTGATATTTGAATCTGTGTACTGGAGAGTAATTTGCAACAGTTATTTAGAAATATTCGACTAAGGCTGATCTTACACGACGCGACTGTTTGTCGTATGACAATACCTTCGTAACAGATTCGCTCAAAATGTCTTAGTATTTCTTTTACTCGTCTCTTTTAAACCACTAGAAGTCCACAGAGATGTCAATAAACCTGACAGAGCGTTAAAGTTATGTCACCGCGACCACGTGGAAGAAAACCAGATACGACTCTTGCTGCATGTAACTATAAAGCGATTTTGACACTGTATTTACGTTATAAACATGTGAAGCGGCCTTTACAACTGATGCAACATCATACAACGATTTATTTTATGTAATGCAGCGTTATCTAAACCTCGTGGATATATCAATGTGTGTTACCCCAACCACCACTAATTAATGTCTTCCTTATTCACCCTCAGTGTCCAACGCGTGTTCTAAATTTACTGAAACCGAACTACGCGATGTTATCGTGGTAAATTATGCAGAACTTGGAAACGTTGCAAGCTGATTCATTATTATATGAATTTCGGTAGTTATGGATGTGTTGTGAGTCACGGAGTCGTCATAGCACACGATCTAAGCGTTTATTTCTATCTATCTGGATAGATATTTGTATTATACAAGATGTGACAATTTCCACATTGTCCAATTAATTAATAAAGTCAAAGGAGGTTAATATTTGACATTAAGGCAGACTGACATCTGTGATAGAATTGACAGCTGTCATTTTGACATATTTTTTAAGGTATTTTCGAAAATTATTTTACATCAAGCCGCCCTATTTTGTGTTGTTTAAAAAATATATTTGCATTTTCAGCCAAATTTTCATTTTTATTTGAATAAAATGCTGTGAAGTATGTCAACAAAATAAATACATATGTAATTCAAGGTAGCTTTCAGTTCTTATTGAAGATTCGATATAAAAGTTGGTAGCTACATTTGCCACCATCCTGTATATCACCAGTGAGGAAATCAATAATGTTCAGGGTGTGGTTTATATGGTAAATATATTAATACATAAATTTTACAGCGGTTTGGTTGAGAATTATTACTCAGTTAAGAACAATACAAATTTAAAATCTCAAAAATTAAAAAATGTTTGTTGATATTCAGTAGCATTTCCTGCTATTCCTGCTAACGCTTTCCCCTTCGAAATTTCATACGATGAAAGCAGCAATTATGAAATAATTTCATAAGCGTAAAAGCAGACGAAATTGCCGTCGATGAAATATAAAAATACGCAGTATATTTTTAAATTCTTTTAATAGAAGTGTGAAAATGTACTAGTAACTAGTAATGCTCCGTTATTAAATTAGTTGGATACCGTAACCCGTGACTGTTACGTAATGGCATCCGCATAGTTTTCCTGCAGAGCGCAGACAACAGGACGAACGTACGCAAAAATATCTTCTACGGGCGTAATGATGACACTCGACTCTTATTAAGAGATTGGAGCTTGTATCATACGGAGAGTAAACGAATATATACATTTGGAAGAGAAAAAACATATTTTTCATACCTGCCCGTTTTCAGTCACCATCCTGGCCCCGGACCCGCGTTTCTACCATCCACCCTCAGACAGACAGAGGCGCCCGACAGGAATTTGAGCAATTCTCAGGGTTAGTCACTACTTAACCGGCATTCTTAGTCCCATGACCAACTCTTTGCCACTGAGCAGTCAGGGGATGTGAACCAGTGGCACCGAGCAACCCCAATATCGAGCGGAAAGTAATTTTGATAGGCGAGGGTGGGTTTTCGCTAGTCCTGCGCATGTAGTCAGGGTGCATTTCGGTCCACAGCGGTAGACAGAATGTCTACAGGGTGTTCCCCGAGTAGTCAAAGATGTGCTAAAAATCAGATACTTCTAAATAATCAAGGCTTACTGGATTGTATGTCCCTGTTATTTTTGGAAATAAAAAAACGTTAGTTGACTCTGACTATAAAAGTTGAATGATTTTTTATGCGGCGTCGTTTCACAGCCTACTAGCGCGATGTTACATGTAAATAATAAATACGTAATATCTCGAAAGCTGTTAAAGATAAGTATCATTTAAACTAATTTCTGAAAATCTCGTTTGGCGGTCTTCCCAATGATCTGACGGTATACAGGGTGTTTCTGAGTTGAGGGCGTTCCTCGAAACGGTTAATTTTCATATGAACGTGAGTCGTAGTAGGCTTCGTTTTCGAGATACAGTGTATGTATGTATGTCGGAGGGTGGTGGAATTGTTTTTCCACCGCGGCACTTAGGCCTTATTAGGCCCCTTGTACACCCTCCTTCATTACTCGAGTACTTTTCTTCAAACCATCCTATTTACTACAAGGGTGGCTTGGTGGCAGTCTCGTACAATTTTTTATGTATGATAGCATGGTCTTGAGTTACAGAGATTTTCTTTGCTCTGTTCTCATTACTATTTATCGGGAACCACACGCATGCGGAAAATGTTGAACGACCCAGGTATCTGGTAGGCCGCCACAGGCACGTCCCCGAGCCTGCCTTAGGTCACCCATCCAAATTCCAGCCTGCGTCCGTGATGCTTACCTCGGCAGATCGAAATCCACCGGCCAAGACACCCGGCTAGGCGGTCCCCGAGAGAGATACAGTGTCTTGAAATTAGAATTTTCGATGTTCTGAGGCTCCTAGTCTCTCCGCGACTGGTTGACATATTTGTAAGTCAACTTGGCAGGCTTTTACTTCTATCTAGATAAATCAGTGGCCCAAGTTTCATCAGAAATGTGATATTTTTTCTAATATCAGCATTCTGTATCTCGAAAACAAGGCGAACCATACACATTCATAGAACACTTTTTGCTTGAAACAATTTCAAAACAGCTTGCATAGAAAAAACTACAATTAAGTCTATATTTCGGATATGCTACATTCGATTGTTTTTGTAGTATATGTATCAAAAAATACACCCTGTACATACTTATTCTAACTCCTTCGTTAGTAATTCCGTTGGCGACCTTTTTTATGTTCTGGTAAATCTCCCGAAACGATTTTTGCCCCCGTGCTCCCGGACTACCGCCGTTTGGCCGGTGTTTGCAATGAAGGCCGCAATTCACCCCAGGGTGGAGATGGCAAGTGAATACGGGGTGTGCGTGTATAGCGGCGCCTCCTGGCCCTGTTCTATTTCCAGAAGTGACAAATGTTTATTAGATTAATAAGTGAGCTAATAGATAGCGTCTTGTTATAACTCCGACCCGTTTACGGGTTTGAAAAATTAAACGGATGGTTTGAATTTTAGGATCATGATTGTCGATTCGAGAACAAATAGAAAAAAATGACTTGTCGAATTAAAAAAGTACTTATATGGAAACTAAACGACGGTTGGGTGGGGGGTCGAACAGTTTTATTGTCCACAGCTGCACATGTAAAGAATCACCATTGAATTTAATAGATTTTATTTAATTATTGGCAAACTATAAGAACCCATTGTCCCAAAAATCGTGTCTTAAAAACCGAGGTTTTCGAAAAAAATATTAGAGAAAATTTGTTGCTATTGGCTGGTTCAATGAATGGTTAAAAATTAAAAAAATTAACTACTCAGTATGCAATTAACTAATATTTTGTAAAGATTAAAAATTAAATTTGTTGTTTTAGCTTGGTTTTAGCACGTGACTTTTTTTTATTAGTCTCTAGAAAGTATAATGGAACTTCACTATAAATTTTACATTTTTTTGTTTAAAAAATAATGGTGTATCCATTAGAAATGTTACAATTTTCTAAATATTAACGTAATTTTTAAAGCCACTGTTTATTATTATTTTAATTTTTATTATTATTTGCTATTATCTATAAAATTCAAAACGATTTCAATAGCATGCGCCAACGGCTTTAATATCGCTGTGTACTAATATTGATTCATGGTATCTGCCGCATTTTGAACACATGTGAAATATGACTTCAACTCTCTCTTCTTGCCGATATTGAATGTACATGGTGTCTCAAACTCGATAGTATACTGTGAGGATACAAAAAATTTAAATAAAATTTGGGATACGTGGTGTTAAATGGGATGAGGTAAGCTCCACTTTCAATCGAAAGTATTATCTTCGGGATTTGTCAGAATGACGTCATCAATTATATTTTTTCCAGAAACCCAAATTTTATTCCTGTTAAAAAGCTCTCTTTTTTCTAAACTTTTATTAGAGAAACTTTTCTGTATTAATATTACTTCCAATTTAAAAGTTATAAGCAATATATCGTCCTAAAGAGCATTAGCGGTGGAAGAATCAAGTAGTCAATGGAAAATAATTGAATGTTCGTTGTTGTAAAGTGCATAAATGTCACAAATACTTGTGACTTGTGTACTCAATACGAACGTCAAACGTATAACTTTTGTGCTTACGAAATGTTTTCTCATTCAGAAAAAGCTGGTATGTTGCTAATTTACGGCGAGTCACAAAATATTCAAGAAGAGCTGTAGGGTTGTATCGAGAAAGATATCCAGAGCGCCTCATTCCTGATCATAGAACCTTTACAAGATTGGAGGCGACCTTGCGACGAAATGAAGATGCATTTTCTGTTCGGAAAAATCAAATAATTGACCGCAGGGCAAGAAACAATGTTAATACAGCTAGACTGTTACAATATTTCGAACAAAATCCACGAAATTCTATACGGCAGGCTATTTCTCTAAATTTGGGTGTGTTTCTGGAAAAAATATAATTGATGACGTCATTTACTTCATCCCATTTAACACCACGTGTCTCAAATTTTATTGAAATTTTTTTTTATCCTCACAATAGGCCCATATTATCGAGTTTGGGACACCCTCTACGGGTCGTTTCAGAAAATCAAACCAAAAACTAATTTCTTCGCTTTTATGCTTATCGTTGCTAAGTTTTATCTTGCACAGGGTGTTTTATAAGTCCTTGTCATAAGTTCAGAAGATTTGTCCTTAGAATATAAAGAGCGAATTAAGGCTTAATTATTTTATGTCGGAAGTCCTTACAAGCGAAGGGTTTAAAGCCACTGGTGTTCGACATACAGGTTGTGACTCATTCACATATGTATATTTAAAGTTATTTTAATTTTAAAATGTTCCTATAATTATTTAATACATCTAAAATAGCTCTTCACGAAAAAATGTATAGGGATTTTTAACACAAAATGCTTTTTTTAAATAACGCGTAATCAAAGATCAAAGATATAACCTAAAAGAATTTAAGTTCCTGCGCCAAGTTTTTTTGAGCTTTTGATGATTACGTACTATTTAAAATTGTTTTGTTGTCAAGAACTGAACCCCATTGAAAATAACCCCAGGAATCGATAAAGCAATCAATTTTAAGCAAAAAGTATCTTATGAACATTTTTCGATAAGTCAATATTTTCTGAGTTATTTGTGATTGAAAATGTACATTTTGTACTAAAAAAGACATTTTTCAGTAGTTTTTCTCGAATAACTCGGAAAATAGAATTCTATGAAAAAACACATCACTAAGAAAATGAAGTTTATAGAAAAAGAAAAAGATTAAGTTTTTTTCATTTATGTAAGTGCAATAAATAGGTGCTGAGATACGGCTAGTTGAAGATAATTTCATATCCGCTAGAAACTAAATTGGAAGCATTTAACATAAAATAACTAAGAAAAATTCAATTTTTCAAGAAAAATGCACACAACATCTTTTAAAGTACTTTAAAAAATCTTTAAAATGAACTTGATTTTAAGTCATTAGCGTAAAAATTAACAGTTATGATCAAAATAAAACTGTTAATTCGTTTTTTCGGAAAAAAAAATCAGTAGGTACAAAAACTGATGAATTTTTCACGAGATTTAAAATTAAAGATAATCTTTCTACAATATACATTTTTTATGTGCTAACAATATATTATACAAGTTTAAACGGTTTAGAATACATATTTTTGAAAATATTACGTTTTGATTGAAAGAAATTTATTTTTAATTCCAAAGGAAATAACATATTTTTGAAAATAACTAAAAATAAAAAAGATACGAAAAATATTCAAGGGTACAAAAGTTTAAATTTCTGGTTTTATTTTTATTTGTAAAGGATAAAAATTAACAGAGATGTCGCTGCTATAGAAGTTTGCAGTTGAGGGCGAAGGTCATGTTTTTTAAACCCTTCCACCTCAAAAATCTCAAAAATAACGCTTTAAAAAATATTCTAATTTACAATACTTTTAGCTGACGAAATTTTCGTTTTTCGATCATCTCAACAGCTTTAAAATTAAGGAAGTTTTCGTTAAAAAATCATTTGTTTACTATATAGCTACAGAGAATACCTTCACTTTTTCCCTTTAATCTTTTAATAATCTACTTATCAACTTTAAACGTATAAAATTGTTTTCATTTATATAATGTAGGGTGATTTTTAAGAAAACCACCAATTTAAAAGCCATTTTTTATATTTTGACATTGGGGTGGTTTTTAAGGGTTAAAACAATGCAATAAATTATAAATTGTATTATAAACATGTAAAAGAATTTAATTTATCCTGTTTGTACTATCAAATACTTTCAAACTGTTAAAAACTATTTTTTTAATAATTTGTAATTAGGTGTAGTTTTTTAGAGGTTGAATTATTGTATTAAATTATTTATAACACCATAAACTATTGAAAATGTTTCTATCTATAATATATGCGCTATAAAAATATTTTAAAGTCAAAGAAACTATTAATTTTATTTTTTTAACATAAGGAGTGGTTTTCATTCCCTAAAAATAAGAAGCGCATATCAAACATATATAACTTTTCATCTACAGAGTAAAATAAACTTAATTCCAAATTTTCATAAAAATCCGATCTATCCGAAAGTATTTGGAGGTTTTACCCTATGTTTCTCTTCGTTCCCTGGACAGAGAAACATTTCATCAGGAATGGCACTTTGTTATAATAATACCAAGTAGGTATTTTAATCTACATCATTAAATTTAGTGATTAATTTTTTACATTGACTTGTTCCGCTTCAAATAGATGACTGCCATTAAACAAATGAGTGCCAGAATGGGATCATTATAACCCTTAGTCCAATTCGATTTGTCATTGTAACATTCTCGTTTTCATAATGCTGTAATAACATGCTAAAAGATACAAAAATAAAATATTGGAATGTGAAATTATTACCATTCTTATTTATACATCTCATCTTATACACCGTTGTATGAATATAGATAAAGAAATATAATTAATCAAAAAATATTCCGATATAAAAAAAACAAAATATAGAATGTAAAAAAACACAAATATAAATAATCTAATTACGCGGCTACCAAATTTGAATCTCTATGATTATCCTTATGTGAAGAACATTACATTATTGAATTCTATGAGATTTATCAATATCTAGGGATTTTATGAGACGAAAACCAAAACACCATCTAGCGACTGAATGATGCAACTTGAGATAAAGGTAAGTTGCCTTAATACGCCACATTTTAGGCTCCCCTGAATCAAAACTTGAACTCTGAGGTATTTGAGATCATTTGAACTGTTTTTGAACTATTTTCTTTTTTGTGCTTCAGTTGACAAGCAATAAATAGTATTTTGCTTTTGGTACCTTGATCTGATAGAACGTTATCGAAGTTTAGGAATTTTTAGTTGATAGTGCCAATCACGTGTTGGTTACCTATGCTCTTCGGTCACGTGGCTTCTAATCATTTAAGAAGACTCCGTATATTTAAATACTCGAGAAAATTACCTCTGCGCTTCCGAAACTCGCAAACAAGAGCTGTTTGTTCATATTTCATTTACGGATATCGATCAGAACCGTTCTTTTGTTCGCACGTAATGTAAAATTTTAGGCCTCTGTTGGATTGACAGCAACGGCTTCAAGGAAAGTCGCATTACAATTACTTAATATGAATCGCACGAGCCGGAATAATCGACTGGTCTAAAAATACACGAAGCCTTAGTTATGTAAATATTTACCGTAAGCAAACGGGTTTTTCATTCGAGCTGAAATACAATCTGGGCCGATTCCCCATTCCTAAGATTTATTTCTATCGTTTCACGAGATTTACCACACGTACAACCACCATGCGTCCCATAATATCAGGGAAGTTTATTACTTTCGCGCATTAAGACAAAAATTTCCGCAATGAAGATGGTTCCAAAACGATTAAACAAGAACCAAAGCAGTATGTTGAGAAAATATTAGTAAAATTCTACATAGAATACTAAATAGATGCCCCAAAAAAAAGAATCGGGGCGTTCCTTCTACCGAAAATTCCACGAAATTTACGCACAGTCTCGTCTACACACTCTCCATACTGTAATGAATTTTCACAATCTTCATTCTCTCATCGCTTTTCTTCCTAAATACTGTGTACAGTGTAATAGTTTAGTTTGGTTAGTTTGCTTTTACAACTCAAAACGTAAGAAACATACCGAAAATCTGCTTTGGCCTGATGATTTATCATTTAAATCATCATAAAATATATAACATATTTGTCTCTACAGCTGATGGAAAAGTCGGTTTAATGTACAAACTTTACACCTCTTTTTTAATGGTTTTGTAAAAGGAAAGTCCTTGCGGAAATTTTTCTGTGGATTAAAATAAATCGAGCAGATAAATAATTCTCGTATCACTTTCAAACCAATTTACAACAAACATCGGAAGATCATTAATTTTTCACCAGGTTCTCCCCCACCGGAGATAATGATGATGAAATGAACGACTACCTGCCTTATATTTTATCTCCCCCAAAAACTATCCACCTGTGCCAACCCCTGCTTTACTTTGAAACTTGGGGTGGCTAGTTAGATGCGCCCCGGTTGCAGTAGTTACATTAAAAACCTAGTTTACGGGCCACATCCATTTCCAAGAACCGTAACTTGTTTATAATTGAAATAAAAAAATTTCTAAGCAACCGCTGATAGTTGGGTTTAAATCAAAACCTATATCTATAATACTGCAAATTATGAATTTGTTTTTTAATTGTTTTCACATGTATTCAAAATTTCCGCTGCCACATATTTGTCAAATAACATGTTATCAATATTGTTCTCATTGACAGCTACAATGTCTTTTTGACACTTAGGAAACAAAATTAAAATATTTTGTGTCAGTTTTCAGAAATAGTTATTTATGTACCAAGGGAGATACAAGGATGATTATGCCCGCAGGCGACAGGTTTCACCCAAGGCCATAGTCATCCTAGTATCTCCCGTGGTGCATACGTTTTATCTTTTACTTAGACATCTAATTTTATATTTATTTATATTTATTATACTAGTGAAATAAAGTTACTTTACTCCACTAGTGGATAAAGTATCACTTTAGACGGTTCATATATGTGGATAAAAGTCCAATTATAAGGTGATTATGGATAAAAGATATTTTCATACGTGATTTTCAGATAAAGCCGCGATATTTTATTTCTGAGTGATTCGAGGTTTCATTCATTATACAATTTTTGGCATCATCCGTATGGAACCTGATGTTTTGTTGTCGCGACACATTTTATATATAGGACTTTTGTTTGTGTACGACGCCACCAAAATATTTGTCCGTCGATGTCAAAGTACCTTTTTGTCTCCATGACAAAAAAAATATATTGTACGACGACATACCAAAATTACTTCCTAAAAATAAATAAGAACACAGATGGCAGCAGCAAATGGTGGATTCACGTTATTTTTATTATGTTTATTGTGTTTTCGGAAGGCATAACTTTACCACAAAACCACTAAACGTTTAGAATTTCACAAAAAAGTATTTTTGCCTTGAATGATCTTGAATTAAACATTACTTTAAAAGGAACTAGAGTAAACAATAATTACAATTGTTTCTGTAACAAAAGCCAGATCCGTGTAATTTATGGGGCGATTTTCGGAAAGACTGAAGCACAATAGTTCTATTAGGCCTTCTAAGAACAACCACGGGCAGACGAGGTGTCATATTTGTATTTAGAGGGTGGTCTGAAGAGCTTTTGTCGCGGAAACTAATAAATTTGCAAACCGATAATTAGAACAACCCCAAAACACTTCGGGTTAAGTAACTTCTTGAAAACGTATCACTATGTGACAGGCATCTGTTGTGTCCGGGAGGCGCCACCCTATGCTGGGACAGAACAAAGAAACCCATATTTTTAATAACGCGCGAAACCACGAGAAGAGCGTAGAGGTTCCAAATTAGAATTAAATCAAATTGGTAAGTTGACAATAATTGGAAAAGAAAGTAATGGATCAAATAGCTGGTTTTTAGGCGGATTTTTTAAATGAGATTCACTAATTCGCCCCGTATTGGTACACGGAATCACTAGAGAAAGGCTAGGGTTATTTGAGAATTTAGTCTCAAAATTGTTTAGATAAATGTAAAATCAGTCAATTAGAGAACTATTAACATGGCATAGTTATGCCAAAACGTCCCGATATTCGGGGTTCCCGCCAGTAAGATAAAAACAGAAACTTTTGGACCCCAGAAATGGGCGTGACGAAGCGAGGTGTCGAATTCAGGAGATCTCCGAAAAAAGTCAGTTTTTCCTTGGGTTCCACATTGAGCAGTCTACTTAGTTTTAGAGTCTCGGGTTAATTTAATAATGTATAGTCATTCTAAATTTTGCTATGGATCGCGCAACATTTCTAAGTTCCCACGTATTAATTAAAGTGTAATGATAATTATAAACTCCCTTTCGAGAATTAAATAATAAACTCTTTTGAACTCCAGACTCGTTATGATACTGGTCATAACGGTAGATAGATAATTAAAGAAATAACTCCTCAGGTTACATTTCCAATTACTTACTTTATAGTATTTTATTTCTTTGCGTCTTTTGAAAATTTCGAAAGCAAGGTGAAAAATTGTTTGCAAATATATTGCCCAATATTTTCACTCCGTTGTTAGGAGGCCATTCTCATTTGTTCGGTTTCACGCCAACATTTAGATCTTCTCCTTCGAGATAAGTTAACACCAAGTAATTTCCACAGAAGAAAACGACCGTAAAACAAAGATTTATTACCATTATCTCAAATCAACGAGACATAAATACCCAATCATCTCCATTACTAGCCCCCAATCTCCAAAAAGCTCGCTGTAGCCGACGCTTTATGAGATCCCGATCTCCGATCACACGTGGGGAATTCGGGAAGCCATTTCTCCGGCGAAAGCGAAAATCAAAAGAAATTAACAGGTCGGATAGCTCTACAGTCGAAATTACCCCGCAAGTCGGTTCCTTTGGCGCCGCGTCGATCAATATGGCGCGTTGGGGCGGTGAGACACAGCGGCGCTCAGCTGACCGACATAATAGGACGGCGAGGATTACGGGGCGACTTCGTAACGGATCTTAGTTTTATGTTACGGGCCGGGCTCGTGAAGGGCCTTCGATTTTATTACGGGACGTTTCAGATATTCAGAAATAGTTCCAGTTTAGGGAAAATGTGTTTAATTGTTGCTGTAGTTGTACGATAGTACTGGGAGATCGAAAATACCATAATATGAAGAGATTTTTAAAGATAAAGGTGCAATTAACAACAACAATAACATATTGACAAAGGTTAAGTGTTAAAGCTTTATACTGGGATAAGTTGAAACTAAAAATTTTAACTCAATGTTCCAAGAAACTTATAATTAGGCTTGGTGCGGCGCGGAGTATAACAGGACCGTAGTCAGATTACGAATGAAAGTCTTAATGTTCACAGAAAATATGTCGCAACATAGTACTATTACCAAAGAGCAAAGCACCACCTACCCGATAAACCTTAGTGTTAAGACAAGGTTTTCGTAGCATATTGGAAGGAGTTAAAATATATTACTACGTGCTTTTCTAAGTTTTCTTTAGTGAAACAGCGCCGTTTATCACTTAATATTAACTTGTGCAGGGAAAATGACCATTCAACGTCTACTGTTGACAACGGACAGTATGAGAAATTGTTGAGGCATGAACTATATATATCCTGGTAGCTCCTGACATGTACCAGATAAAACTTTACATGTTTTCCAAAATGGTGTATCCTGGATTTTTTTCCAACACTACATTTTTTCTTTTATCGTACTACTGATGGGCGTTAATAGCATCGTATATATTTTTTTGTACATCATCAATTATATCAAATTGTTCATTTAGGGATAGTCCATGTGACTTCAATTTACGGAATTACGGAACTTGGGGTTCTCTAGTTTGTTTAATGGAATATTGTTTGAAAGAAAGGCGTCTGTATGTTCATAGAAAAATACATAGTCTTCAGCGCAGGACGAGGCATGGCTCTTCAAATGTCCTGTCACTTTAGTTTTGTAACAAGAATTTACACGCAGTACAAAACAGGTCATTTCCTTTAACACGTATGTCCCTGTAACCTTTGGAATCACTCAAACCACATTTGAAATAATTTCCTTCTATTTCTTTTCTCTTCTGGCATTTTACCTCACTTTTCCCCCCAACTAATAGTTGTTAATGTAAATGTTGTTACTATTTATAAATAGTTCACACTACGAATACAATTTACAGCAGACGTAAAAAAGAAAGGTATCGACGCAACACCAACACAGGGTTCCGTGAACAACATTTGAAAACGCGAGTCAGCTGTGAAGGCCACCGACCCCCGCGCCAGCTCTGTTAAACTCTGCACGTGCACTAAGCCTACTTACAATACTCCCTAGAGTTTTATTTTAATTAGAACAAGCCAACAAAAGAAAAAAACCTTAATATGAGTCTGCTAATAATTATTTTTTCAATCAGGAATTATTGGTTATGGGTGCAGTTTTCAAATTAGTATGATGCAGACCGAAGAAAATCAATGTATCCTCTCGACCACCACTTGAAACAAAAGTGGCGAATAAATAGGCGTAACTGGGTCACCGGGTTATAATTCATGTAGAAAAAACACGCAGGCTTTGTATACCGTACTGTTTATTTGGCGTTTTTCCAAGATCACAGCCGAAAACAGCGCGGTCATCTCTAATAAAAGTCGCTTTTTTATAACCGTTACCAGTACATCGTGACTGGTTGGGGCATGAGTATTTTTAATAAGAAAAAGCTTATTTATAGAACACAGCCATCAATAATGCTGCTACTGGTAGGTACTACTATTGTCATTGCTTATTGTTTTGTTGTTAAGTGGTGGACTGATTCATATGACATTAAGAAAAATAGGATCAAGGTTAGAAGAGTAACTTTTTGTCTGTCTCCGTTGATTCAGAATATGTGTCAAAAATATTATAAAGAGAGAGTTTCATGTTTCAGATTAAACTAGCAGTTTATCTCAAAAGATGTTTTAATTTTCACAAAACCTTATGATAATTTAAATATCAAAATAGTAATAAATTAATTATCGAATCTTCAACAAGAAACTTGAATTAAAAAATGTTATATAATTATTATGTAATTAAACGCAAATTCTGAAGCTTTTTCACCGACTGGAATATTGCGAACAGAAAACGTTAATGAAAAAATAAATACCTGAGACACTGAGGTCAAGGAACGCACTGTATAATCTAATTTAGACTACCGTGTAGAAAGGCCGGATTTCGTTTATTTTTACATCGTTAACACATATTTTAGACTAACTTCATGTAAACACGTAAGTCGAATGTAAGGAAATTCGTAAAATTAATTATAAAACCCACTAGCTAGGTATTTAGGAGAAATACGAAAATAACAAAGTTTATCTGAAACGAGTTAGTGTGGAAAAAGGAGCGCTTTATTAATTAAAACGAATATACAGGGTCGGAAAGTCCCCATGGTTCATCGGCCGTTACATTAGAGCGATAAAGTAAGTCGTAGAAATAAATCCATGCGATAGAGAAGGATGGCTATAATGAAGGCGTCTCATAGTCACCACCCGTTTCGCCCCTCCACAAATAAGATCCACTTCCACTTGTAATTCAGCGACCGGTGGTCATCTTTGTTTTCGTCGTCTGCCTTTTCTGTAATAGATGTCACTACTTATACAACTCCGACTTCGTNCGATAGAGAAGGATGGCTATAATGAAGGCGTCTCATAGTCACCGCCCTTCCACAAATAAGATCCACTTCCACTTGTAATTCAGCGACCGGTGGTCATCTTTGTTTTCGTCGTCTGCCTTTTCTGTAATAGATGTCACTACTTATACAACTCCGACTTCGTATTCCGATATGTAATACAATCCGTAAACAGAGGGCAGCCCTAGAAAAACTGATGCCAGATCTACAGATTTTTTTGGAATTGGGGAAATAGGGAATTTTGCTTTATTTCTTGGGATTATTAAGTCATTTTAAAAAGTATACTTAAATAACAACTAAATGAACTTTAAATGCAGATGAGCACTATACTCCATTTGAATAACTTCTCAGTAGGGGAAACAAGGTCACTAGATTTACAAACAGAGGTATCTACTAGCTACTGTAAAAAGTTTTCTTTGTTACGCGTTGTGCTGCCCTCTGTTAACGGATGGTATTAACATATCGGAATACCGAAGTCGAAATTGTATAAATAGTGACATCTATTAAAGAAAAGCCAAACGACGAAAACAAATATGACCACCGGTGGCTGAATTACAAGTGGAAGTGGATCTTATTTGTGGAAGGGCGAAACGGGCGGTGACTATGAGACGCCTTCATTATAGCCATCCTTCTCTATCACACGGATTTCTATGACTTACTTTATCGCTCTCACGTAACGGCCTATGAACCATGGGGACTTTCCGACCCTGTATATCTTTTTGGAGATGAACTTACCTCAACATCGATGCTGGTGATGGAAGGAAACCTCTTTTTCATCAGTTGTGACATTATATCTTACTATATCTATCTTAAATAACACAAAAGTCCACTACTTAAATATATACATATATACTAAACGACGAATATAAAAATAAATTCTCTACGAAAAAAAAAAATTTTACTGTGAAGAATAGACACAATTGGAATTGAAAATAAGTTGATCGATAAATTTGCACCGAAAAATCTTCAGTCTTAGGGAGCTATGAAAAAGAAATAAATGAATTTTGTGAATTTGGCGGGAACAAAGCTGTCATCTGTCAGTCCACAGAGCTGTCATTAAGTTTATTGTTACATTTATTTACAGTTTTTATAAGAATAATTTATAGTGTAACTATTTTTAAAAATTTTAGTGCTATCTCGTTGAACTAACTAGCCAGTGCTACCAACGTATGATTTAACAATAGTCCAGGCGGTAGAGCATTCGAAAAAGAACGAAAAATGACGCGTTTTTCGACATATTTTTCCCTGCAACATTGAAAGTAAGCCCTAAATAAAAAAAGGCATCATTTTTTGTTTTTGTATGTTTGTTGTTCCCCTGAATTTAGCAAAGGTTTTTTGGAATAGGCAAACTAGGATTCTTATTCTACATTCAAACACAAACGCCAAAGCCTACTTTTACTGCTCTATCGCCTGGACTACAGATAAATGTAACAATGTACAATATCGTATATAATTTCGGGGTAAATATAATCGAAACCATGGCAATTATTAGTGATTTGAATTCCGTTATGGGTAGCAGCCGGTTGCGCTGTTGTGTACGCATGAAGCTCTGGTATTCCGAACGATTATTTTTATACTAAAAATAAACAGAGGCTTCGCGTCGCTCTAACGCACGATTTCCATCGCGACATCGCGTTCTGTCGAGGAAATATCTCATTTAAATATGAAATGTGCCCCGCTGGGCGGAATTAATTGCACGAGGACGGCGTGTCATCAGAATTAACCACCGTGTTAGGTTTAATTGTTATTATTTTTTTAGGAAAATTGCCACTTCTATCGCCCTAACTGGGGGATTACCAAAATTAATAATGGACGAGTCAAAAATAATAATAAAAATAGTTCCTTATAATGTATTGTAATTCAGTTTATTGTTAATTTGAATTAAAAACATGTCTTGACGTTTTGGCAACGTTTCAAAAAGATTTCTCGGGTAAATTATTAAAAACAAACTTATTAAAGGATATATCGCCAAAGCTTTGTCATCAAATATAGTAAATGATCACGTTTTTCAGAAAAAAATAATGAAAAAAGTAAAAGTAATTTAGTAGATTTACTCTCGAAATATACACATGAACTGTATTTTCTGGAAAATCAAGTCATGTTCTTCGTGTATTTAGCCAAGCCTGAATTAAACGCACTTATGTTTCATTTATCTCGAAATATTTTTATGCCTTTAATCTACAAGTGGACTAGAATGCATTTTTTTTATTTTGTATATATTATCAGGCCTTAAAACAATCATTTCTCTTTTCGTGGAAAACAAATGACAAAGAAAAATTAAAATATCTGCATTTTTTATTTTTTTATACCTGTTTTACATGTACCAAATTTCCCCCCAATCAAGAAATTTGCAATTTTACTTTGTTGCTTGCAATACTAGTAACTTCTAATTTTAATTCAGTGGTATAGTTTTTCCGAAGTCAGTTGAACATGTATAAAAACGCTTAGCAATAAAATTTAATGAGTTTCATAGACGTCCCTAAAGAAGTTTTCTGCTAAAGGTCAAAAATTATAATAATTTGTATATAATGTGTACAAAATTTCTATTATATGTTCATTTGACCAACAATATATTTTAATTACTTATGTCCTCAAACAATTTTATTATATTGATGGCAAATTTCGTTTTGTTCCGTTTCAAAAGGTCTCCAAAATGCCATGTTGCAATAATATTAGTAAACAAAATGTCCCTCTTATTTCTCCCTTTCGCAATTGTAATATGAATGATTAATAGAAAGTGCCTATAATAAATTAAAATTTCCTGAATCACACCAAATTCCGCATTGCTGCACTGCACTGCTAGGCAATTTGTCAACCACTTGTCAACAACTGAGATTTATTGCCCAGTCGCCCAGTGCGGCTGTGTTATACGCCGTTTGCCCGCGCGACCATTCTTCAACTGGGTGTATACATTTTTACCACTTCCATGTTTAGTTCAACCAGACCTGTATATGGGTAGGTGTGGCTAAATAAATATGGGAACAAGTTTTTTAAATATTTCAATGCCGAGTTGCTGCGTCAGCCAACCTCTTGGTTCTTCAATTGACATCGGAAAGACTATACCAAATGCCAATTACATTTAAAAATATTGGTTACCTTTTACAATTTTGACACTTTTGTTTAGCAGATTTATATTTAAATAGTGCATTGTGAAGTCCTTACGAATTCTAACATATTGTTCAATATTCAAAGATCGGCATGAATGAAATAAATCTCTTTTTTTATTTTAAAAAACAGCTTTTACCATGAATGAAATATTTTTAAATAGTACCACAAATATGGCAGTTAGCGACAATTTATTGGACGGAAAATTGAATAAATGAAATACAGGATTTAGACATTTAAGCTTTAAATAAACAATGATATTCCAAAATCAGGTGAAAAACCGAAAATAAATCTCTCCGTTACTTTTTTATTCTGTTTTATTGCTACTAAGGATAACTTAGTAGCAATAAAATTTTACTGTAATAAATTTTGTACCGATTTTACTATCTCAGTTTATATAGAGGTTATAAGGTCACTGTGTCATCTAAATATTACCTTGACATTCTTACATATATAAATAAATATAATTTTGTTGCAAAAGATAGAAATAATTCCAAAAAAAATATGAATTTTGATGTACTTAAAACAACTACAAACAATTCGTACAGAATATATTTAATCGTTAAAAATGTTATCATATATGTTTACATGTAACGTAATATAAATAAAACAACAATTAGTAAGTCAAATTCTGTTTCGCCATACCAAAAACTGAATAAACGATTGTATCTCATCTAATTCTTTAACATATTTCCATATTATCTATGTGAAACGTTTGACGTTGTTCAATGCAGAAATGTTTTGATCGTATTCTTAGATCAACATTCATTTGTTTTTCTGGTTTCGATTGTCTATAATTTTTCAGGCATCGTTTACATTTTACCTCTTTGAAATATCGTACGGCTGCGGACGAAAAAATGTTTCCACCGCTTACTGTTCAGTGTAATTATCCCAAATATTTTAAGAATTTTTGTTTTTTTTTGCTGTATTTATAAATATTGAAGTAATCGAAATTGTTTGCCATCACAGCAAGGAATTATAGGTATTAACCTATTGGGTCACTGACGTAAATTAATTACTTTAGTATAAGATTATATTTGTTTATCAGTTTTTTTTTATAGAACTTTAGAATCATAAAGTGCAATGAAAATAAAGGTAGTTTGTTGTAATATAGGGTGTTGGAAACAGGAGTGAAAGATTCAAATTCATAAAAATAGAAAAATCATATTCTAGTATGATTTTTCTTTCATTATGAAATTTTATTTAAATTTTTTTTATTTTTTTTTGGATATTTAACATTTTTTGATAAAAAAACCATGAATTTTTGCTAAAACACCCATTTTCATTTTAAAAAAATGAATAGAAAATGCAAAATTTATCCTTTAATAGATTTTTAGCGAAAACGACAATTTCAATTCTTCGGATCACAATGACAAAAATTGAGGGTTTCTTTGGGATACTTTGAGGTTAAGAAAAAACCAAAAATATTCTCAGTCTATTCATCATTTGTAAAGTTATCTCAAGTTTAGCAAAAATCCTTAAATACTCAATTTTTTACCTCTTTGAATCAAGTTTCTTGCGCCGAAAATTTTTATTTATCAAAAAAAACGGTAAGAACGTCTTAAAGAAGATACTTTGAAGTTTTCAAAACCCTGCGTAGATTTTTTGTACGATTGTACGAGCCACACACAAAAAAAGTAGTCTGTACTTTTCATGCGACATATGTTATCAGTAGTATTTTTGCCCTGATCACGAATCCGGTGTCAGAATTGAGCTATCACACCACAGGAATTTCCTAACCTCAAAAAACAGGTAAAAAATACCAAAAATTCACGAAAAAGTGCTAGGAAAACTAAAAAAAATTTTTTTTCTATATTCAAATTCGGTATACGGGGGTTTTCGGGGTCGCTGATCAGGGATCCGAGGTCAATTTTGCAGAATTCAAGATGGCGGATCCAAGATGGCCGGCCAAATTTTCAAAAAATAACAGATTCGCATCAAATTTGGTATAAGGGGGTTTTCGGGGTCGCTGATCACGAATTTGAGATCAGATTTACAAAATTGATTGGGTACTCAGGCTATAAAATAAAATATTATAAAGTGAGTTTCGCAATTCTGACCTCGAATACGAAATCAGCGACCCCGAACACCCCCGTATACCAAATTTGCTGCGATTCTGTAATTAATTGAAAATTTGGTAGCCATTTTGGATCCGCCATATTGAATTTTGCAAAATTGACCTCGGATCCGTAGTCAGCGACCCAGAAAACCCACATATACCAAAAATTCGTGATATCTGACTTTAATTGACCCGTTTTTTTGAGGTAGAAGAAGAACCATTAATGCTCATCGCGGATTCACGTTGGGCGGGGTCTTAACTATATAAATGAACATTTGAATATAGAAAAAAAAACATTTGTATTTTTCCTAGCACTTTTTCATGAATTTTTACTATTTATTACCTGCTTTTTGAGGTTAGGAAATTCCTGTGATGTGATAGCTCAATTCTGACACCGGATTAGTGATCAGGAGGCAAAAATGCTACAGATAACATATGTCGCATGAAAAGTACAGACTACTTTTATTTTTTGTGTGGCTGTGTTATTAATTCCCGAATAATTAATTATTATCAAAGCCAAAATGGTCGTCGTTCAAAGCAATATTTTGCTTTGAACGACAATAACTCAGCGAAAAATCTTCGTGCACAGCTCTTGAACAGCTCGAATTAAAGAGGATGAATTAGACTAAAAGAGGTGACAAGTGGGATTGTCAAAATAAAATATTGAAGCCCGTGGACCTTTCTTGAATTTTTTTTTTATTTTCGCGAAGTTGCAGCCTTTTAAAAATCGCCTAAAAATTTTGAATTTTGTTTTTTTTTCTATTTTTCTACATTTTTAGAATCTTGTTTTCTCCCTTTAATTTTTGTGGCTAGTGTATGGTCTGTATCTGTTACACTTTACTTTTTGAACGAAAATAAAAACTGGTAACACTCTTCTGATAACATTCGTCCCTATTGAAGTGTGTTTAAAATGCACCATCTTCAGAAGCCCTTTTCCAATAGCTGAAATATCCACATTTCACTAATTCAGATTGGAAAGATTTTTTTGTCCACAGCTGTACCAGCGAGCTATAGTATTCCGAATTACAAACACAAAAAAAATTCAACCGCCGTCCTCTACACTCTCGTATAAATAAGACCTGTGTTTATACGCGAAAAATATGTGGCAGCGAGTTTCGATCAACTTATTTTCTGTTTAATCTGGTTACGAAATCAACCTTTTCCTAAGACGTACAAGAACGGGACGCGCGAAACCGACGTTTTTGGTATAAAAAAATACGGCACTGTCACGGTGAAACACTGTCGCGATCGGTACGTTCCTCGACAATTTCCAGTGTCAGTTTTTTCACCGACCGAGATAATGTTTGGCCGTTCCTGGCGCAATATGAAGGAAAACTGGCGAATTCTCGGTATATTTTTAGCGCTGTTTCGAATAGGCTATTTCTATACTGGTCGCGGGATGTAATCTCTGACATAACGCCGGCCGCAGTCGGAGATGGGTTCAATTAGCGGACTGAAAAACGCCGATGGGATCTTTCAGGAGAATTCGTACGACGGCGATGGATTGGGGAGTGGAACAAGAAAAGCACGAACTGAAAATCGCGCTATTTTTATTTTTATAAGTGAACGTGCGGTGATCTGCGGATTTTAGAGCTTCGGTTGATTCAAATAAAAATAGTAATTGCCTGCTATCGTGCGTAAATATTGCATTTACGCACACTGTACAGGGTTAGTCACTATAGTGTCAAATTATAGTGATTAACCCTGTACAGGTGGATATATGGAGAAAGTTTTAGACAGTTCTGTTGCTAACTTAATGGCGCTCTTCAGGTTTTTTAATTATTTTGAAAAAAGTAACTGTGTCGTTTTCGAAAAATCGTCCAACTTTTTTATTTAAAGGAATTTTTAAAATCTGAAAACGCATTTTGTTTAGTTAATTCGAGGAATTTCACTGTATATTTATTACGACATTTCGGTTGCCAGAAACCATCATCAACTTTATTTTTTTTTATCTCCATATTGAATTTTAAGCTGAGCAAATAGAGCATTTTTTTGGCTTTTCAATGATATAATTTAAGTAAGATAAAATTTCAAAAACAACGTCAATATTTTAATATTTATAATGGATTTGGCAACACCACATAATTTTTCGAAACTATTATAGAATAGTCTCAAATTTTGTAAAAGCTCCTCATTAATGTCATGGCGATACCAATGCAGCACCAAAATGGTCAATATTGTATAGGATGAACCAAATTCAATATTTGTGAGGTGTTCTTGTATTTCCCAAAATAATTGGTAAATGTATCGGCTCATTTTTCGAGGAAAGTCGATTGGGGAAAGCCGCATCTCAATCTTTTGATTCGTTCCTTTCAGGAAAAATTTCAACTAACTTTTCTGTTTGTGAAAGATAATTTAGTAAAGAGAGTTTTTGCTTGAATCGAGTCCGATCTGTGTTGTATACAGAGGGTAACATTAAGTGATGGTCAGTTGTATTTAGTTTTTTAAACTGTACTGTAATTCTTGTTTACGCCGCCGCTGGGGGAAATTAGGATGGTAAGTTGTATCAGTGCACTACCACCGTTGTCAGTTGTTACTTTTCTAAAACAACTGTTAAAATGAGACAATGGAAATTAATTTAGTGGAACACACTGCTTTAGTGGAACACGCTCGCTTAGCGGCGTGTTATTTTAAGGTCACCATATTTTTTAATATCAATGCAGACAAAGTGCCGAACATTAAAAAAACATTATATTGTTGTATATAGCCCATAGATATAGATCTGTGTGTCTAGATTCCTGGTATCGAAAAACATTGATTTAATTTAATAAGATTTTGTACGTTTTTATAAGTAATATTTATTGATATTTAATGTAAAAAAAATAATAAAAGCATTGATATTTCATTACGAGATGGTGACGAAAAATTAGCAATCATTGTTTATATATTTCTGAATATTTTAATAAAAATATTTCTTTTCCACTGAAGTAGCTTTTTATTTTTTAGAGCTTTCTGAGATAAGAACTTCGCCGTATGCTTTCATTCACTGTACCAATTGTGTTGTCTGGTATCATTTCTAAGCATTCGAAATGTCTGAAGTGGCTTTTGACTACTTCAGAAGCTCTCGAGCGGATAATCGAGACTTTGAAGTCTGCAACCCGTTGCCATATTTTATATTTACATTCTTTATTTTCGTAACTTACGAGAAGTTTAGTGCCACATCATTCATAAAAATAGTTGTAGTAAATGTGCAATCCTTGCAAGTTCTAAGGATGCAAAAACAAACGAAACTAGCTATATTTATAACGTTGGCAAGGTACCAATGCTTATTACATATTTGAACAATTTGTTAACGAATATTTATACATTTACCAACAAAAAAATGAGCAGATGTCGTTTTATTATTTAAAAATATAAAATTTCTGCAACCAGCTGGATCGCCTGATCTAAGACCGCTGGATTTTTCTTTAAGGACGCTTTATTACATCACAATTCAAACATTAAAAGATTCGAGCTAAAATATTCTATTTTACCTCATATTTTCCTGTCAGAGGTCATCATACTAAAAATAGATCCACTAATAACGTATTCGCTTCCACCCAATTTCAGCTCCAGTAAATTTATTGTATTATGTCGGTGTACGTCCGCTATAGTGCAACTTGTAATTTACATTTTTGCCTGATGTCTACCTACACGGAACGCTATTGTCCTGCATTGCCATGAGATTGCTAGTGACGTCAGATGGCGTCAGCACGAAACGAAACAGAATGTAGCAGCGTTAAAAAATAGAGAGAGAGAGAGAGAGAGAGGAAACCTTGTACTAAATTATTCTAATCATAAAAAAATCATAATCAAAAACGTTACTACAAAGAGATATTTTTTTCCTCATTTTATTTCCACACTAGAATTGACTTACAACTAGGTACTTGGTAAAAAAATGTACCTATTGTTTCTCTTCTTCCTTTCGAATCTCGATTATAAACTATCGTATAGAAAGAATAATTTGCTTCATCCGTAACAACTAACTAAGGAAGCAGTGATGAACTAGACGAAGATGAAGACCTTAGAACTTTCTGTAATGTTTCTCTTAGTAGGAAGAAGAATAAGTTCTTAGGATCTTTTTCATTATTATAGAAGTGAATTATCACGCACTTCAAAATTCTATTTCCCAACACAAAGTGTAACAATCATATAAATAATTTACCATAAGGATGCTAGCTGTGCAAGTGGTGATACAAAGTCTGACTTTATATACTCGTAGTTGTGTCACTAAATTCGAAGCTAGTATCCATAATACGCACCAAGTATACTATATGGCATCTTTACAAGTTTTGAAAGAGTGACAAAATCAATATTTGCTACTTGAAAGCATCAAGTGCTCAGTTGTTACATATATATATCTACATACATACATATCTAAATCTTCACGTTAATAAATCCTGAAGGAGACAGCCCGGGATTTTAAAGAAGAGTTATTGGAGAAGATGGAATATATCTCTTGGATTTATAGTCCAAGGGTAAAAGCGACTACAACGAATTTAGCGTCCATTTCTAGAGACATAGAAGACAATGGAATACAAACAAATGATGAAATTGTATGAATAAATGTTATCACTAAGAGCTAGATGTATTACAAAATCATTATTTTATAGTTTCTAGCAAGGTGTAACAATACTAACATCGCACCCATTGAGGATATACCGATGGGAAAAAACTAATCGCATAGCAGTAATGTACCAACATATTATCCTTGAAATGCAATCAAGGACAAGCAGAATAAAGCGAGCGGATAATGTTTGCTAACTACGCCTTAAATGGTGTATAAAACTTACAGATCCTGGGCTTTTGTTGCTGTCACTCATTTTCGATGCGAGTGGACAGCATCTCCGTCGACTAGGACTCTATCACCTCATGGGCCGAAGGTTTGCTATCACAGTTTAAGAATAGATCGGTAGTGGACCAGTGCGAATCTCAATTGTTAATAGCAGGTTTGGAACTGAGATCTTCCGGTGATTCTAACCTAGAAATCCGGTGCAATGCGTCTGTCCCTGTTCGCTCGTTTTGGCAACAGGATCGGCCCGTCGATTGGTTGGCGCGGTGCTAGGACACGCCCGCTCTCCCGCCAAGGTCGCGTAGCATCCCGCGGGGGTAATCGATGTCCTGGGGGGAGGGGGTCCAGCGGTGCAGACTTTGCCTGCTGCGTCAGTCGGCCGCAGGGGCGGTCCTTTCTCTCCTCGGGATCGGGATTGGGACGTCTCTCGCGATTCGCGCGGATTCTGGGGATGCTTCGCTATTATCTTGTCCTTCAGGATGTAGCATTGCGATGTTTTCGTTGGGATTTATACGGGAATGTCTCCAATGCATTATACAATGCTGAATGACGTAAACAAATAAGATTTTATTTGCGAGAGATTATTGATTTAGCATTTGTTTTGTATAGGAGGAAGAGACTATACCTCAAAGTTTTTCCTTAAAAAATGCGTATTAAAAATATTTGAAATTTGCAGGATAGATTTTGTATTTACAGTAAAAAAAGATCATATGTTGTTTCCAAGTTACAGGGTGTTAATATTCTTCTACCTCATGTATCGAGTTCTAAAGATCTGGGTCTTCCAAAGTTGATCTGGATGTGGTAGAGATACAGCAGCTGTTTCTTAAGGGTTATCAAATAGTTAACAAATAGATGAGTCGCCACCTAACCAGGGTTTTCTTTTATTTCCTTCACAATTTGCTCTTCTACCTCGAGTGTTCAGATCGGGGTCTTCCAGAGTTGTAAGGGATATGGTAGAGATACAGTAACTGTTCCTTAAGGGTTATCCAACAAGAACATAATCCACCTAATGCTAGTTCCGGGGTTTTCTCTCACTTCAGCAAAATTTTGTCTTCTACCTTAAGCATAGAGGATCTCAATTTTCTAGAGTTGATATGGTAAGAATATAATAGCTATTTTCTAAGGATTATCCGAACAAGAAGATGAGCTAATAACTAAATGAGTTGCAATTTGTCATCTCTAACTTTCTCCAAAATATGGTCTTCCTCCTTAAGAGTATTTTGTTCAAATCTAACTCTTCCAGAGTCGATAGCGTTTCCTAAATGTTCCAAAGCTGATGAATTAGTAGAAGAACCTGGACGATTCGGATAAGCTTCAAGTCCATTACCATTGGCAAGTCCATAGATAAAATGCATATCCACCATTTTTTCATTGATGTACGGTGCTATGTGTCTGTTGTCAAATTAGTACATATGATCAGAACGGTTTTAAAATCACATTTAACGCAAATATTTCCTTAATTTATGTCAGATTCCTGAAATTTTTTCCATTAACTAAAAACAATTTTTTCATGGTGTGTGTGTTTTATGTTATATCATAATTATTGCAGGTTGTTCTAATATATTTAGTATTTTTTATTAATACATTTTTATCATTGAGATTTTGCGGTTTAATTATTTAAGATAAGTTGTAAAAAATGTACTTCCATGCTTTGTCTTGAAAAAATCTGACCGGCGTCGATGTAACTGCTGCTAACCCACTAAACAACCCCTCGAGGTAATCGATTGCTGGCAAAAGTCCTGCTGACTCCAGGAAGAACATAAATTAGGTCCTTCGGACATTTCCAGCCTGGCTGTTTTGCGGGGACAATAAGTCCTTTTTTCTTATCGGGCCAGTTTAGAGCAACATTCGAAACTTTTCCGTCAGGATAATCTACTGCTATATATTTTGCTGCAGAGTTCTAGTAAATGCAGTCACGTAAAAAATTATCCTGGTGTGTACAGGGTGATATAAATACCGTTTGTCCAACATATAACAGAACATTCCGAGAGAGTTGCACTAACCAAATTTGGACAGGACTAGCTGATACAATACGAAAAATCGCCTTACTTTTAAAAATGTTGTCATCGCCGTTGTTGGTGGTGAAAATTCGAAATATTTGGAATGATTCAATTTTCGTGGCTGAAAACATACAAAGGTACTATATTTGAAAAACCGAAAGAGTTGCACTAATCAAATTTGGACAGGACATAGTTAATACAATGCGAAACATCGCCTTAATGTTAAAAATGTTGTCACCGCCGTTCTTGGTAATGAAAATTCGAAATATTTGGCTTATTCAATTTTCGAGGTTGAAAACCAGACGGTATCTGTTTCAGAAAGTCCATATTTGGGTGAATCGTATATCCACGGAGATTTTTGGCTATTTGGTTTTCAAATATAACTAGAAATGAAAATTTTTCTATGCGCATAAAAAAAACATACTTTTGGCGGCACAATATGTGAAAAAAAATCGAAAAGTGTCATATTTTTCTTCCTATTTAATTATGTATCTTTTCAAGAGTTGATTTTAGGCGAAATTGGAAGAGAAAAAAAATTAAATTTTTTGCAAAATATTACTAGTTACAAATCGAATGAATCATAATTATTATTGGGAATTTTAGGGAATTTTTTGGGGTCTTTAAATTGGGTATAGGACCTTCATACTTGGCTTAAGAAAACTACAAGTTATGTAGAATCATCACACCAAATTTCATCAAAATCGGTTCTATAGATTATACATAATAATTTTGAAAAAAAATATGCAACTTTCCAAAATTTTACACAGCAAAAACCAAAGCCCTTAGATACTTGAAAATTTAATCACATATAGAAGTGCTCTCAAGCTTTCAAACGCTTTTTCAAATATTCGAATCCGTCAATTAGGAAAGCTCTGGCGCTTGTGTTTCAAGTATCTAGGGGCCTTGGTTTTTGCTGTGCAAAATTTTAACAATTTGCAATTTTTTTTCAAATTTTGGATTGCAAAATTATTATGCAAAATCTATCGAACCGATTTCATGAAATTTGGTGTGATGATTCTACATAACATGAAGTTTTCTTGAGCCGAGTATGAAGGTCCTCCTACCCAATTTAAAGACCCCAAAAAAATTCCCTAAACAGTAATGTTTTTAACCCCATTTTTTGTGATTTTTTCGCTTTTTCCAATAATAATCATAATTTATTGGATTTGTAACTAGTCATATTTTGTAAAAAATTTAATTACCAACATTTTTTCCTCTTCGATTTTCGCCTAAAATCAACTCTTGAAAAGGTACATACTTAAATAGGAAGAAAAATTTGACATTTTTCGAATTTTTTTAACATATTGTGCCGCCAAAAGTTAAGCCCACGTTTTTTTTTATGCGCATAGAAACATTTTCATTTCTAGAGATATTTGAAAGCCAAAAAGCCAAAAATCTCCGTGGATATAGGATTCACCCAAACCAAAACAGATACCGCCTAGTCTATTGTATTTTCGAAACCGAGAGAAGTTTGTTTTTTTTAACCTATTCTATCACATAATTTAATGAC
Source organism: Anoplophora glabripennis (assembly GCF_000390285.2). Classification (NCBI taxonomy): domain Eukaryota; kingdom Metazoa; phylum Arthropoda; class Insecta; order Coleoptera; family Cerambycidae; genus Anoplophora; species Anoplophora glabripennis. The sequence goes on from NW_019416313.1 coordinate 842,161, forward strand.
TGACATTTATATTGTGTTGTGTTGATAAATAGAGTAACATAGGAAAGTTATGACTCCATAAAGCAGTAAATTTTGTTTTTTATATCTAGAAGTAAATATTTTAATGAAAGAAAGACACTAACAAGAATTGATACTACTTTGATGTCCAAATTTAAACGTTTCTGAAGTAAGATTCATATCCACTTTTTAGATTTTTCCATTTCGTCTTTGATATCTGCTAATTTATCTAGTTCATCAACTAACACATTCTACGTGGTATATCTGGACTAAATTAAGACATTCCAAATTACGTCAGGAATGTTAATTACTCATTGCATTAAAACAGCGACGGGGACGTGAGCAAGCTCCGTTATCTGGCGATATGACATAGGTGCCCATTAACCTTTAACCCTAGGCATACCTCGGCGTCGATGAAATTTGTCAATTAGGTCGCGAGGATGAGCGAAACGTACAGATTTATCTCCTTCTATGGTTGGTATTTGTATATCGAGAGATAAGCGTTTCGACATAAATAATTATATACCGCCCCTTCACCCACACTAGAAATGTTATATTCATATGCTATTACAAGACCAAATTAAAGAATGTCAACTGTATTAACAAAATTATCGAAATTTCTCAAATATTGTAAATATTAACATTATTAAATAAGTACTTCAGATTTCTTCGATGGCAGTGTTAACAGCGTAATTATTTCTTTACCGAAATGATTTTTCATTCAAAGACTGATTTCCTAAGCTTCAATATAAATATTGAAAACGGAAATTTTTTAATGAAAACTCCCAATATGAGGAGGTTTATCGTTTGTCTGGCCTTTACGTCTCTGAATTATTGATTTGCTAGACTGCTCTGCAAAAGCGCCATCTCTTAGGTGATAGGAATACCATGCTCGACAAACTTTCTTTGTACTCAGAGAACTTTATTTTCCTGAACGATGCTAAAGAAAACTGCAGTAAAACACCACGTTGATTGAAGTATTCTCTCAACACTAGGAATATAAAAAAGAGGTATTTTGTAGACTTTAGTTTAGCAACTGAAAAGAAGATGTCGCTAGCATGCAGGTTGTCATAAATTGGTGTAAAAGTATGCTTTTTTACAGTAAAATTTCAGAAAAAATACAAGGTGTAACGAAATAAGTAGTCAAAATTGAAGAGCATGCCGAAATATGATGAAAACCTTAGTAGAGTTTTTGTCAGTGGCGGCCCCTAAGGGAAATACAGCCCCTTGAAGGGGTAACTCAGGAAACAGTTTTTATTGCATAACTTCAAAACGAAATTTTGGGGTTGTATTACTATTTATAGGCGTAAGAAAATGTGGGACCATGGGGCAAATTTTACAATTTTTTTTTTGTATGCAATGTTTTCTACTTCCTGAACCGAAAATATGAAAATTGATCATATTTTGCATAAAAAAAGGTACTCTTGTTAGATTTTAATAGCATGCACCGTTTTCTAGTAAAATCCATAATACAATATTATCTCCACCAACTGCATTTACAATAAAAATTGTATGTTTCATGGGTCTTTCTTTTGGTATTTTTTGATTTTCAAATAAAAATAATAAGAGTAATAATATTTTATTATTCAAAATTATTCGTGTTACTGTTTATCTACTAAACTGTGATATTAAACCCTGATTTAGTAACAGTTACATAACAACTGCAATAACGATAATAATAGTACAAAAGGAAAATTAAATAAAAATAATAATTTTCTCATAGCACAATCTGATACATTTATTTTGCAGTAGGAATTTTTGAGCAAGTAAGGAATTATTGAAATGGATTTTACTAGAAAACGGCTCATGCTATTAAAATCTAACAAGAGTACCTTTTTTATGCAAAATATGATAAATTTTCATATTTTCGGTTCAGGAGGTAGATAAAATTGCGTACAAAAAAAATTGTAAAATTTGTCCCATGATGCCGCATTTTCTTAGGCCCCTGTAGCAAATTTTGATATGTATATTACACCGATTATTAAGCATATAAATAGTAATACAAACCTAAAATTTCGTAATTTAATATTAAACCGTTTTTAAGTTATACAATAAAAACTGTTTCCTGAGTTACCCCTTCAAGGGGCTGTATTTCCCTTAGAGCCCGTCACTGACAAAAACTCTACTAAGGTTTTCATCATATTTCGACATGTTTTACATACTCTCCAATTTTGAGTAGTTATTTCGTTATCACCTTATATATTTTCTCAAAATCTCTGCCAACAAAAAAATTGCTCTACTCTGTTTTGCTCAACAAATAAGTTTATGTTTATTTAGTGAATCTCACAGTAATTAAAGTTATTTAACGTTTAAAGTTTTTCTAAAATTTATACCAACAGAAAAAAATTACAAAAAACAGAGGAGTACTTACTTCGAGTATTCTTAACGATTTCTATGCATTACACAAGAAATAAGTGATTATTCCGAAAACCTTCCTATGTCAAATTCCATTGAAATATAAGAAAAAGTTATACCTATTATAACAATGAAATAGGACATATTTTTCTGAGATCAGTAAAAATTATACCAAGGCAGCTTGATCTAAATCGACATATTTTAAATTCAAGAATACTACCCTTGAAGAATGACCCATTCGCGATGGCACACCCTGTACAATATAAGAAAATAAGAAACTCATATAGAGTTAATAAAAATTTACAAGTACATTGAACTCGATTGTATTTTGTATTTAATCCCTTTGATCTTTTTGGTTTACCCGGTAAAAATTAATAATTGACGATGCTGTTAGGGAACAGTCTTTAACGATTTGTTTGAACGCTTTATATGAAATAAAAGATGTATGAATCACCTCATTTTATTGATTACGGAACCAGTGTTCCTAATCTGAAATGATTAATCTAATCAATACAAAAAATGGAATCTTCCGTGAAAGAGGAGTAACAATAAAAATGTAAAAAATCATCACAGATTTCATTATATCTTATACAGAGCGTTTTCGATTTCACAAATAAAGTCTAATAAAAAGTAATGCCTATCATATGTACGTGGGGTTCAATATACAAACCGAAAACAATATAGTAGGATATAAAACCGTATTTTCCAGGAATCTTATATAGCTTTTTCCCAAGTCTCCCGTTCAAAGATCCCACCCCTATATCAACCTACCCTCGTAACTTCAAATGAAGGCGGATAGGAACGAAATTAGGAATGCCGCCAGGAATTTTACGACTGACATAAAAGTCCATCGTGGTAAAGTTAAAATGTAGGAACAAGTGAAAATATCTCAAATAACATATTAAAAAGTATTTTTCGTAGTAAGTCGCACTTTAATCTGAGAGTATGTGATTAAACTATTAAAATGATAAAAATAAATTTTTCTATGAAGGATAAAATTTCCAAAAAAGTTCACATATGTTGGGGATCACTGTCGCATGACATATATTTATATACAGGGTGTCCCACTAAGGTCGGCGAGGTATGATATTAGAGAAAGTATAGGCCCTAGAGCTTCGGGAAAAAAATAAATCGAGCAAGAGAAATCGCTGGAAATTTTTTCAGAAATGTTTCCTATTTAGGTATATTAAATAGTACAAATATGGATAGCGCATAACTTTTGTTATTGGCACTTTGTTGTATCTCTCGACAGAAAGGGTGGGGGAAGCCCTTTATGTCTGATCAGAAAAATGCATTTTTTTAAGGATTGCCTCATTAAAAGCCCATAGTGTTACACCTCGTTGGAAAGGTCTTTTCATGCTTTATTTCGTGGTGAATGTGTAATGTCATTTACCGCAATTTGGAACCATATAAATGGCGTTATTTCAAAAAAATGCCGTTTTATAAATTTTTCTCAAAAATTTTAAATGCAATGCTATGGTTTTCTTTACATAAATGAATTCAGCACAAAAAATAGGTGAATATAGCACAAGTTTGAAATTTCTAACGATAGTGTTATTTATTTATTGGCGCTATTTATTCAAGTATTCTTAAAAACGTGTAATAGCAGGAAAAACTTTTTATAGGTTAGTTTGAAAAGCATAAAATAGCTACATTTTGACGCTAAACAGGGTTCAATATTTTTTTTTGTTATCAAGTTAGTCGCAAATTAGAAAGAAAAAAATAAATAATGATTATGAATTGAGAAACACGACGCTAACGAAAAGACATTTAATTATCAAAACAAAATGCGTTTACAAAAGAACCTTCCTAAATCCACGCAAATGAGTGAGTCGATAACAATCTTGAAAATAATAACAAAAACAATAACAAACAGATATTGACATTATGTAACAAAAGGACAATTAAATTTTAACAAAAGTAAAGATGTTTATAAATGCTCTATTATTTTCAATGCAGGAATTTAATCTTCGCTGCGTGCTTAGGTAGGTTCTTTTATAAACGCATTTTGTTTTGGTAATGTCTTTTCGTTAGCGTCGTGTTCCTCAATTCATTATCATTATTTATTTTTTACTCACTAATTTGCGAATAAGTTGATAACAAAAAAAGATATCGAACCCTTTTTTGCGTCCAAATGTAGCTATTTTTATGCTCTTCAAACTAACCTATAAAAAGTTTTATCCTGCTATTTCACGTTTTGAAGAAAACGTGAAGAAACCTAAATTTGGAAAAAATCGCACCAATAAATAAACAACACTTTCGTTAGAAATTTTCATCAATTATTTGTATTATGTAAAGCATTGCATTTAAAATTTTTGAGAAAAATCCATAGAACGGCATTCTTTTGAAATAACGCCATCTAGAGGCCGTTTGTAAATAAGTGCGATATATTTTAAGGGTTGGTTGTCTAAGTTATTTTGTGAAAAAAGGTTATATAAATGAAGGTCGAAATTTGTTTTTTCCGAGATACAGAGTGTTTAAATTTTAATTTTTTATTTATTTTTATTAATTATTTCAGAGTTTTAAAGATTAGAGACAGACTCGAAATTTGAGAAATGCTTTGGAGGGACACAGGCGAGCCGGCGAAGCAAGAAGAGCGCCAGAAGAAAGGGCCCTAGCCGGCGGGGCCCAGCCAGGACAAAAGGAGGTCCCACAAAGCGCCTACACCGGCCGCATTTGCGGTCGGGGTAGACGACGGATGGGGCCCACCTACAGGACAAAAGGAGGTCCCACAAAGCGCCTACACCAGATGAGGCAGGATAAAGAGGGATAATCCCCCTCGATCCCAAATCATTGAGGCCAATTTCTAGCCATAGAATAATGGCGCGCGCTTTGGAAGGATAAATGTGCATTTTTTGGGATGCCACAACTTTTTTTAATAAAAAAAATGATACGCCACAGACTTTTTCCTGTTTTGATATTTTTTTAGAAATCCTCTATCAATTCTGAATGAAATTAGTCCCTTCAATTTATTTCGTAGGATGCACCGTTTTTGAGGAAAAAATAAAGCATATTTTATTGCAAGTTGTGTATTTTTAAATTCTATTGATACATTATCTAGTAGCTTGCTGTCAATATTTCTAAATGAAATACAACCATCAAATTTCGAATGAATATCTTTGATACTCTGAAATAATTTATAAAAATAAATAAAAAAATAAAATTTAAACACTCTGTATCACGGAAAAGAAGCATATTTCGACCTACGCTTATATGAACTTTTTTTCACAAAATAACTTCAGCAATCACCTCTTAAAATATTTCGCATTTATTTACAAACGTTATTTACCCTTTACTGGTTTCCATATTGAGGTAAATGACATTATGCATTCACCACAAAATAAAGCATGAAAAGATCTTTCCAACGAGGTATAACACTATGGTCTTTTGATGAAATAATCCTTTAAAAAAATGCATGTTTCTGATCAGACATTAGGGGCTTCCCCCACCCTTTCTGTCGAGATAGAACAAAATGTCGATAACAACAGTTATGCCCAATGAATCCGGCTGTCCATATTTGTACTATTTAATATACCCGAATAGAAAAAATTTCTGAGAAAAATTCAACTCTATGTTTTGGTATGTAGATTGACCCCCCTAGCGGCCGAGCTAGGAACTTGAAAACTATTTCCTGCGATTTCTCTTGGTCGATTTGTTGATCAAAATTTTTTTCCCGAAGCTAGGGCCCATACTTTCTCTAATATCGTGCCTCGCCGACCTTAGTGGGACACCCTGTATATCTTTACTTTCTCGTGTCTGCCATTTCAAAATCAAAATACAATTTACATTTTGCTCATTACTTTTACTGAATTTATGTCGGCAAATAGCTCGAAAACAACAATTTTTTCGCAAATGTTCCACTAAATAGTGATCCAGCATAGATAATGGTTTTAAAAGTCATCGATGAAATCTGATACTTCTTAACCGCCGTCATATCTATTCATCCTTATCTAAACTTTCAAAGGATCAAACGCCAGAGCGATGGGATTCACAACACGAATATTCATGTTCAATCTATCAGAAATTCTGTCTCATAAATACGCTTAAATTTATTGCTGATATATGTATGACTCACACAACATCAACAATAACTGTATGAGTCACAAGAACTATTCAGAACGCCTGGTCGTTTCTTATAAATTCGAAAAAACTACGCTCAAGTAAACTTATCGATCTCCAGATCATCCGAGACGGTTTGCAATCTAGTAGGCGCATCCCCAACGTGGAACAACTGCCGAGCGCCGAGACGTCTCTGTGTCCCCAAAAGGCAACACAAAAGGACCGAAAATTGTGGTAAATTGTACCTCGTTTTTGCTCATTTGTTCTCTTTGGGGGATTTATTTGAGCTCCTAACTAATATGCGTGAGTTTTGAGTGCTTTTAGCCATCCATCTTCGACACAGTCGCTAGAATATATATAGCATTTCAGTTTAAATGTACAAAATCTTAGAATTTAACCAATGTAGAAGCGATTTTTATTAACGAAGATAGTACAAGATATAGAAGGCTATAACAAAGGTTTTGTGGTTCTAATAGAATATATAATAGGATACCAGTATTTTTTGAAACTCTAATTGTAAGCTATGATAGAAAAATCTCAACCTATCCATTGTGTAATTTATTCATAAAATATCTACGTTTTCCGTCCCTTAAGCTTTATTGAAACCTGTCTGATATATCATTTTCCTAACGTGAATGAGCATGTAACAAAAACAATTGTCAATAATTTTTTTGAGCATATTACCTTGGATTGCTGAAAATCCGAGTAAACAAGAGTTGAAAAACAAATTCACTTTTACTACGCCTCATTCTCTAGCAAAAACAGGATAGTGAGTGGCCTCTATGTTTGTTTACAACTTTCGGACAACCTCTGGCACCGCGCCATCTACAAAGCCTATTTGGTCCCTCTCGCGAATACGATACCCAACCCCCAAGGGGTTTCAGCCCAGTCAAGCCGGCGCCGCTTCAGGATAAACGACCTTTCCGTGCGCCTTTCTCGGCTATAACAAAAAATATCTCTGAGATAATTGATCTGGAACGCTCTTAATGCAGCAGTTGATGGAAGTGAATAATCGCTGTGGACGTGGCGAAGGTCTATTGCGACATACTGACGATTTATGCGGATTATTTGGCAGTTGACTCGGCTGTGTCTGGACTCTCATCGATAACAAATAATAAATGATGAAACTGAAAATTTAGGCCAATATTTAACATTTCAAAGGGTTCGAAACGATACTAACATCATCAACATTTGAAAATGTATACTATCACACAAAAATTAATCATTAGCTTGTATCTACCCCACTAGATCACCCAAAAACAATATTCTAATGTAGTTACAAAATGACATTTACCTTGTTTTATATAAGATTGGGGGAAAAATCTCCAAAACTATTCATGTGGATCATCATTATCAATAAGACTAGAATGCAACCGATGGTAATTTTTTTTTTCAGTGTTTACCTCGAACAGCTGCAGCGTACTGCTTATCAATCTCATCGATATGCTTTCTAATTTTATCATCGCTGTAATATCCACACGTGGCATTGAACAAAGTTGTTGTGATAACCAAATTAAATAATGCCAATCACAGACCTACTTTTCCCCTTTTGTGATTAAATCAACTGTCACATTAACTATTACCATGGTTGTAGCAATATGATGGATTAGAGCTTAATTATTACCTCTTGCCGTATTGGGTCCTTCAAAATGCACATGAGATAACTGGATATATTTAATTGTTTCGGTTATTTGTATGGCACTTATTGAGTTAGGTTTTATGCACTCGACTTTGGTAGAATGAAATAATTTTTTAAGTTAGTTGTCTCTTCAATATGTTGTTGTGACTGTTTTCCTTAAGGGCGCCATATTCTTTAAATAGTGTTTTCCGCAAAGACAAATAATTTCAAACATTTAATAACTGAATAATCTAAAGCTTATCAAATAATAGGAATGTTATGTCATGCCACCTGAGTATTTTCAAAGACGCCGCAGTAAACCGAATAAACAGGTGCAAAAAACTATCAAACCATTAAGGTTTCAGGTACTGAAATCTACGAAAACACTAACTTTTTTATATATAACTCCACATGTAAATATTATTATAACGTTTACTTGCTCAGTCCTACATATAAAATTGTTTACTTTTACTTACAAGTAGGTACGTGAAAATAATTCTTAGAATGTGGGGTTAGGATAACAGCAAACGCATGTTTTACAAACGCTTTTTTTAGTTATTATTTTATTTGAGTAAATTTAAATGGTAACAATGAATAAAGAGAACATCAAGGATTTTATTTTTGTGCTTAATTTTGTTCTACACGTTTTACTTTTTAAGATTTCAGTACCTAAAAACGCCAGAAATTTCACTATTTCTCGGTCAGGGATATGGTCACCTTAAGATCGATTCCTTCAAACATCAGAAGTACCTTTTCAAAGACATTGAACACCTTCTATTGAAGTTGAAACAGGCACAACCACAGCAACATCAAGAAGAACGTATTATTGAAGAAAATTTGAATTTCTTTATCATATTTAGCAGGGTCAACATTACTAACGTTCTTGATAACATTATAGACTACAATATTCATGCAAACAAATATCTTACCAGCTTGTTTTCCCCGTGGACAGGCTGGATATCAATAAACTTCGGAGGAATTGGCTTGACTCCGTCAAGAGGCGACTTATCCACACTCCTGGCCTTATGATGCTTCTCTTTCTCGGTACTGTAGTCTTTATGGATGTCATCCACTTCAATACCATGCCCTTGGTAGTCCCTATATATCCCTTGAGAGTCCATGAAGTGTATGTCGTAGGGATGTACCAAGCCATGAGAATCAAAGTAATGTGCAGAATCCCTCCTTTGCTCTCCATGGTAGGCTTCGCCGTCGTGGTGGTGTTGTTCTACAGGACTATGGGGTAAGACGGGATATTCCCGACTGTGTCCCATGTGCAAGTCCTTGTAATGGATCTCACGGGGTCTGTCCGCCATCTTGTGGGGACTCTTGATGGCCATGTGCTTTTCGCTCCCGTGCTCCTTGGCGTGGTGGTGGTCTTTGGCGTGGTGTTCCTTCCCATGGTGCTCTTTTAGGTAGTGGTCTTTGTGGTGTTCTTTGTGGTGGTGGCTGTGGGGGAGGTGGTGGTGGGACGCCTCGACCAAAGTGGGCTGGATGTGAGTCACGAACTGGGCCATGGTTTAGTGCATAGTCTTTGATTCTCGTTGTACGGGTTTCATTTTTGATTCGATTTATTTTGATCTGGTGAGAAATGGAGTTTTATTTATTGGGTAACGGTATCGTCAGTGATTTAGACATTTTTTCCCCGATTTAATTCGATTTGGAGTTGACTTTAACCCTATTTTAAAAAAGAACCAAATTGAATCGGGCAAAATACCTTTTTTACAAAGGTGTTTCCATTTAAATTGTGCCACACTGTATATTATTTTAACCTCGGCAAACAAAAACTGTAAATAACTTTTAAATTGTAAATACTTAGCAAACGTTAGAAAAAACGTTTTTATCTTTTATCTATCAGTACAGTCATTTAACAAGATTATAAATTGTAATCTATACAACCAAAAGGTATTTCCGTTTTTCACAAGTAAAATGTAGGATAAATTAAACGTAAGGAGAATTAATTTAAAACTATGATTTGATGAAACTATTGAAGATAGTGAAGACATTAACAATTAACTGATAAGTTATTTAAAATGTACTAGTCACTATTTGCTGATATTTCATTTCAGTAAATCATACAGGGTATTTGTTTTAGTAAGTACAATTTCTTACAATGTAATATTTGGATTTTTTTCACAAAAAGATATGTTTTGCCCTTTTCAACTCTATCCATGGAGACACCGTATGTGATACGTTATACAGGGTGGTCCGAATTTTATGCAGGAAACTTCGAGGATAGATGGATCTCTTTAGAATAATAGGTGTTTGCAGTTGTTAAAAAAATTGATTTTTTGTTTATATCTTCGGAATCTATTAACCAATCTCAATAAAATTTGGTGCGGATAATGTATAATAGTAAGCCTTACATTCCCTAAAATATGACCTCTAAAGGTTCAACCAGTGGTGTACAACTGGACAGGAGTCACCTAATTTTTTATAAAAAAACCTACGCCACTGCATCTTTTACAAGTTATTTTAATAGATTTTCTGTGACCGTGTGGCTCGGAATAATTCGCAATAGAGTTTGTGCACCTTTCTTCTTGCCACCCTGTCTAAATTCCCAGTAATTTCTAAACTTTGTAGAAAACCATCTATTTGAATTATTGAAAGGATGTTCCATTAAATATACGACAAAATAGCTGGATACAATGAATGGTGCTCCTGCGCGTTCTGGGAAAATAATACAAGAATGGCTTAATGAAAATTATATGGGGCGATGTATAGGTAGAAGACCAAATGCCAATACCAACCATAATTGTGCAGAGGGTGCAGTGTATTGGCCAGCCAGATTGCCAGATCTAAACACCCTGGACTTGTGACTATGTGAAAAGGTTATGTTAGACCACGACTATTGCAGCGAGTAGAAAACAAGTGCAATGAATTAAAAGAAAACCATCACATGATATTGGCATCAATTAGTTCCATTAATAGAAGATGTCAGAAATGTGTCGATATGGGTGGTTCGCATTTTGAACAATTGGTTAGAACTGTCACAATAAGGGGATTGTTTGAATAGCTTGAATAACGACGAATCTTAGTGATAATACATATTTTGTGCATAAATCCGTTACAATAACTTGTAAAATATGCAGTGGCGTAGGTTTTTTTATAAAAAAGGCGGTGACCCCTGTCCAGTTGTATACCACTGGTTGAACCTTTTAGAGCTCATATTTTAGGGAATGCAAGGCCTACTATCATACATTATCCGTACCAATTTTTTATTGAGATTGGTTAATAGATTCCGTAGATATAAATCTTTAAAACGAGGCCTATGTTTATAAGGCAAACACCTATTATTTTAAAGATCTCTGCCCTCGAAGTTTCCTGCATAAAATTCGGACCACCCTGTATAAAAAAATACATTTTAATGAAGCTACTGTTTAAAAAAATTTGTAATACAATTTTCGAATTTTTAACAAGACTTTTTGAAACATAGACGGTAGTTTTCATAGAGATGTCCTCTGAAAAAAAAATTAAAATGGATCCATCGTCTCCAAAATTCGGTTACTCTGAGAGTACGACACTGTACAAAATATGTAATGTAATAATTACTATAAATCTAATTGTATTTGTTATATTTCATAAAAGAAAATGTATATTAGCTCAAAAAAGGGTACCTATTATCATTTGTTTATTGATTTATGTACATGAAGATAAAATTATTTGCTCACGTTACAACTCTTAGGGTACTTCATTACTTTCATTACTGTATCCCTCTGTATATTTACAGAAAGCTATTCCTCTAATCCAGATAATGTAGGACGCTGTGTTATCAAACACCTGCGATCAGTTCCATCGTCCTTTGCGTCATCTTAATAAATGTGAGTCACCCTTTCATAAGTGTATTTACCTCAATTATATTTCCAAGCATTTTTTTCTCGCATTTTGGGTGCGTAAATTTAAGTTTTCTATATATAGGCTATTCAACCAAGGTCTAAAAGATTTTGGTTAGTCTACTATATCTCCAGACCTAACACCTCTTTGTTTTTTTAAATAAACGTCAAATATCCTTAAAATGGACATAAGATAAAAACTAAATTAGTTCTAATAGTAATTAATATTAGGAAATAATAAAATATTAAAAAAAAGAGGCAAGCAAACATCAACCGTTACCCAGTAAATCTGAAAAACTCCACTTTTCACATACTACTACCGAGGAGGGTACGAAAATACCGCGAAACGTTGCAGTCAACAACCTCTCTGGCTCTGACTACAAACTTTCCAACATCTAAACACTACTCAGACTAGAGTAAATTATTGTCTTGTGTACGAGAGCTTCGAGACTTGCCTCACTGGGCGCTACACGGACAACAGATGAGAGTCCTGCAGGATATATCGACGGCGCGGGGTGGTTTCCCTCCTCTGGAGCCGGCCGGAGGAAAATATTGAGGACGGAGCTGGTTTCCAAGGCGGGAGAGGGATCGATAACGTCCGCGGGAGATCAAAACTGTCGGAGGGTAAATTCGCTGCGTTCCAGGCGATATTTCAGACGGGGAGAGTGTTTGGGGCCCGGGATCGCGGGCAGGCGCTGTGAGGCTTTCGCGAGGGGTTTTTGAATATTTATAATGGTTCGTAGATGTGTAGAACTTCGCTTCCATCATGGATGTTTGTCTGATAACACTCCATGCAAGTATTGTGGAATATTGCGAATTTCTAAACAGTGCTCCTAGAGAATATTTCATAATGAATTGTCTAGGATGGCCAGTTTGAGATAGGGTGCAGGGTGATATATGGGAAAAACTGATAAAGTATTGTAATTTGTAAATTCCAGTATCGATAACCTCTGACTTTGACCTAGTTTAAGCTGAACTCTATTACCGTCACTACGTGAAGGGAGCATTTAAGAAAGGTAAAGCTGGTAAAGATTAAAAATACGGATATTTCTACTCTTTTTCCTTAGTAGCAGCCAATCGGTGGTAGACATATTTAATTAGTCGAAAATAAACTAAACAGCGATAAAATTTAACAGTGATCAATTTCAATGTTTCTGAAAAGCAGCTACTGCCAGCTGACTTCACACCTGGTATGATATGATGGATGATAAACGCCTAAAAAACAAACTGCCACTTTAATTCGGCGAAACACATTTTATTTCTATTTCCACTTCGGTTTACTAGAAGGTGTTTGTATAGTCTAGGTGTAAGTAACCTTATAAATTTATTTATCCAACACTTGTATATAATGATACTATAACTTCTTTGGTTTTAAAGGAATAATGTGGCCTATAAGTCACTAGTGAGTTATAAGTCACGTCACTAGTAAGTTATGACTTATAACCCACTAGTGACTTATAAAAATCATAAAAAGACAAATGTTTTATTTTTCTAGTTTTTATTAGAAAACCAATTTGAAACAGTAATAAGTCAACAAATAACCTAAAATGATACAAACTTACAATCAACCTACTTATTAATATTAACATTAACATTTATGGTAAAAATTTATTACCGATGTTGCAAAATAGCAATAATTGATGAAAAAAGGCAAAATAATCAAGTTCTTTTTTTGGACAATTTTTTAAAATATTTTAATTGCTCCGAGGGCATTCTAATTTTGACAAAAAAACTTTAGGGTATAATAAAACAGCACACCTCAGAAAGATATTTATTTACAAAAACATGTAGAGAGTTGACAATTAAATGACAAATATTATGTTACTTACTGGTTTTTAGAAAGAATGAAGACAATGGAGCTTTGTTGTATTTAGAAATATCACATTCCTAATATGTTAGAAAGTAATGTTATTATACAGGGTGATTTACAACTTTTCCAAAAAAAATTGGGAATAGATGTGGCATGAGAAATAGAGTCAATATCGTAAAAATCCTTATAGTTTCATAGAAAAAAAAATATTGAAGTTGTAATACTTTCAACCATTACATAGCTGGACAACTGTAGTCTTTAGCGTCAATATGCGTGGAGAGCCACCTGGCCTCAGTGACTCCGAATACTGAAATCCGATTTTACAGACGTCGTTACCATAGTGTTTACAGTAGTTTTTTAGTAGTTAGTGTCAAAAATGGTTTGCGTGTATAGCAACTCGGAGTTGATGGATATCACTTTAATTTATGGTGAAGCAAGAAAACATTTGTATTATGGTGAAGCATTTGTGTTATTGTGAAACAAGACAGCATTTTTGTGTTTGTTCGTAGAAACTGAATAAAATGGACTCAAATGTGTTTACAGGTCTGTGGACAAAATTTTGAACAATTGTTGCAACATCAGATATGTTAAATTATGTTATTATTTAAAACCACAAATTAATTTTATTAATTAATAATAATAATAGCGGCAAAATCAGTTGAATGTGCTGATATAAAATTGGTGCTATAAAATTCTATTCCTTTCCTTGCGAAATTCTCTCGAGTTCTTGTCCGTAAATTGTATTTGTAAAAGTGCCCTGAACTTCCTGATTTTTTTTTTTTGGATAAGTTCTGAATCACTGTATTATCTGCTATATTGGTAAAATATTTATTAATCTCATCTAGTGATAAATTTAAATGTTTACTAGTACAGTTCTTTGATGTCGCACAATATTTGTAATACGCCAACTATCTCTATTTATATTATTGGAATATTTTGAAATATTATCAAAACACGAGCTTTTTGCGTCTAATACAATCAAATCGGACGAGTTCAAATATTCAAAATCCTCTGATCTTTTGTTGCCGAGATAATACTGAAGCCCTGCATATGGTACATAGAAAAACCTTGTACCAAATCAGCGATTTCTATGTAAAACATCGGCTCTATATCCGTTATACATACAGGGTGTCCCAGCTAAAACGAAACAGAGCGAATAATTCTCAGGAAAATTACTTTCCCCAAAAACGCCGAGACAGGTCGATTTTTGATCGAAGGGATCTTTTCACATAAATTTCTTGTTATAGGCTCTACCCTCCTGGGGGTGGGGGGAGTGGGGAGCAACCCACCAAAAATCTTACTAGGGGAAGAGGGTTAAGTGACCACATCGTTTGAAAGGTATTCTAGTTCTCTACACAACCGTGTTTTATTTTTTGAACTTTTGAAACTACTCTTTACAAATTCATTTACAAATTAGTACATGTCAGCCAATTAAGTGTTCAAATTGATGACCTCCAGCCTCCATACAGTAATATAAGTTTTGTAAAAAGCATTCACGCACATTTTGTAACATTTCTGGAGTAACTTGGCGGCATTCGTTAGCGTAGGTCTTGAAGGGAAGTAAGTGGAGTGAAATAAATTTTGTACTTTAAATGACCCCACAAGAAAAAGTCCGAAGGAGACAAATCCGGCGGTCGTGCAGGCCATTCTATGCTGCCTCTTGTCCCAATCCACTGATTCGCAAACTTACGATCAATCTCATCCGAGAAATAGATATTAAAAATAAAATAAAGTTTGTTAATATCTCGTTCACTCATTATTTCACAAAATTTCAGTGCAGTTGGCGGTCAAAGTCAGCTTCATGAAGTTCCTGTGCAAGGTGAATTTTGTATCGTTGAAATTTAAAATGTTTCAAAATTTTGCGAATTTTGTTTCGCTCAAAACCGGATTGAGCTGCCAGTTTTAGAATTTATTTGACGATTTTACATGACGAAGAACCACCACATTTGCTTTCGTTTCTTTCGGGTTGTAGCTATTTATTACATACAGATCCAATCTCCTCAAACCTCCCTTCGATCAAGAATCGACCTGTCGCTCTATTTCGCTGGATGCCCTGGATATTGAAGTTCGTTTAAAATTTCGATTTCAATAAACAACAAAAAGTATGCGCTTTGTTCTAATCAAAACGGCGCAAGCCACGTTGAAATGGGATGATTGCTTTCAACTTGATTTGAGAACTCATTTCGATATACACTATAAACGCCTCTTAGATTTGTTAAATAAAAAATTGAATCTTTTGGTTTTATTTATTTATCTTTCCCAGAACTCTGTCACCGTTCAAGTGGGTGGTTTTTGAATATAACAAGTAATAATTGACAATTTACTGAAAATAATACGTCCTCCGAACTGAACTGCTACAAATTATATTATGGAAACCTTATACGACACAATCACAAGGATATCTCCGCTTTAGGTGTCGGAGTGTAATGAACTACATCGATTCGTTGTGTGTCCATTTAAAATATGACGTGGTCCCTCACGATTTACAACACGAACAGGCCCTTGTGAGTACATAAATTATTAGTTTTTTATAAACCTCGTGGCATCATTATTATTGCGGTTTTATTAAAAATTCATGAAGTGTTAATCTTTATAGAATGTCCGATGGTTTGTTTTCAGTTGTATGTATAAGATAGTCTAGTTCTCTAGTTCATACAAAAGTAATCTATAGAACCCTCATGATTTTTTTACTTCTGTGTACTTGGTACTTTTTTTGTATTTTCCTGTTAAAGGATTAAGGCAAATTATGTTATCTATAAAAAAATATTGATATCATTCGTATAATGGAATGACTTTAAGTTGAAAAATAACTGTTTATCTTTTTATATTTTATTTGTTTTTAGGTTTAACGAAAAGGAATTACTTATAGATTGTAATTTTTAATTTGTTTATATGTTAAAGAATGTCAAGTATTGATTAAATTATTCTACAATTTTTAGTTCTGTAGTTTATACAGAGCATCCCGGTACTTGACACAAAAATATCAGTTCTTCGTATAATTTTTTTTCATACGGGCCTTCGTTAACAAGTTACGGGCCCTCAAATGTGAAAATTAAAAAGTTATTTTTATTTACAGTCTCTAAACTATTAACTTCAGTATAACGCAAATTTGGTAATTGATAACACACGCGTACAGCTTGTTTTTGATGCTGTAAGTGAAACTTCATTATGCCCAGAACGCCAGGGACGGACTATGCCCAATGGTTAACAACCCAGAATTTTTGCATGGATGACAGTCGCAATCTGCCTATATCAAAAATAGGTTCCCTGAAGAATTTACCAACGATAATACCCTCTTGGTTCAATTCGGTAAAATTAACAGTTTAGGAAATATTTGAGATTTTATGTCACAGTGCATATCGAGCGGCGCCTCCACCATTTTTTGTTTTTAATTTTTAATTGGACATAATTACTATGTCAGAACCGTACATATTTTTAAAATAAGAACCTAGAAAATCTTACAGTCGGGCACCTTCCATCTCCGCACAATTCCTAAGTCTACGAATGTTATTTGTTTCTACACGAAAAAGCATTCATGGGGTAATAATTTAATAAGTCCATACGTTTTTGAGGAACATCTGAATGGACATCGATATTTGGAGTTATTGTAAAATAATTTGCAGCCACTATTAGACGATGTTCCATTAGACACACGAGGAAACGTTTGGTTCATGCACGATGGGGCTCCTCCCCACTTCAATATTGATGTACGAAATTATTCATCCATTGTATTTAATAATAAATGGATTGGAAGAGAGGCTCAATTTCATGGCCACCACGTTCTCCAGACTTTAACCCGATGGACTTTTTTCTGTCGGGATACCTGAAAAGTTTAGTGTACGCAGTTCCAGTACAGACAAATGACGAATTGCTACCAAGAATTAATTTCCATTGTGACAATATTAGACATACCCCAGAAATGCTTTTTCGTGAACAAACAAATAACATTCATAGACTTAGGAAGTGTGGGAGGTAGAAAGTGGTATTGGAAATGTATTTTGATAGTTTTCTTTCTTTTAGATATCATTTTTTTAATTTACTTTATCTTATCTTTGTTTTGTTGTTCTATTTTGTGTTTTGTGTAAAGTGTGTTTCTTAAGTTTTATTAGTGAAAATTACATTAGCAGACAGTAAGATATTCTAGGCTCTTATATTAAAAATATGTACGGTTCTAACATAGTGGAGGTTGCTTTCGCTGTACAGCAAAAATAAAACGCTCTCTCAACGGTACAAATAAAGTATTCTTATTGAAAACTAAGCTTGTGGAAAAAGACGACGTTGTCGGTTCGAATGTTTGCTGGAGAGTCAGTCCTCGTGGTGTGGAGTCGTTCGCAGAAGTACCTGGTCCTTGGCCCCAATCTGCCGGGGTCGTCTTCCGGGAACCCTGGTGCGTCCGGGCGGCGTCTCGCTGGCGCTATTGACGCTGTACTTAAAAATGGGTCACTTGCAATATGTGTACCCACAATAGTAATTATGTCCAATTAAAAATTAAAAATAAAAAATGGTGGAGGCGCCGCTCGATGTACACTGTGACATAAAATAACAAATATTTCTATTCTGCACTATGAATTTTACCGAGTTGAATCAAGAGGATATTATCGTTGGCAAATTCTTTACGGAATTTATTTTTGATACAAGCAGATTACGATCGTCATCTATGCAAAAATTTTGGGTTGTTAACCATCCGTCCTTGGCGTTCTGGGCTTAATGAAGTTTCACTTACAACATCAAAAACAAGCTCTACGCATGTGTTATCGATCACCAAATTTGCATTATGCTGAAGTTAATAGTTTAGAGACTGTAAATAAAAATATCTTTTTAATTTTCAATTTTGAGGGCCCGTAACTTGTTAACGAAAGCCCGTATGCAAAAAAATTATATGAAGAACTGATATTATTTTGACCTCAACTATTTGTACTCAACACACCACAATTTCAGGAAATTTCCTTGTCATATTACAGCGTTGTACAAACAATTGAATTTTGCGTTTCGATATAAGTATAATAATAGTTTATTAAAAGGAACACTCTGTATATTTGTAATATACCTGCGATGGGGTAAATTAAAGTCCTTTTTAATTGAGTGTAAACATTTTCCTTTCCTACTAGTTTCGGCTGCTATGCCATCATCAGGGGAAAAGAAAAATGACAACCACATTGATTTTCTTTCAAAATTGAAAATGGTTCATTATGGAGCGTTCACCGTGTGCAAGGGAAGATCCGCCAGATATTTCGTTGGAGGACATCCCCAATAATAAATAAATAAAAAGGCTAATCAATAGAGGACGAATCAACAGGACTGAGCGTTTACCTGATATTCAATATTGGCACACACGCCCAGCGCCAGCAGCGGTTGTTATCTTATCTCCACGCTCTATGAAATATTTTACCTGCCGTCGTGTTACTGGTTTACGTGTGCGATTGTTTCGGCAGTCATATATTACCGTGCCTGGCCTACTTTGTGGTGTCTTGATTGAGAAAAAAAAACGGATAGGTTTATTTATATTATGTGACACGAGTTCTTCGGAAGAATCAAGGTATACGCTTAAAGAAAATAATCACGAATTTTGTTAATCTGTGCGTTTGTTACCGTCATCAAACGTGTAAGGATAGTGTTGAAAAATGTCCAAATAATGAGTAACAGTAGAGGTGTTCTTAAATGATTGCTTCTATTTTGGAATAAGTGACATTCGCAAATTTTTAAAATGTGATCAAATTTTACAACATATTTCTACGCTATGAAACCTATTGAATAGATTTCAAATTATTTTTTTTTGTAACGCACAATGTTCTTCTATCACCAAATTATTTCATTTACCTAAAAAACTTTGGGGGATTATAACAGGAAAAATTGAACATCGTAAGGTAACATGTTTCTGTTACACTGAAATCGACAGTCTTTTGTTTATAAGCAATTATTGAAATTATCTCGAAAATCCAAGACAACAAATCAGATGCACTATTTTTTTAATTTTAGGGATTTCTTTTATATATTTACAAATATGTTTAATACTTTACTATAAATCAGTTTTACGTCGTTAATAATATTATTGACTAACCAGATTAAATGACAATATTCGTTTTGTTTTTTGCTGCAAGAAAGCTTGTAATGACTTTTTCGTATTTGCAGGAAATGTGTAAAAATAAAATCATATTACATATTAGGTGTAATAAAATCCACTCAAAAAACGATCGAAAATTTGAAACTCCGGAGGTACCTCTCCTCTTGTATATTTAAATCCAATCCATTCTTTTATTTCATCGTACAAAACGCACAGTGTCGCTCGCAACGTGCTCATCTATTCCTGGCCTTAACTACGTACAGGCTGTTCCGGAAAAAAGTTCAAAAAAAATTAAAGTGTGTCATAAAAATATTGATGCAACTATGACTCTTTCGAGCTCAATATTAACAGTTACTTTTTAATTAATACTCGTATTTTGCTATAACTTTTTTCAAGGTAAGCGATTTTTTTCAATTTTGGTACACTTATTATTAACAACAAACTGCACCTACGAAAAAAAAGATAATCATAATTATGAAGCTGCAAAGTGTTTAAATTATTTTTACTGACTTTAAAATATATTATAGATTTTTTTTCACCATTTTGTCTATGAGCAATTATTCAAAATATTTCAAGTACACAGGAAAAAATCAAAGACACGTTTTGACTTTAAGATTCTCTCTTGTGTATTTACAAATAGATTTCAATTTTTTTTAATCTCTTTAACGACATTAATGTTATCGTCAATTATCCAGATTAAGTAGCATCGTTCATTTTGTTGTTTGCTGCAAGAAATCTCGTTTGACTTTTTCAGAAATGTGCAGTAAAATATGTAAAATAAAACGGTATAAATTATTAAGTGCAATAAATTACTGTCAAGATAATTCCGTAAAAAATAAACATTCCCAAATTTGAAATGCTCAGGCCTGGAATAGACCTCAATGAGATACCAGGTAATTCAGAAAGAAATACAAAAAATTTAACTGGTTCTAATCATTAAAACAATGGTATAATATAGTCTTTTCAAAGTCAGTAGAACGTGTAAAAAAACGCCTGGCAATAAAATTTAATGACTCATAGGCGTCCCCAAAAAAGTTTTCTGCTAAAGGTAAAAAATTATAATTTGTATATAATGTGTAGAAAATTTCTATTATATGCTCATTTGGCAAACAACATATTTTTATTATTTATGACCTCAAACAATTTTATTCCATTGATGGTAAATTTCGTTTTGTTCCGTTTCAAAAGGTCTCCAAAATGCCGTGTTGTAATAATATTATTTCTCCCTTTCGCAATTGTAATATCAATGATTAATAGAAGGTGCCTATAATAAGTTAAAATTACCTGAATCACACCAAATTCCGCATTGCATTGCTGCACTGCACTGCTGTGCAATTTGTCAACCAGTTGTCAACAGCTGAGATTTATTTACTAATGACCCAATGCCAGCTGCATTGGGTCACTGGGATAGGTATAGAGAACCATTATACCATTCGATGGAGAACAAAATTGTTCATCAGGTTGCGCAAAAATATACAGGGTGTTCCATTAAAAAAAATAAGTTAAGATAGTTTAAAGGAGACTAAATTCGGCATTAAATTTCTACCACCCTGTATGAAATTAAGTTATTTTGAAATTATGGCAGGGAAGCTTAGAGTTTCAATTATGTCTCCTATAAATTTTATAGCTCTAAATCTATTATTGCAAAATACACATCTTTTTGAATTAGGCAATGGTTTTTAATTTTTTTTTGAAAAAAAATGAAATATCAAAAACGGTTAACTTTAAGAATAGGATACCTTTATGAAAGTACACCTAAAAATTGACGTGGAATCGAAAATTGCAATAATATACAGAGTGTTTCATTTAAAATAACGAAGATGACGTCAACTTCCGGTATAACCGGAAGCATTGGGTGGACGAAAACACTATTGCCCAAATTTTCAAAACTAAAAACAAAGTAGGCTCTGAAATATGTCTAATGTCTCGTCACCGTGGGACACCCTGTATATAAGGTAAATACATATAAAGTAGATTTTTTGGATTAAAATGTGTTTTTATTTTATTAATTTATTTTAACAAGAAATTACACTGAAAATGCACAGGATGATACACTTACGAAGAAAAACGCCTTCGTAACTGCAAAACACAGTATGCACTGCAAACTGCTACGATAAACGCCACCCCAACAAATAGGTATCGTACGAACTGTTATTAATATTTTGCTGTAACTTTATTTAAGTAAAGCGATATTTTTCTCCAATTTACTATTGACAAAAAGAAATGTGTCGGTTAACACAAGTAATCGTCAAATTTCGATAAAAATAGAAGTACTTTTGTCCCTTTTCTAATTGATAATGTGTGTAAATTTATCTTTGCGAACTGTCGAGAGTTATTAATGGATTCAAGACATTGTTTCGAAATTTCAAAAAAAAATTACATTTAATGATAAACCGGTATCTCAAATGACTAAATTCTTTGATAACAAAAACCAAAACAATATTGTTTTATGTGAACTACCCTTAATTATTCTTCCTAATATTAAAAGAAAACAAACGAACTGATAGATAAGAGTTTGACGACCTTTACAACTTCCTTGGCTGTCTGCACTTTAACAAATTTCAATTTCCATATTTATATAATATTGCGAAAATATACCAATCAAAAGCGTTAACAGATTATTACGTGAACAATAGCATTAGTAATACGTTTAATAAAAATAGGCATCTGTTGCGAAATGTCAAGTGGTTTGTTTAATCTATATAATCTCTATATATTAACATGTAAATATAATCGAATTATCTTGTATTTTTCAAAAGTAATTAAGATATGATGTCAGGTGGGTAAGGATATGCGCAAAACGTTTAACTTATTTGTAAAGTACCTACATACAACAATTTATTAAATTTGTACCTTGTCCCGCGAATTGACCAGATCTTTATCCATTTGACTTTTGCATCTGTGCAATTCTTACCGAAATAATTTTGTCGCGATAAAATATGTTGAATTATTACTTTATTCACGATTATGTTCATCAAGTTATTAGCATTCTGATAATTTTAGATAGAATTGATTAACATGAAATACCTAGATAAACCATCAGTAATGTACTTGGGTACTACAGTGATATAGCTGGGCATTAAAACGATCAGGCTGATATTCGTTAACCATTTGACTTAGATTTTCTATTTGGCTTTATAAAAGTTTCGGGAATTCTTAACAATATCACTGTTCAAATAACGATAAAATACTTTTAATATGTTTACAGTCTCGTGTCTTTCCATGTTCAGAAAATTAAGTACCTCACGGACCACATTTGGGCCCCCTTTCATAAATCTATTTACATTAACCGACTAAAGCCAATTACGAGTAAATTAAGAAACTTTAAAATCATAATATCGTCACCAAGTCTGAACGAATCCTAGCTTTGATAGCTCTTATCATGTTACTTGGACAGAAACTACGAGAGTGTCTTTTTCCAGATACATGCATCCGCTGGGGCCTAGACCACATGTCACCCGAAAATGTCCAAAACTGGAAAACCCAAACAGACTAACATCCCCGACGGTAATAGACTGAACCGAAAGCATCGCCACAGTCTACAACCCAGCCCCGTCAGCGAGGTTCCCCCTGGTGCCTTGAGGCACACCCAGAGCCACAGGTACGACTCCCAAGGCAAGAAAAAGAAGAAGACCGCTTACGCCGCCGACATCCCTTCGATAATGGAAAGCGAAAACTCCGATGACGAGTTAGAGAAGGACGTTGTACTGAAGATGGATAAAACGAAAAGTTCCGTCTTAAACGAGAACGAAAAACGAGGAACGAAGGCGACGAAATCAAAGACCAAGGACACAAGCAACAAGGCCCCGTACGTATTCGAGAACGCTGCCTTTGAGGGAAGCTTGCAGTCCAAAAGGGGCAGCACTGCGACCTCGTCTAGAGCTCCCAGTGTTCAAAGTTTAGAGTAAGTACCCTAACAAATGTTCACGTACCTTTTTTGCAAATATAAATAGTTATTCGCTTGTATTGATACCCCTCCAAACATCCACATAAACTATGATCTAATGGACTCAAATCCGGACACCAAGGAAGTTATTAGATCATTTGGTGTAAACGTAACTCACCCTATATTGATTCTGTTTTGGTTTTCAGGATAGTGAGGGAACAGTACTGTTGCTGCGCCAAAAGAACCAAGTGCGAAAGGATATTACTGACTATGGTTATAGTGCTATTTATAATCGTTGTTGTTCTCGTTGTTGTGATAGTAATTGTAGCAAAACAAGATGACATTAGGCAACTTACACAGGCGATCCGTAGTTTACGTTAGTATTAAGTTTTTACGTGTTACCAAATATTAAATTTTAATATACGTAATATACGTTTTGTTCCTTATTACTGCCAAATTATGAAAGAATAATTTTTTAGCCAAAATTCTTCATGACTTCCAAATGTACTTACCATAATTTTAATGTCTATCTATAGTAGTCGTGAATGAAGAGAATTTTTCAATATTCAAATATTCAAATCGAAAAATTATTTTGTCAAGAGGAAGTTGGTGGTACCCTAACACAAGCTTCCACAGAAAACCAAAGACGTAGGTATCTGCACGATTCAACCCTGAATCAAAATGTCGGCAACACATTGTACACCAATGCAGAAATGGTAGACGTGCATTTTATCTATGAACATGCCAATGGTAATGGACTTAATGCTCGTCTTCTGCACAATGAAGATTATCTTAATCACCTTAATCGGCGGTTTCTTGACAGTGGAAAAATTGGTGAAAGCTTGAGGTAGAAGGTTGGAAGAAGTCGGAGAAAATGCTGAAGAACTTCGTGAACTCAATCCGCAAGCAATTTATTTCAACTTTAGTCTGTCTGGACACATGGTTTTCGCTCTACGAAACAAAGTATTGAAAAAAGTCCTGCGACTTGGTTTTTACAGAAAATAATTAATACTCTTTTTCGCGGAGTTAAAATTAACTCGCATACCCAAATATGTTATTGATACTATCAAAGCAGGCTTCCGTGCCACATTCTTAAAGAAAACACCGACGTCTCACTTGACAGACTACAAGTAAAGTGATTAGGTTCGCCTCATTTGGTACGGCAATTAATTATAGACATGTTTATTGTTGTCGTTCATAAAGACACTGCCATAATAGGCTTTTTTTTCGCGAGTGAAGTCGTATGTTGTGGTATGTGATGTGTGACTGAAAAGATTTAAACTACCATATGACAACTAAGATCAAAAGAGATACAAATAGTGACCACAAGTCAGATATCCACCAATATTCAGTCGCGAAAAAAAGCCTACTAGGTATCACACTGTATTCAATACTAAGACTTTTTTGACAACTGTCATAAAATTGACATGTAAATCCTGTTTTCTAAGTGTCAAAAGACACTTTAGTAATTTTTGTTCTAGATTGTTGCAAGAATATGACTACACTATTTATTTCAATTGAACAAATTTTACCACTCAAACTAATGAACTACCATTATTTTCTTTGTTCCAAAATTGCAAATTGGTTCCCAGTATTGCAGTGGATAGGAGGAAGGTACAAATCGACACGAATAAGTTTGCATCTGAGATAGCTCCGCCCACATATGCGACTGGGTACAGCAAAAGAAATGCTCACGAACTCTATTTGTCTCAAATCGACGTCTTATCCCTCAATCAGAAACTTTCAAAATTGCTCTATTTCACACTTGATTTTTTTTCTCAAAATACATCTGAAATGGCAAATGTCCTATGAGTATGTGTCTTTATGTCCACATATTTTTTATCTTCTATGTCTTGTACTGTCATATTTAGTAATTCCTCTTCTTCTCTTTTTGGAGTCCATTATTAAAATAACCTACAAAAAGACACCAAACTATTACATTAATACAATATTTTGAGGCAGTTTTAGAAAAAAAAACACCAAAAGCGTGATTTGCAATTCGTTCATTTAATATTTCCAATACTGTACACTTACTTCAGAAAATTCCTAAAGTTAGCTACCGGGCATTTAAAATTTCCAGTAGTGTAGATAGAAATGGATCTTAAAAAACCTACTAGCCGATTTATAAAACTTTAATGGCTATTAAGTCCATTTCCTTTTCTACAATTACAGCGTTGGCAGTTTATTGCAGACAGTATCCCGTACGTCGTTCGAGACGGGACTATTTCAATTCAAACGGTACGTAACACTGCCCTATCGGTAGGTACTGTTTTTGAGTCGTCTGTGTAAAGTTAAATGGTGAATTAGTGGCATTAGTGAACAGCGTCGTCTCTAGGGGGGCGCCAACCAAAGTATGTTTTTATGGTCGATGTTTTAAAACGTATTTAAATTTAAGTTTTAATTTTTTAGACTAAATATTTGTTTTATGGGAAAGATCGTTAGAAAAATGTACGTTAAAAATGTATTTCATTTACAGTTATACAAAAAATTTATGCATTTCTAATTCCGTAGCTATTAGCTGGAAAAAAAAAATATGAAGTGTCGCGTTGAATAAGTTGTCGCTGTTTTCCAACAGAGAACCACAAGCGTGTAGTTTAAGCAGTAAAGCAGACTCTAAGCAAGCCTGAAATTTAGTGTACAGGGTCGGAAAGTCCTATTAGGAAAGTCCTAAGTATTCGATAAAGAAAGTCATAGAAATCCGTGCGATAGAGAAAGATGGCTATAATGAAAGCGTCTAAGCACTTCTTATTTGTGGAAGGGCGAAATGGGCGGTGACTATTAGACGCCTTCATTATAGCCATCTTTCTCTACCGCACGGATTTCTATGACTTACTTTATCGCTCTGATGTAACGGCCGATGAACCATGGGGACTTTCCGACCCTGTATATTATTTCGCCGCAGTGTAAACTACTTTTTTGCATAGTTTATTTATTTATTTATTTAATTATTTAAGCACACAAATTTCTTGTTGAGACTATGGAGATCGGGCTTAGTCGCGAACAACATGCAGAGATTGGTTTAGATGCTTCAACTTTTTTACTTTTTTACGCAAAGATAAATACGGCGCTACTGGATAATTGTTAGACGTTTAACGGCAGTCTACTTTGGTAGCTTCTTGTAAAACTATACAAGTCTTAGGAATACTCCTTAGACTACAAATAAGTGGTTACAGAAAAGTTACACGACACTGGGTTAAGCGTGCATACCTTATCTCGGAACAGTAAGTTTGCTTAATATGGAATTTTATTGGCGATCATTTATTTAAAAAAAAAAAATGTTTATACGAACCCGCAAAAATCTATTTGCTGTAAAATGTACAGTAGTAAGAATACTGGAATTTTCCGAGTCCTGTCGATACTTTACGTTGCAATTTTTGCGTCTCAATAATTTAAGAACAAATATCAGATCAGTGGTTGTATATTCTTAATACTTCAACAGAACAAGGTTTAAGAAACATGTTTTATTTTTCACTTAGGCGATATAGCTTGTTCATTACTAGGAAACAGAATAGGAAAACAACGTCATATCACTCTAGGGCGAAATAAGCGGACCTAAATATTATCGCCCGTATTTTGACCCTATTTCGTACCCTTCTTTTCAGCAAGGGTAGCATAGTAAATGTGTCTTGTATAAATGAAACTGACAAATGAGAGTACAAATTTTATTAACATTAATATTAAATAAATGACAATAACTTGCTTTAAATTAACAACAAAAATCATTTACAACCGTCTTTAAAAACGAAAGTACAATTTGAAAAGGAACCTTTAACAGTAACACCAGAAAAACTACATAAATTTTCTTTGCCATCTAATAAATGTTGTTTATTTTCCCTCACAATCAATTCAGAAAAATTGTCATCTCTAGTCCTTTCGACTCATGCTATTAAACGAGATATTTTGTTCTTGGACGCTATCTCCTACACATATCCAGAGGCTACAGTATCGCTCTTCCATTTTCCATGTCTTCTCAATGTTATCATATCTGCACCTGCATCTACGAGAAGAGTTGCCGATGTACGACGCATACAATGGCCTGTGTACATTTTAGCATCTGCGTAACCGAGATATTTTGCAATCCTGGATGGTATGCCCAAGGTATTTTTGCCTACTAGCTGCGCAGTACGTCGACCATTCCGATATGTCAAAAAAAAACGCCGTTCTTTAATTTTGGTCGCAAAGATAGATACTGTCGATACAATTGGAGAGCGTGCATTTCATTTTCTTCCACAATAGTAAAAGATTTTGGTACTCCAGTTTTTGTATCGTTAATGTTTACTACAACAATTCCTTTGTCATCTGTATCATCTATCGAGAGCTTTACCAACTCATCTCTTCTTAATCCTCCAAAAACACCCAGTACTAGAACAACCTACAATAACAAAAACCTATTAAGCACATGCAATAATATAGCCAATTATTTCCTATATTATCTTTTTGAAAAGATATATATGACTTGATGCTTCTCTAATATAAATTTCAAAATATTTTCTCTTGTCAACATCTTAGATTTTTTTGGAATATATGATTTCGATATTTGTTTCAAATAAGTGTCTAATCGATGATATTCTCCTATATTTACCTACTTTTCTGCGCACTAATAATGTGGTCTTCAACATTGAATACTTTGTCCACAATGTGTTAGGGCAGAATAATTCTGACTAATATAAAAGATGTATAAAAAATATAAATTATCAAAAATTATAAATATTAAAGTGGCAAAAGGTAATACACACCAGTTACTGGAAATATTCCATTAATAAAGTTTCACTAACAGATGTCACTGTTTGTCCAAGTCTCAAAACGTTTATATTCTTTATCGTAAAGTAATTTAGATTTCGTAGGCAGTAATTCTTCATTGGCTTTATTGACTCTAGCAGCAACTATTGCTGGAATATTATCCATTCTGCCTTTTCTATACGTCTCCTCAGAATCAAGCATCAAACTATCAAAATCAACAAATTTTGTGGGTGTCATAGATACATCATGGATACAACGTTTATATGTATATTGAAAAACTGTTTTCATTCTCATTTACATTTAATTATTAAATTTAAAATAAATACAAAATCAGATGTCTAAGTAAAAATTAAAACGTTGTATGCACCACAGGAAATACTAGGATGATTATGCCTTTAGGCAACCTGTCGTCTGCGCGCATAATCATCCCTGTATCTCCCTTGGTACATAAATAACTATATCACGATATAATAGTAATAATNATCTTGTCTCGTTATAGTAGCCTATGTACTCTTTATACATAAAACGTAATCATGCACTATTGTAATAAAACATTGACCACTAATAATAATAATAATAATAATAATAATAATAATAATATCGATAGAAGAAAAAAAAACAGAAATCTTATAACTGAAATAACTAGTAGCTACTACAAGTACATTATTATGGTAATCTAGACAATGCAGAATTTGATACTGATTTTTTACTGCCTAAAAAATGTATATGACAAAAATTCATCATATTTCACTTAATACAGCGACACATTTCGATGTACAGAGTATATTCCACTTTGGCCAACACTGCCTTGGTATTTTAGAGCATGTTTGTCGGTTTTCGAACATGCCGTTTTAGATTGAAGTTTGTAACAAGAGATGGTCTATGTACACAGGGATAAAAAAGGTCAGTTGCTCTGACCATGTTCCGAACACTGGTTACTGAACTGCCGATGGATCGGGTTGACGTTCATTCATAGGCAGGGGCAACTCCGCAAATGGCTCTACTACGTGGTCCGGTTTAGCTCGGCACCATTTCCACTTCTCGGATTCGCCTTCCTTTCTATTTCTGGGTTTCTGGAACTAGGCATCCCTTTGTAGAGACTTTCAGGTAATTATTTACTTTGTCGGGTTTCCGTCTGGTTCGAGTTTCGTCGATTTCGAATAATTTTTTATCTCCAAAATGCGACCATAGAACGGCTCTTGTTCCTTTACATAGCGTCGCTGGCGTAACGACGGGGACTTTGGAAAGATCAGTGAATTTTGGTAGTTCCCACAGCGCATCGTTCTCGATGTCTCTATAGACAACATCGACCTCTGCTGATGTCGACTACTGCGCCTGGAGAGGTTTATGTCTGCTGGGAGTGGTTCTGGGAGCGACTTGACGACGGGAACTTTGCAAACTGAGGTAAAAATTTGAAGTCCCGTGCCGCGTTCTCTGCTTCTAATGGCTGGTAGCTTACATCCTTTGACGGCTTCGCTATCCCAATTGGAAACAGTAGTAAAATTTTAAGATCCGCTCCCGACCTGTATTATGACATTATACTGACCCAGTCTAACGTAATCTGACCTCAGCAGAGTATCCAAATATTGGACTTTAAAAATAGTTTAAAGCAAAAATGAAATTTTGCTATTAGAAAAAAATAAACACGTAATTAAAATAACACCTAATACTATCCAATTTTTCACAATTTTGAACACTTTAGTCCATGAAACAGGGATAGAAACATCTTTTTTTAAACAAACATTTAAAATGGACTCAAAGTATGCCACACTGTGTATATGAAATAAAAAAATGTATTGTTCTTTAAAACATTACTCTGCAAAAACAGCGAAAATTTCATTGAAAACACTCCCATTTGTTTATATGAACAATACAGATTAGTTATAATCAGTAACCACAGAATTATCTATTCAGGGTCAGTTGTTGACCTATCAATGTTTAAATAATTTTATATTGTAATAAATAATGACAGCTATATATATCGTAGTTATCGCTTCTGGTCAACAACGATTAAAGTTTACTTTATAACAGTAAATTTCGAATTGTATTGAATAATATACAATTCTTATACAGATTAAAAAAAAA
Organism: Anoplophora glabripennis; assembly: GCF_000390285.2. Classification (NCBI taxonomy): domain Eukaryota; kingdom Metazoa; phylum Arthropoda; class Insecta; order Coleoptera; family Cerambycidae; genus Anoplophora; species Anoplophora glabripennis. The sequence goes on from NW_019416313.1 coordinate 872,602, forward strand.
GATTAATATGTTGTGGTTTTACTTTGATATCACAATGAATCATACGGTTATCTGCATTTTTTTCATTCATACCACTAGGTACAGCCTTGGTTGAATCTTTTATATTTCAAGTTGAAATGTACAATCTGTGCCAAATTCCAACTCACAGAATCCTGAAGATATCGCAATAAAAACAACGAAACATCGACAAAGTGTAGTAGCGATTTTTTACTTTTTCTGACCTAAACAATATAACATACTATTTCTACAAACATCAACTAGTCGTTTTCTCTGTTTGTTTTTATTTGTTTGGTCGTGTTTTTTTTAACATAATATTTTCTATAATAATTATATTGTTCATAAGTATTTGCGACAACTTTTCATATTTTCCATATTTAAATGAGTGAGATTACAATTTTATTAAGATCAATCTCGATTCCTGTACAATTATCGCCAGTGTTATAAAGAGGAGGGATCTCGCCATCGAGCACCGGTGGCCAAGCTCAGTTGTTCCAGTGGTGTCATACTCGCAAAGTGATTGCAGACTTTTAAAAGCACCTAATTGCTAAGCTTGCTAAGTGTAGTGGTTAAACTTTGGGATCGGAACAAAATTGGTAAGTTAATCAATACACCTTTGCTATAACGTCTGTAACATATTTTGTATATTTATTTATAAATACAGAGCGTTAACGCAAAACTGCACGATTTGCGGTGATGTAATTTTTGAAAATTTTGTATTTATATGCCACGTTTTCTTCTATGACATGCCAAAGCCGGTTTTGGCCTGAAATCGTAATTTTTGTTTCAGCTGTTGAGGAAGACAAACTTCGTATATACAAAGTGTTCAAATTTGAGATGAAAACACTTGTAAAAGAAGTGTTTATGTCCGATTTAATTCGTGTTTTTATCAAAGATCAAATGTAAAAATTCTATTTCATTTTTCTATTCACTTGAGGTTCATATTTATTTTATCAAAGCCTGCTTATTACATTTTCTCTGACAAATTTGTCGAAAACTGATCAATATTTGTTTAATATAAAATTTGACTGCGCCACTGGAATCTGCAACCCCTCATATGGGTTTCTGCCAAATTTTGTGAAAAAATATATTTATTGCCAACTATAGATTTTAAAAAATTGCTAATAATTTTTTGACTGACGAAGAAATAAATAATTAAAAAAGAATCACAATTCTGCAATGAAAAAAATTGGAGCCGTGCTATCTTGTCGAAAATTTAATTTAGGACACAAATGACCCCATTTTCTTCGCCGAATTCGATTCAACCGAGATATTTAAAAAAAAAACAAATAAAAAATCATTTTTTGCGTTGTAAATTGTTAATATTTTTTTCTCACCATGTGACCCTTGATATGCATTTCAATGTGTTTTTCTGTAACACATTTGACGCCGATTTGTAAAAAAAATTGATTTTTATGGAAAATTATTATTACCTTTGAACTGAAAATTAATTAATTAAAATTATTACCTTTGAACCCTTACCTACTGAATTATAAAATTAGACAAAGACGTTCGGGATCGAATTTAAACACCTTGTAGGTATCATTTTTAAGATGATATGATATTATTATTTAGAGCAGTTTTCTAACGTAACTCCATTATCAGTTTTCATACAATTAGATAATTAAAAAATAATTGACTAATAACGAAACAATTGTGTAATTAATAAAACAATTGAATGATTAACACATACGCTAGAAAATAACACTAATATCTATCAGTCAGAAATCCAACTATTTCGTCTTTGTTTTATGCATTGAATAATGTGGGTCACTTTATTTGAATGAGAGCGTCTTGTTCTGAATAGATACCTACTGAACGATATTATTTGTATACCCATTCTAATGGATAAATCACTGAAATTTGAAAATACTTATTTGTTAATAAGGAATTTCTAAGAAATTGTCAGTTTTCGAAATTTAAATGCGACACCCTATATTTTTATTAAATTAAATTACAATCATCTTTTTGCAAATCTGTTGATACCTAATAATTTCAGTGATGCTAACAATAAAAAATAAACTATGGCAATCAGACCAGGGCGGGTCTGTTTTGAGCTGGATGTGAGAGGAGACAAGCAATTTTTTTTCTGGATTACCTTCAGTACAACTCACATAATAAAAGTGTAGATCTCTAGATCTGGGCGAGGTCCGGAACATTTTCAAAATTGCAAAATTGTTTAAAAAATTTTAAAAAATACCTATTTTATCTGAGTTTTTTACTTATATCTTGGAACCTATGCATTTTGGAAGAATATTGAGGAGGAAAAAAGTTTTAGAATTGAATTTTGCACAATATACTGTGAGTTAAAAATTTTTAAATTTATTACCGATGTTGCAAAATAGCAATTATTGATGAAAAAAAGGTAAAATAATCAAGTTTTTTTGATAATTCTTTTAAAATATTTTAATAGTTAGTTATAATTGTAATAATTATAACTAAATACATTCATATTCAGAGCATTGAAATATATACGTAAACAATTTTTTTCATTGAAAAAAATGCAATAGCATACGTACCTTCGCATTTTGAACCTCCGAATTCAGTCTCGGAGCGAAAGCTTTTCCGCTGATTTATCTATGTTGCCGATAACTTATGGATATGAAAATTTTTTCCAGGTTAGAACTCGGAAAAACGAACCACTGGATGAAAAATTATTATTGCTAAATTGTTTATAAATTAACGGAAATGCCGATAAACTTTGGCCGCTTATATCTCGAGAAGCAATAAACGGAATTTAATTTTTTTTTAAAAGAAGCGTCTTTCTGAGTACTTTAAAATTATAATTTTTGAAAAAAACTAAATTTAAATTGATAAATGTAATCTAATTTACTGTGGCCGTTCTAATCAACCGATTTCAATTTTTCAAAAACTATTTGAAAGGTTGAGCGGTCTTTTCTATTTCAAGTATCTAGATGTTTTATTTGAGGCTGTGCAACATAATTCAAAATTTGTTTCAAACAATTATTTTGCGAAACCTATAGAACCGGTTTTATTTTAATGTTTGGTGTGTTGTTTTATTATACTCTAAAGTTATTTTTACCTAAATTAGAATGCCCTCGGAACAATTAAAATATTTTTTAAAAATTATCCAAAAAACTTGATTATTTTGCCTTTTTTCATCAATTGTTGCTATTTTGCAACATCGGTAATAAATTTAAACATTTTTAACTTACAGTATAGTGTAGGTACATAAAATTCAATTCTAAAACTTTTTTTCCTCTTCAATATTCTTCCAAAATGCATAGGTTCCAAGATATAAGTAAAAAACTCAAATAAAATAGGTATTTTTTTAAATTTTTTAAACATTTTTGCAATTTTGAAAATGTTCCGGACCTCGTCCAGATCTATAGGGATCTACACTTTTATTATGTGAGTTGTACTGAAGGTATTCCAGAAAGAATTTGCTATCCACCACTTACATCCAAGAAGTGGGATATTTCGGCAGATCCGCCCTGGTCTAAATGTTTAATATGCAATTTCGAAAATTGTAGTCATTTTTTCGTTGTTGCCTATTCCCAATATGATGTCGCTTACACAAACCAACGAGTTATGACGGGGTGGCCCAATGGTTGATAACCCAATATAGTCACATTCACATATATTTTTTTATTTTAGATATGTTCAAGTATAACCTGCGAAAATAAGTGCTAAAATGTGGACAGCTTTGTATTTAATTGTGTTGGCAATCCATTGGGGGAAAGTTACTTCCACCATTTCCACTACTACAACACAACATCCATCAATTGGCGGATATGAATCAAAGAACTGTGGTTACCAGGTAAATCGTTTTAAAAGCGACAACATTCCAAAACCCTTATTCTTTTTTTCTATTACTTATCTCATCTGTTCCGTTTGTCACTATGAAATTTGAAAACTTAGCTGGTGCAATGAATTTATATTTTGATTTTTGACAAGAATTTTACTTTATTTAATTTGTTTTCAGACATGTCATCCAGTAAAAGAGGGTTACATCAATGTCCACATAGTGGCACATACACACGATGATGTGGGATGGTTGAAAACTGTGGACGAATATTACTATGGCAGTAAGTGAACAAATTACCAATTAGATTTCGAATACTTGACTCGAATCATGTGGTATACTGTCCAAGTACACTAAGTGGTCCGCGATGACAAGTTTTATAGAAGTAATACTCGCGATAGGTATATCGCTATGCTGATGAGATACCAACCTAAGAAGTTCGAAAAATGATCTTATTACTCAATCATGTAACGGAAAATTTCTCGCTGTTTCAGAATCCTGGGTCAGAAATTGTATTACCATAAAAAAAAGAGTTGACCTTCAAATAACCTTGATCATGACCTTAAAAAATAAATCAACAACGTATCCGAACGTAAAATATCTCGCTCTTTTAGAATCCGGGGTCAGAAATTGTATTACCATAAAAAAACCAGGGCTGACCTTCAAATAACTTTGAACATGAACCTAAAAAGTAGGTCAACCACGTATCCGAACATGAAATTTCGCGCTCTTTTGGAAACCGGGAACAAAAATTGTATTACCATCACAAAAACAATAACTGACCTTCAAGTAACCTTGAAAATGCTCGCTCTTTTAGAATCCGGGGTCAGAAATTGTATTATCTTCAAGAAAACAAGTGTTGACCTTCAAATAACCTTGAACATGAGCTAACTTCGTCAATCGGAGACCGGATTCGGATTCAGGGACTCCAAAAACGTGATTCTGATTACTTTTACAATGGCGTTGCGGTATTAGCAGCACAGTATTTATAAGACTTTTTTAATGTTTCCAAAGTGTTCAATTTTTTATTTTAGATAGAAACGACATTCAAATCGCAGGAGTTGAAACCATTTTGGATTCAGTAATAGACTCGTTGAAGAAGGACCATAACAGGAGGTAAGCAAATTAGAAATATCGATATATGTTACTATAAGCAGTTCGTTAAGATAAACTCCAAAGGGAAAAAAAGTAATGAAAGGTCCTTACTGAGGATTTACATTTCCCAAGTTATAAATTCATCTCTCACAGGTTTATCTACGTGGAGACTGCCTTCTTCTGGAAGTGGTGGATCAAGCAGCATGATACCGTAAAGGCTCGTGTGAGGAAGTTCGTCAAAAACGGCCAACTGGAATTTATAGGTGGAGCTTGGACTATGAACGACGAAGCCACCACTCACTACCAATCTATTATCGATCAATTTACTTGGGGGTTAAGGCGAGTATGATATTTAAAATGGGAAATTAATTCACCTAAAACTTTATACATTTTGTAGGAAACTTAATGATTCGTTCGGGGAATGCGGTCGTCCCAAGGTGGGGTGGCAGATTGACCCCTTTGGCCACAGCAGGGAAATGGCTTCTATTTTCTCCCAGTTAGGCTTCGACGGGGTTTTGCTAGGTAGGATAGACTATCAGGATAAAATCATGAGGATGCTGACCAAATCAGCTGAGATGGTGTGGAGAGGAAGCTCGAATCTAGGTAAAGGAATTAGACTATCAAAATTCTTTAAGAAAAAATAAATTTACGAACAGTTTTTTTCGACAGGTTCGAAGAGTGACATTTTCACCGGAGTGATGTACAACACTTATTCGCCACCCAAAGGGTTCTGCTTCGATATCATTTGTACCGATGAACCCATAATCGATGATAAGAAAAGTCCCGACTACAACGTGGACCGAAGAGTAAGGCTTTAACTGGTGAAATGAAATAAGGAGCTATTCTACATTCTAATTTCCAGGTTGACGAATTTTTTGCTTACGTCAAGAACGTATCGGACTGTTACGCCACTAGCAACATTATTGTTACCATGGGGGAGGATTTCAACTACCAAAACGCAGAGCAATGGTTTAAGAACTTAGACAAATTGATACAGTTAGTGTTTAGATAACAAATCATTTCTTATTTATAATGGAAAACGGTATTTTGCAGCTACGGCAACCTTCGCCAAAAGGAGGGTTCCAAGTACAACCTGATATACTCAACGCCTTCATGCTACGTCAAAGCCATCTATGACGAAACCAACGGAAAAGCTAAGTGGCTCGTAAAAGAGGACGATTTCTTCCCCTATGCCAGCGACTCCCACGCTTATTGGACGGGCTACTTCACATCCAGGCCTACCATTAAACGATTCGAAAGAGAAGGGAACAATTTCTTGCAAGTAAACATCCTAAAGAAATTTTTTATAAACCCCTGTTAACGATCGTTTCTAGGTGTGCAAGCAACTATATGCTCTAGCAGATCTAGGTCCAGAAGATAGAGTTGATCTCAACGTTCTAAGAGGAGCCATGGGGGTGATGCAACATCACGATGCTGTAACCGGTACGGAAAAAGAACATGTAGCCCAAGATTACACCAGGATTTTGTCGCAGGGACTGGATGAGTGCGAGATCATCACCAATGAGGCTTTGAGGTAGGCTTTTCGCTTGTAGTGTATTGTAACTTTGGAAATATTACTTTGTTTGATTTTAGGCAACTTTCGTCAACTACCGATCAACAAAGAGTTGATCCCGAGCCATCTGTTGTACTAAACTTCACAACTTGTCGCCTGCTTAACGTCAGTCAATGTGAATTTACAGAAACACAGGATACCTTCGTGGTTACCATCTACAACCCTTTAAGTCGACTTGTCACCAAGTTCGTGAGGTTGCCCGTGCAGAAGTCAAATTACACTGTTCATGATCCGAATGGTAAGATAGCAATCGTTCTCGCAATTGTATTGTCTATAGTCCTTTCGTTATTCAACATGAAGTAACTGTCCACTGTCTTTTTCACTTGCACCAATTTCCCTTGGTACCTCTTATTTTTGTATAAAATTCTTAATTATCAAAACTGGAAGGAAATAATATGAAAATGATATGCTTCATTTCTGGGATAAATCTTATGTTTTCTCTCTAGGTGATCTAATACCCTCCCAGCTAATTCCCATTGCGGAACCAATTCTGAAAATACCAGGCAGACAGAGCGAAGCTGTTTTAGAACTGGTATTCCAAGCTAAGGATATTTCTCCGCTGGGTTTCAAGTCTTACTTTGTGCAAAAATCTGCTGAGAAAGTACCAACACAAGAAGAGATGTCTGAAAACGACATCGAGGTAAACGTATTGCCAATGTCACTAAAACTGCATTTAGTTTATTTTCCATTGTTGTGCTAGGACGCAGAAATCCAGATAAATCCAGCGACGGGCTTGGTTACCCAAATCACCACCAACCAAAGGCACCTTAAGCTCGATCAAGAGTTCTTCTACTACAAAGGTTTCGTTGGTGATAACAAGAAAGTAACCAACCGGTCCTCAGGGGCTTACATCTTCAGGCCTACCGGGGAAGCGGTCAAGGTGGCTGAGAAAGCGAAGTTCACGCTACAGAAAGGCTTCTTGGTGTCGGAGGTACACCAGCAGTTCAACGACTGGGTCAGCCAGATCGTGAGGATCTACCGGAACGAGAACTATGTCGAATTCGATTGGTTGATTGGTCCTATTCCAACTGAGTAAGTAGCTACAGGATACTAGTGTTTTATCGGTGAGAAATATTATTTTTTTAGTGATGCAAACGGAAAAGAAATCATCACAAGGTACAAAACGTCCCTTAACTCCGACTCTGTCTTCTACACGGACTCCAACGGTCGCGAACTGATCAAGAGGGTGAGGAATTTCAGACCCACTTGGAAATTAAAGCTGCAAGAACCCGCCGCTGGTAACTACTATCCTGTTACTTCCAAAATACTCCTACGGAGCGGCCAGGATGAGTTCGCTGTATTGACGGATAGAGCCCAGGGAGGAAGCAGTCTTAGCGACGGAGAAATTGAGCTCATGGTAACTATTATCAACCAAAAAAAAGTTAAAAAATTGCTAAACTTCTGATTGCAGTTGCACCGAGAGTGTCTCCACGACGACAGTTTTGGAGTGGGTGAAGCTTTGGTCGAGAAGGCCTTCAACAAAGGGCTTGTGGCGAGGGGTTCACATTATTTAGTTTACGGTAGCACAAGCAATACAAATCCTGACGGTAAGTTTTCACATGAATCCTCTAGTATCAAAACCCCTTAAATCCACTTTAGTGAAATTTGCATAAATGAAGAAAAACTGTTTAACCAACTTCTGACAGCGACTCCGTAATGAAATTTTGTTTTGTGAAACTTTAACACTAACTGGACAACAAATTGCAACAAACACAACAAAATTGTTTATAATAAACCAACAAATTTGAAAACAAAAATGGAGTTAGTGGCATTTGAAACCAACTATAGGATTTAATGGATTTTGAATATCAGTAAAGTGGATTTAATGGGTTTTGACAAAGAACAAATGAAAATGACAAAAAAAATGTAGGTGGCACACATTTTTATTAAAGACAAACTAATAAGGTAATCATGGATTACTATTAATAATTAATAAAACGAGTAAAAATTAATAATAAACTAATGAAAAACTAAAAAACTAAAATAATAATAAAAAATAAAATTAAACACTCAGGTCTGGAACATCTTCTACTTCACTTTCTACCTTTATCTGGTGTTACAATTTCAATTTGTGTTGTAATATCGGACATTATTTTATTGGCACTTGTTAACGAATACAAGACTAAACTAAAAACAATAATACTAGCACAAAAATGACTGATCTAAAACTGCACAAATTAAATTTGTACAGCGCCGCCGACCACGTGTTGTCACGTTAGCCTTCTATGATTGGCTATTGTGGATTTAGTGGGGTGTGAACGTTAGTTCAAATGGATTTCGTGGCGTTTGAATCTAAACGCACTTTTTAGAGTACATTTTTATACATATTAGGTAACTTTTGCAACCATTCGAATGAACACGTCAATAGGGAACTTTAGTAGGAATATTTTGATGTGTATATCTCATTTTTCATCAAAAACGGATTTAAGGGGTTTTGATACTAGAGGACTCACATATTCTGTATATCTTCTGTGTGGAAGAAGGTGTGGTATGCGGGAGCGCAAATCGTCACGCTCCTGCGTACAATGTATTTCCTTGTCGTGACAATACGACGAAGAACAGCTGGGTCGTTTGTCAGTTGTCACACCTATGACACACTGATGAGGACTAATAAGTCCGAAACCGGTCTGTGCCTGGTGGGTTAAACTGATGACAAACGATCCTAGCTGTTGCACTAGGTGTTGCGAGTATAATTCAATGCCGGTAGGGGCATATAGCTCTCGGAGTAGTTGTTTCTCACAACACTGACAATTAAAAGAAGGTGTGGTATATTATTATTTTATGATGGTATACCTGGTATATAGTTAAGTTAATTATAAAATTATTTTGTTTCAGGAAGGTCAGTCGCGACCCAAGAGCGGGTTTTGGCGCAAAACAAACTACTCTCAGCTTGGACGTTCCTGTCTTCTACCCAAGGACTTTCTTTCTCAGAATACAAGGCCATGTTTAAAATGGAAGTAAGTTCCTACGACAGAGTCATCTACAAAAAAAAGCGTCATTTAATTACATTCTATAGTAATATAATTTTCTAAATTCAAAATCAAATAACATGGACAGACTTTTATCCTTTATCCTTCCAAAAATTGCGGAATAGAATCGGTTCATTTTCAAATTGTACGCAGCATAATTAACACTACACTAATCTGATACTCTTGATACCAAACCTTGTTTTCAGTACGCAGGTCTGCAGAAAGCTCTTCCCGACAACGTACAAATCTTGACTTTAGAACCTTGGATCGGATTCAGCTTTTTGTTAAGATTGGAGCACATCCTGGAGAACAACGAAGATGCCGTTTTGTCTAAACCCGCAACCGTTAACCTTAAGGTATGTATTATCATGATTGCAATGATAATTCAATAAATATTTTTACTAGTTTCCACCTTATCTTAAACTTGTCAGTATCTTCTTCAAAATCCCAACCTAGAGATCGTATAGTCCAATCGACATGAATTCATATATTTTCGTTTACTTATTTTTCCAGAATCTCTTCGCTCCCTTCGAGATACTCTCCATCAAGGAGACAACGCTGGGCGCAAACCAGTGGCTTGCCGAAAACGACAGGCTGAAGTTCGACGTCGCCGCTAGTCTCGAGGCTTTGGTTCACCTAGATCACAGTGTGGACGATTCGGAGCTCAGGAAGAAATGGAACCGTTCGGCGTACATAAACAATAACGTTAAACGAGGTGTCACCATCGACGTGCCGGAAGACATTGAGGATTTCACGGTGAACCTCACTCCGATGCAGATTCGTACTTTTGTGATAGAAGTGAAGAAGAACTCGTTGAATGTTTGAACATTTTTTGTTGTGTGTAGGTAAAGGTAGGCTTATAGCTGTAATTATAAATAAAAGAAAATAAATTTAGTGGAAATATATTGGTGATTTTTTTTAAAATATAAAGTTTAATCCTTAAGATTTAAAAAATATACAATAATAATAATAATTATTATTATTATTATTATTGTTGTTGTTATCATAATAATCTCTATCCCTCATTCTAATCGCAAGGGTTAGGTCAGCAGTCGGAGACTTGTGCGGGAGAGGGGGCGGCATATTATTACTCAGAAGGCCGCATTTGCGCCCAGGAACGACTTACGTTGGTAAGTAGCACACTCGGAGATCTAAAATAACAAATAACTTTAGTATGGGTATAAAAGGAAGTGCGGTCTTTATTCTTGGTTTCAATTAATTAAGAAGAGCATCGGTGGTTCAGTGGTAGAATGCTCGCCTGCCACGCGGGCGGCCCGGGTTCGATTCCCGGCCGATGCACTTTTTTTAGTTACAAATCGACATCGACAAAATGTAGTATTAATTTTCATATTCAGTATTGAAATATATACGTAAACAAATTTTTTCATTGAATGAAAGTCGAGGAGGTGTTTGCCGCGCCTGATAAAAAAAGATAGATTTTCTAATGCCAAATATTATCTTTTTAATGAAAGTCTTGTCAAGATTCTGTAAAAATTTTATATATTTTATGGATCACGTATCAGGATCGCAGATGCTTGAAGAGGTATTTGCCACTGCTGATATTTTAAAGAAATTTTTGTCACTTATTAAAATTTTATGTATTTTTTGGAACTACGTATTAGGATCACAGAATGTCGAGGAGGTGTTTGCCGCGCCTTATAAAAAATATAGATTGTCTAATGCCAAAATTTATCTTTTTAATGAAAATTTTGTCAAGATTCTATAAGAATTTTATATATTTTATGGATCAAGTATCAGGATCGCAGAAGCTTGAAGAGGTATTTGCCGCGCCTGATATTTTTAAGAAATTTTTGTCACTTATTAAAATTTTATATGTTTTGGAACTACGTATTAGGATCACAGAATGTTGAGGAGGTGTTTACCACGCCTGATAAAAAAAAGATAGATTTTCTAATGCCAAAATTTATCTTTTTAATTAAAATTTTGTCAAGAATCTATAAGAAGTTTATATATTTTATGGATCACGTATCGGAATGGCAGAAGCTTGAAGAGGTATTTGCTGCGCCTGATATTTTTAAGAAATTTTTGTCATTAAAATTTTATGTATTTTTTGGAACTACGTATTAGGATCACAGAATGTCGAGGAGGTGTTTGCTGCGCCTGATAAAAAAAAAGATAGATTTTCTAATGCCAAAATTTATCTTTCTAATGAAAATTTTGTCAAGATTTATCTGTAGGAATTTTATATATTTTATGGATCATGTATCAGGATCGCAGAAGCTTGAAGAGGTATTTACTGCGCCTGATATTTTAAAGAAATTTTTGTCACTTATTAAAATTTTATGTATTTTTTGGAACTACATATTAGGATCACAGAATGTCGAGGGTAAAATATACAGTATATTTAATACATGAATAATAAACTTTGTTTATAACAAAATATGTGAAAATTAGATAGTTGGCATTACAATATTAGAATTCCTTGGCTCGCGAGACATCGGATTAAAAAAAAAGATCGAAATTGGTCCACTAGAAGCTGAGATAATGCAACTTTTTTTGTACCTTCACATTTTGAACCTTCGAAATTCAGTCTCGGAGCGAAAGCCCCCTCCCCCACTTTTCGTGTTTTGAGTCACTTTTCGCGAGTGTGAGCGACAGCTTTTCCGCAGATTTATCTATGTTACCGATAACTTATGGATATTCAATTTTTTTCCAACTTAGAACTCGGAAAAACGGAGCGACTGGATCAAAGATTATTGCTAAATTGTTTATAAATTAAAGGTAAATGCCGATAAACTTTGACCGCTTATATCTCGAGAACCAATAAAATTTGTAATTTGCCGTTTTTGAACAAGCGGCATCGTAAATTACAAATTTCTTTACACCAAAAAGTAATTTCAGTTTCAATCGAAGTCCATTTTATAGAGAATCTGCGTTAAAATGGGGAAAAGTCTATTATTTGTGCATTAATTCATATTTAGACAAACTGTGTAATAAAAGCTATAAAAATGTATCGCTGGTTGCCTATCCGCTATAGAGCCCTCTTAAATAAAACGTTTTAAGTATTTAGTGCTACTCTGATATTTTATTTTCTATAAAAGTAATGTAAAACATACATGATTTTTATTTATATCGCAAAACAGGTCTCCAATAATTATTTATTAATCAATCTTGATTACACTTCAAGTGTTTATCCAATACATATGTTTTAAATGGATTCTTCTAAAATATACAGACTTGATAGCTACAGCCACAACAGAAGTTCTTAATACAAGTATCTCAAATTGAATTAACTTTTAAATTCAGCGAATATGGAGGCATAATTTTTACAAACTCGGTTGATGTGCCTATAGTTTATACTTAAAACTAATCCACACCACTAAAACGCTTATCTCGAGCAAATCTGAAGTAGGAATGGAATTAAATAAATCGATACGATAAAATCTGGTATGCAAAACTGATATAAATTCCAGATTAACCAGTGCTCGTTCAAAGTTGCCTGCACTTACCGGCTAATAACTGACAATGTTGTTAACTGTAATAATACTAATTCTAATCGGTGCTTTGGCAAATGGGGTACTGTATTCCAAGTATGAAGAAGCTCAGTGCGGATACCAGGTAAAACACAACACGTTATGATAACGGTAAAGAAACAAGCCTTCTTGATTCTAGGCTTGTCCAGCAACTGATCCGACAAAACTGAACGTCCATCTCATCCCCCATTCCCACGACGATTTAGGGTGGTTGGAAACGGTGGACAAATACTTCTACAAAGGTAATTTGTCACTACAATTTTTAAACAAGTAACATTAAATCGCATATTTTTAGAGGTGCAGTATGTTATATCTTCCGCAGTAGAGGCTCTAGAGAGAAATCCAAGCAGAAGGTAACCCTCTTGAGAGACTCAAATTAATTTTATTGCGGGTAAAAAATTTTTTAGGTTTATTCAAGTAGAAACAGCCTATTTCCATTATTGGTGGCAGTTCCAAGACGAAAGTATGAGGGATTCGGTAAAGAAACTCATTAATCAAGGCAGGCTAGAAGTTATAAACGGGGGTTGGAGTATGAACGATGAGGCGACCACCCACTACCAGTCCATTATTGACCAATTTACCTTCGGTCACAGGCAAGTTGTCTAATTCCCGATATTCCAATTGCAGCTATTTCCCTGTTTTGTAGATGGTTGTACGAAACTTTTGGGGAATGTGGTGTGACGAAAACTGGCTGGCAGATCGATCCGTTTGGTCACAGTAGGGAACAAGCTTCGATTTACTCCCAGATGGGTTTTGATTCTTTCTTCATAATGCGTTTTGACTATAGAGACAAGGGTAAGAGGAAGAGCGAAAGGACTTTGGATTTGCTTTGGAAAGGAAGCGAAAATTTGGGTAAGAAATTATTTTAATGTTAAAAAAGTTATATTACAATATTTAACGAAACAACACTTCTAGGCAGCAATACAAACATCTTCACAAGTGGATTTTCCGAAGATACCTACGCCTGGCCTAACAACCTATGCTTTGACTCGTCCTGTGACAACCACGTGGTCATGGATGAGAAGAGTACTGAGTTCAACTTGCAGAGAATAGTAAGATGAATAAAAAACACAACGTTCATTCCACTTTTTTGAATATACATATGAGGTTTGCCTTTCAGAATGCTTTGAACGATTTTGTTTCAGATAAACGACTTTACTGGAATAATAAATGAGAGATCCCAGTATTATCCCACCAACAACCTCTTCATAACTATGGGCGACGACGTGCACTATCAAGGAGCTCACAAAGGTTTCATCAGCATAGACAGAATCATCAGCGGTTTTCAAAAGTATGATCCCGCACTTGCTGATGGCAGAAAACTAAACGTCTTCTACTCTACCCCTTCCTGCTACGCCAAGGCTGTGAACGACTATGTTGTAAGAGAAAACCAGACTTTGAATTACAAAACCGACGATTTTCTACCTTTGGTCACGACAGACTATAGCGGTTGTTGGACTGGCTTCTTCACATCGAGGCCCACTTCGAAACGTTTCGAACGCGTTTCGAACAATGTCTTACAGGTGGTTTATTTTTATTTTCATTTAGTACCGAAATTCATGACAACTACGTTTAGGCTGCTAAACAACTGACTGCTCTGGCTGGTTTCTCGCGTGACGAGACTTACAGATTAGAAGACGCTCTAGGTATAATGCAACACCACGACGCCATCACTGGAACGCAGCGGCAGGACGTGGAGAAGGACTACCACAGGCGATTGCATGCTGGGATTATGGACTCGGTTGTGGTGATCAGTAGGGCACTAACGTGAGTATTCACATGACTGAACTAGTAGAATTATCTCTTGCTATTTCTCTGAACAGCTCGCTATTGAATTTGGACAATGACATCGATTTGCACTACTGCCCGTTCGCTAATATCAGTATTTGTGCTGAAACTAAGACGGACAGTTTCAAAATGCTCTTGTACAATCCTCTCGGAAGGATAGTGAACCATTACGTCCAAATTCCCGTTGATGGTAACGGTTGGACAGTAACCGATCCAGAAGGTGAGATAATGAGATCACAAGAATTAAGACAAAGTGATTTTTCTATGTTGCAGGTGCTGTTGTAAAAAATTCTGTATACTCCCCAATACGTAGCTTCAAATTTGCGTCGGATGATTTGGGTAGACCAATCAGCGACAGTGTCATGATGTTCAAAGCGGAAAATTTACCCCCACTGGGATATAAGGTGTATACAGTAAAAAAATCCAACACAGAGACAACTGAAGAACAGATAGAGCAGCCTCAAGTAGCATATGATGAAATAAGGGCTGGATATCAGGTAAAAACTTATTGATGGATAGTAAATCATTTAACAGTGTCTAAAAATGTAATGGGAAAAGATCTGAACCTTGAGTAACTCCAGTTAGTTTAGATTTCTATTAAATAACGAGTAAACTATCCTGTTTTAGAATAACTATGTGGTTTTAAATGGTGACACCGGGTTCGTGGACAGAATGGCCATAAACGGCTTTGAAATGAAAGTGACGCCCCAGGTGATGTTCTACTACAGCGACTGGTCCTCTGGAGCATACATGTTCAAGCCCAACGGTTCTCATAGAGACCCGGTTAACTTTGCCGATAGAGTAGACAATCAGATCAAGACGAGCGAAGTGAGCGTTGAAATAAAACAAGAGATGAGGGACTGGGGAATTATAACCATCAGAATCTACCCTGATACCGACTACATACATATAGATTGGTTGGCTGGACCTATCGATGTCGGGTAATGATTTGTACATCCCAAAATACATAATCTGTATGTTATTAATTTCAGCGACGGCCAAGGCAGGGATGTCATAATACGATACATGACGGAACTAGAAACAAATGGTCTCTTCTACACCGATTCTAACAGCAGGGAATTGATGGAAAGGAAGAGGAATTATAGGCCTACCTTTGAGTTCACCGATGGGGAACCTCAGGCTGGTAATTATTATCCAGTGACGAGCAGGATTGTACTGAAAGATCACGACAAAGGCGTCGAATTTGCTGTTATCACCGACAGACCAGAAGGAGGATCTAGCCTGAATGATGGTCAAGTGGAACTGATGGTAAGGGATGAATTTTGAAATAATTTTTATAGTCTCGTCTGTATGACTGAGATTTGGTGTTCTAAGTGGTTGTTCCTAGGTTCACAGGGCTCTTCTTAGAGATGAATTTGGCGAACACTTGTATGAAATGGAATATGGTACAGGACTAGTCGCTAGGGGTTCTCATTATATTACTTTTGGGCCAACTAACAGTGAGGGTAATAGCGGAATGATTAGTTGATTACTTTTTGCACAAATTCACATACAATTTTTCATTTAAACAGGGTCCAAATCTCAGGCTTTCACTCAAAGAGACCTTGCTGTGAAGAAACACCAAATTCCATTGGTATTCTTTCCTCACGGTGACGTCCCTATTGGGCCTATATCTTTCCTTAAAGGAGAACTGCCTGAAAATGTCAGACTGCTGACGTTGCAAAAGTGGAGCGACGATGATAACAAATACCTAATAAGACTGGAACATTTCTTGGAGAAAACTGATGACGCTGAGTTATCCAAAGAAGTTACAGTTGATATCGAGGTATATATATCTCAATAAGTCTTATTGCAGCTGATACGTCTCAAATTTCCTTTTTAGAGTTTATTTACAACTCTGAATATCGTTTCACTAGAAGAACGGACACTAAACGGTATAACTCCTCTGGAAAAAGTGACTAGATTACAATGGCCCCAAGTTAACGAAGAAGTTTCTGGGATTCTTAGCAGAAAGGGTAGAATTATGAGGGATCCTACCGACTTGAAAATCACTTTGGCTCCGATGCAGATTCGAACCTTCATTGCCACAATAAATTAAGAAATATTTATTGTTATTCCATTAAAACATAAAATTTTGATGAAGGATTTTGGTATTTTTTATTATTTCAGTTCAAATCGAAATGGAAGAAACTGAACGAGTGAAAGAAGTAAGAAAAAAAGCAAAAAAATATATTGTATTTAAAAAATAGAACAGGTAAGATGAGAATAATAAAAATTACTTTTAAAAGATGTATCAGCTATCTCGGGAACAATAAATTATGACACTTTACTTGAATTGTTGCTATAGCAATATCAAAGAGGATAGACTAATCCTCTTTGGCAATATGTACTTGAAATTCAAGGTCAAGATTGATTTGTACACCTGTAATATGGAACAAGATAAATAATCGTTGACCGCATCTTATATCATTACCATATCTATTATCTATTTAAATAACGTATTCTATTGGTTACACCTCGTATTTTTCTTTATTAAGAAGATTAAGCTAATTGAAATAAATTCAAAACATTTTTTTCTAAAGAAGACGGCCTTTTTATGGCTGTTCAGAGTTTTCAAGCGGAATGAAGGGATTTTGGAAAGTCAGGTGATTTTTATGCCGCGCTGGGGCTGTAGGTCCATTGGGACATCGTTAATGTCTCCAGCTGTTATCTAATATACTGTATTTGAAGTGGTAAGGGGTTTTTCTGCTTCTTACTTATTTCATCACATTGAACGTTTCGTACGAAATCTGAGCTCGACTTATCATCTGAATTTTTGTTTTCTCCAAAACAGATTAAAAATCAACATAACATAAAGAAACAGATTATAATTCCACTTCAGCTCAACGACTAAGTCCCATTGAGATAATAAAAAGAAGTGGGACACAATTAAAACAATCGTATCTGATATGTGCATGTCAATTGAATAACGTCTAGTTCGTTACAAATCTTCATTCAGTAGTTCAGAGGCAGTCGTTGAACTTAATTTTTTTGCAAATGAAGATCATTGGAATAATTGTCTTGTGTGTGGGTGTTATCCAAGGAAAGCCCTTCATCAATTACACGGAAGAGCCATGTCCTGGATACGACGTAAGGAAAATAAATTTCTTTCGATGTTGCTCTTTTCTTCTACACTGACTTTTATAAGGAAACATATTGAAGATATTTGATCTTTGATCCATAGTAGTCACCATAAAATGATATTTACCTCTTGGAAATAGATTTAATACAGCATCTGATTCTTCTTCTTAGGCTTGCCACACTGTGTACAGTGATAGGCTAAATGTACATCTCGTACCCCATTCTCATGATGATGTTGGATGGCTATATACGGTTGACCAATATTACTACAAAAGTAAGTAAATCCCAATAGAAAATTGCAATATTTGTCACCATTCCAACAACATTAATAGTTCTGAAAAATTTACATAAATAACACTTTACAGGAGTTCAGTATACCATAACGACAGTCGTTAGATCATTACTAGATAATCCCGAGCGAAGGTAAGCATGAAAATGAGCTGAAATCATTGTTTTTAACATTTCCTCCATCTCGACAATTCAAGGTTCATCCAAGTCGAAACGGCTTTCTTCTACATTTGGTGGAAAGAGCAGAGCGACGAAACCAAAGCCCAAGTCAGACAGTTGATCAACGAAGGCCGATTGGAAATATCCAATGGCGCCTGGTCCATGAACGACGAGGCCGACGTCCACTACCAGTCCACCATAGACCAGTTCACTCTAGGTCTGAGATTCATCGAAGATGTTCTGGGGAAATGCGCCAGGCCAAAAGGAGGCTGGCAGATCGATCCTTTCGGTCATAGTAGGGAGCACGCTTCACTCTTGGCCCAGATGGGAATGGATTCGTTATTCTTCGCCAGGATTGACTACAGAGACAGAAGGAAGAGACACGCAGAAAAGACCAGTGACATGCTGTGGAGGAGTAGTGCTAATTTGGGTAAACAAAAAAAATGGTAAAAGATGTTTCCCTTACTATTTTGTTTTCAGGTACCAGCAGCAACATCTTTACATCCGTTCTGTACAACCACTACAGTGCGCCGGGTGGATTCTGCTTTGATATAAATTGTAGTGACGCTCCAATAGTTACCGATCCCGACAGCTCCGAATATAACTGGGCCTCTGTGGTAAAAATCACTCTTATATCATTGTAAAATATATATTTCAATTTCTCATCTAATCTGATTGTAGGTAAAAAGTTTTGCCAATTATGTCAACGGACAGTCCACGCACTACCCGACCAACAATGTTCTGATAACCATGGGTGATGATTTCC
Source organism: Anoplophora glabripennis (assembly GCF_000390285.2). Classification (NCBI taxonomy): domain Eukaryota; kingdom Metazoa; phylum Arthropoda; class Insecta; order Coleoptera; family Cerambycidae; genus Anoplophora; species Anoplophora glabripennis. Next base: position 891,578 of record NW_019416313.1, read on the forward strand.
AGTGGCAAAATGCCGAACAGTATTACATTAACCTGGACAGACTAATAGAGTAAGCAGCCTTTTTTTATTCGTTGTTATTTTTATACAATAGTTAATTTAATTGTTTTCAGAGGATTCAAGAAATTCAAACCAACAATCAGCGACAAAGAGATCAACATAATATACTCCACTCCTTCTTGTTACGCGAAAGCGGTAAAAGATGCAGTGGAAGCCAACAATATTGAGCTAAATGTGAAAACTGACGACTTCTTCCCATATGCTGATGGCATCAACTCTGTTTGGTCAGGTTATTTTACATCTAGACCGACGTCGAAACGCTTGGAACGTTTTGCGAATAACCTGCATCAGGTAAACATTCGTCTCTCAATAAAAACTGTTACACACTACATTTATTCCTCGTTTGTAGATCTCTAAGCAAATATTAGCCCTTGGACAGAAGCCCTATAACGGCGACAACCTATTGAGTCAAGCAATGGGTGTCATGCAGCATCACGACGCCATTACAGGCACTGAAAAAACAATGGTGGAAAGAGATTATCACAAACGTATCGCGAAGGGGATGGAAACGGCTATTTCTGACATCAGCACCTCTTTAACGTAAGTGGCATCAATTTTGACTATTGAAAACTGCCGTGGATTACTGTAGGAACAAAGCTATTAACATTATTGTGCTTTGATAGTTCGATATTGGGTCTGGAAATCGATCTGAACCTCAAATCGTGCCTTCTGGCGAACGTAAGCATCTGCGACGAATCGGACAAGGACGAATTCACCGTTCTCATCTACAACCCACTTGCTAGAACCACCTCTCACTACATCCAAATTCCAGTCAATGACGGCACATGGAAAGTCACGGGACCGTCAGGCGAAGAAGTTGAGAACCATTTGACTAATCCCATCAGAAACTTCAGCTACATCAGCAAGATTACTGAAGACAAAATTCTTCAGAAAGTGCTGTTTTTCAGAGCAGAAAATTTACCCGCTCTAGGGTACAAAGTTTACAGATTCAAAAAAGTCAGCTCTGTAAGTAATTCGGTTAGAGAGGAAGCGATGGCTGTTGATCAAATGGGATTCGAGGTAAAATAACGGCAAGAAAGAGAAGCTCGGGAACTTAAACTCGTTTTGTTTCAGGATAGATACGTCGACTTCGATCTAGACACCGGACTTCTAAAATCGATAACCATCAACGGGGTGACTCTAGGAGTTAAACAGAACATGATGTTCTACAACGGCTCAGCGCGCATGACTGGTGCTTATATTTTCCGGCCAGATACAGATTACAGAGATGCAATTGAATTCGGCGACGTTCAGACCAGCGTCTTAATAAATGACGGAAACATCGTCAGAGAGGTAAGGCAGATGTGGAAGGACTGGGTTACTCAGATAATACGTATATACAAGGACGAGGACTTCATCGAATTCGATTGGGCCGTTGGCCCTGTTGACATATTGTAAGTGACTTTTATCATCGTTGACGATAATTTACCGTCTTTGTTTAAATGTTAGGGATCATCACGGAAAGGAGCTCATTACAAGATATTCTACCAACTTAGAGGACACAGATGGGGTATTCTATACCGATTCGAATGGTAGGGAAATAATCGACCGGCAGAAGGACTACAGGCCAACCTACAGGTACACAAATGAGGAACCTCAGGCTGGAAATTATTACCCTGTGAACAGCAAGATTCTGATCAAGGACGAAACTAACGAGTTTGCAGTGTTAACCGACAGGTCCGAGGGCGGATCTAGTTTAAATTCAGCAGAAGTGGAATTGATGGTATTTTGTATAAATTACTGTTTAGTATCAAAAAAATAATAAACCTTTGTTTCTTTTTAGTTACTGCGAGTTGCAACTGATGACGACAGTAGAGGAGTTGGTGAAAATCTCAACGAACAAGAGTTTGCTCAAGGATTAGTGGCGCGAGGATCTCATTTCGTTACACTAGGAAGAATCACAGAAGGAAATAGTCAGTCATTCCTGTAACCCAGTGAACTTTCAAGCATTAACTTTTATTTTTTTTAGATGGAAGAACAATGGCTGCCGTCGAGAGAGACATAGCGCAAAGGAAACTCCTTCAACCATGGGTATTTTACACCTCGGAAGAAACTCCACTGGAGGAACGGTCGTTCCTAAAAAAAGAACTGCCACCAAATGTTCATCTTCTGACTTTGGAGAGCTGGAACGCTACTGGCGGTAACACTTTCCTTATCAGATTGGAGCATATTCTAGAAAACGACGAAGATCCTAACCTTTCCCAAGAAGTTACAATTGATATCTCGGTAATTAATTTTTTGACTATGTTTCCATTGTACCCTTAATATAATTTTTGATTTCCAGGATCTTTTCGATACCTTTACCATCACTTCAATGAAAGAATTCATGCTGGCTGCCAATACTCCTTTGGAGGAAAGTAACAGATTCGTTTGGCCTCAGGTAGTCGAAAATGAAAGCAGTTCAAGTCCCCTCCATAAGAAAAACCGTCTGGCCAGAGATGAGTCGGATTTGAAAATTACATTGGCTCCTATGCAAATCAGAACCTTTGTAGCGACCGTTGAGTTTAACTGAAGACAAATATCAGTTTAAAAATGAAGAATTGAATAAAAATTGTATGTTGATATAGCTTTAGTTGTTTCTTTAAAAAATCCTTTCCAAGCGGCTGAAAGCAGTGCTCGAAGCGAATAAGTTTATTTCAATCTATTGGGTGTCCCAAAATTCAAGCAAGATTCGAATTTTGCCAACAGAAAAAAAAAGAGTCCAGGAACATCAATTTGACACTGTGGCCAAGGTTAGACATTTCGAGAATACAAAATTTTTAAACATAAACTGTTTCAGAGATATACAGGGTGTCCCACTGGGAACTACATCGATCGATATCTAGGAAAGTACTGCTCCGAAAAATTTGAAAATTTGATAACATGGCAATGTCCCTGGGGCGAGCACAACTAAAATATCTAGAACTACCAGTTATACCGGAAGTCGAAACCAACTTCGTTATTTTAAGTGGGACACCCTATATATTATTGCATTTTCGGATTCTATGTGAAATTTAAGGGTCACTATTAAATATTTCCTATACCTAGGAGTTATTTGAGATATTAATATTTAAAGAAAAAAATTTGACAGATGCAAGGGTCCGCGGAGATGCTAGTAACTCTTTTCAGGGGCGTGGCATCAAGTGGATTTTTTGCACCTGCAAAGGGCATAAGTAATATTAGATTATGGTATACCAATAAATTGAAACATTTAATACTAGGTGTTTCATTTTTGCTGTTACATTTTGATAACTTCAAACAGCTATAACTTTGTTAACTTAAATGGAACACCCCTGTTTTTTTACTCTGTCGTATGCAGATTTAAATTTCATTTCAAGCCATATAAGCATTGTTATGATTGCCGTTACTACTTTTAGAGATATTTGAAATTTTCTATTTTTTTGACAGTTTTCCTCGTATCACACCTGTTGTCAAATTGGCCATGACCAGAAACATTCCAAAAACAATTGAAATAACTTGACATCTGTCAAGTTAGTTGTCAAATTATTGTTGTGTCTGAATAGTTTCTGCCAAAAATTTAGATAAAAATGCATGGGGATTAAATTATACTAATGAGGATTATTTTAATTTTTTTTATTTATGGAAAATGTGAGTAAGTAATTTCAAGAATATATGGAGAATTTGCTACTTTTTTCCACTACTGATGAGGACTAAGCGAGATGAAACAATATTGCAAGGTATGGATATAAATGGGCAGTGATACTTCCTTGTTTTCCTATTGTTGTTAAGCAATTTAAATCGATATTTTAAGAACTTTTGATCTTGAAAACCTGATTAATTAAACAAATAAAAACAAATTCCTAGATGGCAAAAATACAAGATTACAATCTCCTTAAGGTATCTTATATTCTTCACTTATCTAACACAACTATTTTAAAAACAAAAAATTAGTGACGCAGCTAGAGTATTCAGCATAGCAACAGACGGTAAATTTCAACCAGTCGCGAGAGGATAAGAAGGAAATAATTCATAACGTGTTAAGTCAGCTTTGTATTTAAATTTATTTATTTTTATAACTGAAGCACCACTTCTACTATAATACTTATCACTTTATTACAAAGCCTGTTTCCCTGGATAAGAGATATAGCTATTCCAAATTTGCCTATCTTTTGAATAAAGAAGTAAATAATCCTTAGCAACAGAATTCTTATGTGAATTTTTATTAGAATTTAGTAGATCGTGTTCGAAATGAGGCTCTTTATTGTAATTGTTTTTATCGTTTTCCCTAGTGTTGCTTATGGAAAACCAACAGATTATATGGAAGAAACTGAATGTCCAGGATATAATGTAAGGTCTTTGTTTTCTTATTTACTACTGAATATTTCTTTCATAAACGGATCGGGATCAAAGCTTCGCATTTTAAACTAATTAATATATGCTTAGGCGTGCCATGAAGTCTTCCAAGACAAAATTAACGTGCACATTGTACCACACTCGCACGATGATGTGGGATGGCTGCTCACTGTGGATCAATACTTCTACAAAAGTAAGTAATGCGAAGAATAATAATTATTCAGACATGTTACATTTAAATGTAAAAGCAATAGCTGACGCATATAACAGGAGATTTTTATTATTAAACCTTTAGTTCTTATTGCTTTTAATTTTCTCTGTCGTAAACAAGTAGTGTCAAACTAGATTTAGTCTTAATTTAAATATATTTGTGTTGTATGAAATTAAATGTGTTACTTTTAAAAATATTTTATATATTACTTTTTTCAGAGGTTCAGTACATCATTTCCTCGGTCGTGACTTATTTGCAGGAAAATCCTGACAGGAGGTAAATTTCTTTAAAAAAATTGCAGTTGTACCATACGTTTGGATCAATTATTGATACTTCCAACTAACCTTCCTGATTCCTGCAGATTTATCCAGGTTGAAACGTCTTACTTCTACATGTGGTGGAATCTCCAAAACGACGCGACGAAATCCCAAGTCAGACAGCTGATCAACGAGGGACGGTTGGAGATAGCAAACGGCGCCTGGTCCATGAACGATGAAGCTGCCGTACACTACCAATCCACCATAGACCAATACACGCTAGGCCTCAGGTTCATCGAGGACGTTTTAGGGAAATGCGCCCGTCCAAAAGCTGGGTGGCAGATCGATCCCTTCGGCCACAGTAGGGAGCATGCTTCTTTGCTAGGTCAGATGGGATTGGACTCCGTTTTCTTCGCTAGGCTCGATTATAGAGACAAGCAGAATAGACTGGATCACCAAACTATGGATTTGCTTTGGACAGGAAGTTCCAATTTAGGTATTGGTTCACTGATTTTGGGATCATATGATTTCAATACTTTTTTTATTAGACGCTGACACTTCCACCATCTTCACATCAGTACTATATGACCATTACAGTGCTCCAAGTGGTTTCTGCTTCGACAAAGATTGTGATGACCTTCCAGTAATCATAAATCCGGAAAGCACTGAATACAACTGGGAGGACAGAGTAAGAACCGGTAATTACGTTTAAAGCAAAAGCGTCCTTAAAAAAATGTTACAGGTAATAGAATTTACCAACTATACCGCTGAACAAGCGAAATACTATCCAACAAACAATATACTTGTAACCTTCGGAGGTGACTTTCAATGGAGGAACGCCGAGCAAGGCTTTTTAAACATTGACAGGCTAATTGCGTAAGTTTTGATGAGCATTGCGTAATAACGTACAGTCAATTGTTTTTACACACCTTGATTTTAGGGGCTTCAAAAAGTTCAACCCAACTATCCACGGCACAGAACTCAACGTGATATATTCGACACCTGCCTGTTACGCAAAAGCAGTCAGGGATTACATAGAAGTTAATAAAATGATGTTAGAAGTAAAAACAGACGATTTCTTCCCTTACGCTGACGGAGGAAACACGGTATGGGCTGGTTATTTCTCGTCAAGGCCTACTTCCAAAAGACTGGAGCGTGTTGCAAACAATTTGCTTCAAGTAAGTGAATAAGTTTTGCCTATTCCGCTTCGTTCCGTTACCGATTTATTTCCTTAGGTCAGCAAACAGGTTACAGCGTTTGGTGGGCAATTTTACGGTTCAATTTCCCGGTTAAGTCATGCGATGGGTGTTTTGCAACACCACGATGCCATCACCGGCACTGAGAAGGAAGCAGTGAAGAGGGACTACCATAAAACTGTAGTAGCGGGAATGGAACAAGCCATTTCTGAGATAAGCATCTCATTTTCGTAAATACCGACCAATTTTTACAATTAAAAATTCGTAATTTAATTATCCTTTAAGGTCTATTCTCGGGATAGACGGCAATCTAAACCTGAAGTCCTGTTTGTTATCCAACGTCAGCATCTGCAGTGAATCCGATAAGGACCAGTTCAACGTACTTATCTATAACCCGTTGGCCAGGACCACCTCCCATTACATTCAAGTGCCTGTGAACGACGGCACCTGGAAGGTCACAGGCCCCACAGGTAGTTCTGTCTGCCTAATAAACGTTTAATATTGTATTCAATGTCTTCTAGGTGAAGAAATTGAGAGCCATCTGACATATCCCGCTCGAAATTTTGAATACATCACGAACGACATCGGCGAGAAGATTTTGCCAAAGGTGTTGATCTTCAAAGCAGAAAATCTACCACCTTTGGGATACAAGGTGTACAGTTTCCAAAAATCCAGTGACTTGAGTAGTTCCACCAGGGAGCAGCAACTGGACGCTAACCAAATAGGATTTGAGGTAGGAATATCATCTAGTTATATTGTAAAATAAGACTCGAACATTTTAGGATAGATACGTTACCATTGACCTGAATACTGGTCTTGTAAAGTCCATAACCCTCAACGGAGTAACGCTAGGGGTTTCTCAGAAACTGCTGTACTACAATGGCTCGACGGGTGTCAGTGGCGCCTACATTTTCCGACCAGACACGAAAGTTAGGGAAGCAGTCGAGTTCGGTTACGTACAAACAAGTGTTCTCTTAGGTGGCGGCGAAATGGTACGCGAGATCAAGCAGGTGTGGGAGGACTGGATTACCCAGGTCATTCGAGTTTTTAGAGATGAAGATTTTGTCGAGTTCGACTGGGTCGTTGGGCCGATAGATACGTCGTGAGTACTGGCTTTGTTCTTAGAACAATCCAATAGTCACACAGAAGGTTCAAATTCATTGTTTCGAATCAAATGTGCTTGCATCTGACTGTTGGGAACTGATTCTACAGGGTTATCCAAAAGTCCCGGTACGGCAGAAAAACTTTCGAAGAAAGCATTTTGGGAAAAAATGTCTCAGACAAAAGTGTAAGAAATTTTTCTTGGCTATCTGATGGTGACCTTGGATTTGACATTTGAAAATGCATTCTTCAAAAGTTTTGCTGCCGTACCGGGACTTTTGGATAACCCTGTATAATACACTAGAAACAAAGCAATTATTTGCTATCTCTCAGAGAAAGGGAACATGCATCTTCAAATTTAAATCATAGAAATGGTCTTGGCAAAGAAGTAATCACGCGATATTCGACAGAGTTAGAGACCGATGGAGTATTCTACACCGACTCAAATGGTAGAGAAATGATATACAGGAAGAAGAATTATAGACCCACGTACACGTACACGACCGAGGAGCCTCAAGCTGGGAATTATTATCCTGTTAACACCAAAATTTTGGTCAAAGACGAAGTGAACGAGTTTGCCGTGTTGACGGACCGATCAGAGGGAGGATCTAGTTTGTCTCCTGGGGAAGTGGAACTTATGGTAAATTAAGTGGTTCATGTTTTGGCTAAAATAGTCACCTGATTCTTTTCAGCTGAGCAGAGTCGCTAAAGAAGATGACCAAAGAGGCGTCGGTGAAAATCTCAATGAGACTGAATACGCCGTTCCGCTTGTAGCTAGAGGTTCGCATTTTGTTACACTCGGAAAATCTTCAGAAGGAAATGGTAAGCCAAGAAGTAAATTAGTTGAAGTTTTTCTTTGAAAGAAACTCTGAAATTGGAGATTAAGCCCTCTGACTGGTATTTGTGCACCGACCTATAACGTTTTGATGCATGGTTTATAGTTAGTTTCAAATGTAAAATGTCCTTAGCAGTTTTTTTTTCGATGTAGGCGGAAGAACTATGGCAGCCGTGGAAAGAGACATAGCCCAGAGAAAACATCTCCAACCCTGGGTATTTTACACCACAGAAGACGTCCCGGTCAAAGAACAATCATTCTTGAACAAAGAACTACCACCCAACGTCCATCTACTGACCCTGGAAAGCTGGAATACCAGCAACACTTTACTCATCAGACTGGAACACATACTGGAGAAAGATGAAGATCCAAACCTGTCCCAAGAAGTAACAGTGGACTTGACGGTAATGAATAGTCGGCCAAGTTATAATTGATTAGTGACATCCTTTGTTTTATAGGATCTATTCAAAACAATAAAAATTGTGTCGATGAAGGAGTTCACGCTGGCAGCTAATACGCCTTTGGAGGAAAGTGAAAGGCTCGAGTGGTCTCAAATCGTTCATAGCGTTGACGCAGCCAGCCCACTTAACAAAGAGAAAAAACTGGCGAGGGATGAAACGGACCTAAAAGTTGCTTTGGCTCCCATGCAGATCAGGACCTTCGTAGCTAGTGTTGAAATTCAATGAAATACGGTGATGGTAACGTAAAAAGTACAATAAAGGTTGCATAGAAATCCCTTCTATTATTTAATTACAAACTTCGGGTAATAAACATTCTTTTAGTCCAGTATACAATGGTAAAAATAGGGTATTACCTCCGAATTCTTGACACACGCACCGATTTTCATGAAAATTGGTGACTAAGCTCATTTCACCCTCCTTTACAAAAGTTACATATCCGTAGTTTGCACTTATTGTTTTTAGGGGGTGAAAACTACCCCTTCTTGCAAAAAACATAAAAACCATAGATTTAAGTGTTACGTCAATAGAATAAGCATTATTTTATGTTTTGAATAATAATTTTTGATTTGTAGCAACATTTCAACCCTTAAAATCCACCCTTTATGAGGAAAAAAAAAACAAAAATTAGTTTTCGCGGCTCTGAAATGTTTTGACGGAGCAATAATGAAAAATTGAATATTTTTTACTGTTTATGAAATAATACAAGATTTATTGCAACGTTTCAACCCTTAAAAACCACCCTTATTGCAGAAAATAAAGTAAAAAATTTATTCTTTTCACATCATAGCATTTATAATGAATGAAAGACTCATCGCTGTTTATAATATTACTGATGATTCATTGCAACGGTTCAACCCTTAAAAACAACCCTTAATGAGGAATTGAAGAATTTTTACCAGCTTTAAAACACCCAACGATACATTACTAAATTCAACGAGATTACTTAAAAAATAAAAAATATTTGTGTATTATACAATTATACTTTATTAAAAAAAAAATTACATATCATCTAAAGAACTATCATCACTGTCGACTTCCTCTGTTTGGACGTGTGTGTGTTTGTGCGAGTATTACGCCTCGGAAACTATCGGAAATTAAGCCATTTACATGATCCGACAATTTTCACTGAATAATACAATTCATTTTTTCACGAATTTTTTAATTTTTAATATTTTTCATATCTCCAAAAAGCAATTTTCAGGGAATTGCAAGAGTCACAAATCAACCTTTATAGTTGAAGGGTCTTGAACTCTTCATTTTTCAAAGGTGATCCTTACACGCAAATGCAAACTAAAAAACGTAATACCTCAGTTAATTTTTGCTCTACAGAAAAATTGACGGAGCAAAAATATTACAAAAAAAAGGCCTTTAATTTTGAATTCTTGCATTTTTCACGTATCTTGTTTAGTTTATTTCAAAAAAAAGGAAATATTTTTAAAAATAAAATTTTTTTTTTCATTATTTCAAACTTTTTTAAATTTAGGCATTCTAAACCAGTCAAACTTGCAGAGCCTATTATTAGTACCTAAATAAAGTCGACTGGCATGAATTACGCTTAGTTTCTATTTTTATGGTTTAGCCATAGATTTTATTGTTGATTTTTTCTCCGAAAATATGGGATGACCATTTTATTTCCATCATAACTCCGCGAGTTTTTGAGCTACGAGATTTTTTCAAAAAGGTCTTTCCACGCACTTTAAAAAGGTTATATTCATTTTCTATTTAGTTCTTTCGCCATTATTTTATGGTAAAAGGTTTGATTTTACTTGAAAAATAAACAATCACCTTTAAAGTGTGATAACTCGGTTATTATTACATCTACGGTAATCAACAAGAAACTAATCTATTCGTTATTTCAAAAGCTTTATTTTTGGTTTATATGGGTTTTTCGATAAAACGCAAGGTTTTCGAGTTATTTATCAAAAATGGTTGAAAAACATGTACTTTTTAGATGAAAAATCAACATTTTCGATCGCAAATAACTCGGAAAATTTTAATTTTTGGAAAAAACGTTATAGAGCATTTTTTGCTTAGAATTCAGCCCTCTATTGATTTTTGTGATTAAAATGGGTGCCTTCATTGCCACCCCAACTTTTGTTAAAATTTCACGTCAATCGGTGCATGTGTCAAGAATACGGACCTAAAAACCGTCATATACTGAGCTATTTCCCTATATTTTAGATTTGAAATTGATCAAATGACCAAATTCATAATTTGTGTAACTTAAATTGAAGATAAAGAAAAACGGATTATTATTTTCCTATATGGAAAATTTAAAAAAGTAAAAATTCCTTCCTTTACATTATTTTTTATTTTGTCTTTGTTTCTTTCAAGTGGATTTGGAAGTAATCACTTGTTACTAAGTTAACCAGTTTCAAATAAGTTATTTTAGATTGTAGAGATACTATATCAGCTTATGTTCTTGATTTTAAATTGTTTATCAAGATATTTCGAGTACACACTTAAAGAATAGCAAAAAATTATGATTATCTGATTGATATAAATTATGTTTTGCAACTGTTGATTTCAATATAATTCCAACGTAGTAATTAATAACTTTAGCTACACGAGTTTAAAACAAAAGAGGAAAATAAACTGTGTGCGAGGTCTTAGGAGGCATTCTTTACGTCCAAAAAGTAATTGGACAGAATGAGAATCCTTGGTGTTCTATTTCTCGCGACAGTTGTTTGTGGGAAGCCCTTCAATGCTGGTTCCGACGAAGCAGTATGTGGATACGATGTAAGTACTTGCCTAAAACTTGCCTTTTGGTAAGTCTCTTTGCTTCTTCTAGTCGTGTCATCCAGTCAACCAAAGCAAAATCAACGTCCACATCGTAGCCCATTCCCATGATGACGTTGGGTGGTTGAAAACCGTAGATCAATACTACTATGAGGGTGAGTTACTTACGAGATAGTCAGTGGTGGTAACTTTTATTGTACTTATTTTCTTTTTGCAGAGGTTCAACAAATTCTTTCATCGGTAGTCAGCGCTCTTTCGGATAACCCTGATAGGAGGTAAGCTTCGCGAGATTTTAAGGAAAAAGCATAATAAACACTGATATTCCAGGTTTATTCAAGTAGAGACAGCGTTTTTCTACATGTGGTGGAACCTGCAGACAGAGAACATAAAATCCTTAGTCAAACAGCTCGTCAACGAAGGCAGATTGGAGATAGTCAACGGTGCTTGGTCTATGAACGACGAAGCCGCTGTGCACTACCAGTCCACCATAGACCAGTACACGTTAGGTCTAAAGTTCCTCGAAGACAACCTAGGAAAGTGCGCCAGGCCTAGAGTAGGCTGGCAAATCGATACGTTTGGCCACAGCAGAGAACAGGCGTCTCTCCTCTCTCAATTTGGCATGGACGGGGTCTTCTTCGCCAGGTTCGACTACAGAGATAGGGCGAAGAGGTTGGCCGAGAAAAATATGGAAATGCTGTGGACGGGCAGCGCAAATCTCGGTAGTAAATTCAATAATTACACAGCCCCCCGCCTAAAAAAAAATCAATACACACATTTTTGGGGTTGCTGAATCCGAATCTGGCATCCGTTTGATGGAATTAGTTCGTGTTCAAGGTTATTTGTAGGTCATCTCTTGTTTTTTGATGGAGAAACGGGCAATTTTACTTTGGGCAATGTATTAAGTTATTTTCTATGATCATGTTCAGGATCGTATGAAGGTCAAATTGGTGACCTTGAATTTGAGGTCATTTTGATAAAATCACAAGAATCTCTAAGGCGGTGATGATGATTTTTGTATTCATGAGATCTAGTTTTCATAAGTTTAAGGGCATAAAAATAGCAAAACTTTTTTGAGAATTTGGTCCTACGTACTCGCATCTTAGCACAATTGGTTTCACAGTGAGGATATTTCAAATTCTGCCACTTCAGCATATGCTGGAAATGGTGACACTGGTATTTTGAGGTATCACCTTCGAAAAACAAGAGTTGACCTTCAAATAACCTTCAAAATGATCTTCAAAATCAAAGTCAAAGCCACCAGATGGTAGTGCAATGATTCAAACAACTTTTATAGAAGTTATGTTTCTGATATCGTGCAATTCAGATGAGATATCAACATATGAAGCTTAAAAGGAGAGTTTGACCTTCAAATGATCTTGTAAAAAATGATAAAAATAACTCAACCACGGCTCGGAACATAAAATTTCTCGCTCATTCAAAATCTGGAGTCAGAAATTGTCAAAATACAAAGTTGACCTCCAAATAACCTTGAACATGAGCCAACTTCGTCAAACAGACACCGGATTCTTATTCAGCAACAAGTAACTAAAGTACCGTAACTTTTTCTAGGAACTAGTAGCAATATTTTCACATCAGCACTGTATCATCACTACAACGCTCCACCCAATTTTTGCTTCGACATCATCTGCCAAGACGAACCCATCGTTACGGAAACAGATAGTTCAGAATACAACTGGGAAGCTAAGGTAACGGTGGTGGTGCGAATAACACTATTTCTTTTACTAACGATGGTTCATATTTGGTAGGTGAAAGAGTTTGCGAAATTTATCAAAGAGCAGTCCCAGTACTACACTACCAACAACATAATCATAACGATGGGGGACGACTTTTACTACCAGGCTGCCTCAAACGTCTACGTCAACCTAGATAAGTTGATATTGTAAGCTCTAGGAAGATGTCGTCGATATTTTTTACTCATTGATGCGTTTTATATTTTTTTAGAGGCTTCAAGAAATTTAATCCAAAGGTAAATGGCAAAGAAGTTAATATAATATACTCTACTCCTTCTTGTTACACAAAAGCCGTCAATGAATACGTCCAAAAAAAAAAAATGAAATTAGATGTAAAGACTGACGACTTCTTTCCTTACGCTGACGAATCGGACAGAGTTTGGACTGGTTACTTCACTTCAAGAGCTCCTTCTAAGAGATTGGAAAGACTCTCGAATAATTTGCTGCAGGTTAAAATCACTTTTTAAACAAACGACACAGAATAATTTCAAATTATTTCTTAAAGGCTTCCAAACAACTAGGAGCCCTCGCCTTCAAATCCTACGAGGCCAATTTGCCCTTAAGCGAAGCCATGGGAGTTATGCAGCACCACGATGCCATCACCGGGACCGAACATGACGATGTTAAGCAAGACTATCACAGACTGTTGGCGCAGGGTATTGAGACAGCGACTTCTGAAGCTGCTAAAGCCTTTTCGTAAGCGGAAGTAAACGAACATTTTCTTAACGATAATGTTTTCTCTATTTTAGAGCTATCCTCGGCATGTCTACCGATTTAAACTTCACATCTTGTCCGCAATTGAACGTTAGCGTATGTGGAATAGCGATCGAAGATGAATTTAACATCGTGGTGTATAACCCCTTAGCCAGGGTGACTTCGTATTACATCCACATTCCTGCAACCGGATATTATTATGAAGTTGAAGGACCGACAGGTATACACACTTAATATTTGTTGATACTGATATTCGATGATGTTTAAGATTTTGATTCGTAGAAGTCGTTTATGAAAATTGCAGTTCTGGTAACGTCATCTTTTGGAAAACAGCAAGAATTTATTCAACCCTATAATTTAGATTTTCAATATTTAAAGAATTAGGTTAACATTAATTAATCCAAATTAATATACAGGGTGGGCCACCAGTAACGCCTCGGTTGCTAGGGACCAAACGGCAAATGTTATAGAAACCAGTTTAGGTGGGTATGTCTAGGTTGATTACGGCTACATTTTAAAAATATTTTGAAATATACAGGGTGTCCAGGAAAAGCGTACCATATCAGAGTTATGTATGTTTAAATGGAACACCCTGTATTTTACTACATTTTTGAAAGCACCATAAAAAAATAGGTGAACTTTATTAAAGGTTCTGCATACCTTCCAATTTTAGTGAAAATGCAGGCATAGTGTAGAAACTTAATATTAGCAATAAAAAAATAATTTTAAGGAAGCAGGGTCTATTGTAGATCCTTGAAGATATAAATTGTTGTATTTGTCGTCACTTAGTATTATACAGGGTGTTCAAAAAACTGCTGAATACTTCTCTCAACTTTAAACAGCAATAACTTGGTTATTTTAAATGGGACCCCCAGTATATTTTTACTTTGGGAGTTAGGAAATTTGAAACTTTTTCAAACTGTGTATCGGTTCCCTATACCTATCTCTAACGGTATTGGAGATATTTGTGCCGTTTCATTTTTTATCGAATTTTTTTGTAAGATGTGTCTTTATCGAGGTTTTTATTGAATTGGGTTGGGTTCTTCTTGATGACATCTCTTTAAATATATTGAGAAAAATGAGGATGCAATTAGATGGCGCACCTGCATATTTTTCATATTCAGTGAGAAATTATTTAAAACGAAAATTTAGTAATATGTAAATGGATAAGTAGGAATGGTGCATGTCAGTGGCCACGTAGGTGTCCAGACCTCACCGTAATGAACTTCTTTGTTGCGAGCTATATAAAAAATGTTGTACACAATGTTCCACCTACTACTTGCGATGATATTGAAGGGAAGGATTAGAGATAAGCTACCTATTTTTCATGGTGCTTTCAAAAATGCAGTAAAATACAGGGTGTTCCATCTAAAAATACATAACTTTGATATGGTACGCTTTTCCTGGACACCCTGTATATTTCAAAATATTTTTAAAATGCAGCCGTAATCAACCTACACATACCCACCTAAACAGGTTTCTGTAACATTAGCCGTTTGGTCCCTACCGACCGTGCCGTTACTTGTGGCCCGCCCTGTATAAATACAATTCTTTAGGAGAAGTAGTGGAGAGTCATCTGACGAGTCTCATTGACTATTTCACTGAAGTTCCTGATAAATTGGGATCCACACTGATTTTCAAAGCAGAAAATCTTCCAGCCCTTGGATATCAGGTTTACAAAATCAAGCATACAGTAAAGAAAGAAAAAATGAAAAACGCGACAAGGTTTGTAGAACAAGTAGACCAGATGGGATTCCAGGTAGAGCTCTCAAAGGCATTTCGCTTTTGGCTATCTCCATTATCTCTCTTTGTTTCAGGATAATTATGTTAACTTTGATCTATCGACGGGCTATCTCAAATCCATTACCCTTTCCGGTGTGACGCAGGAAGTGTCCCAACAGTTTTTGTACTACAACAGCTCTGACGTTTCAAACGCTTACATATTTAGACCCGATGGAAACAATAGGAACGCCACAGAAATCACGCTAGTGACCAACTCGGTTCTGATCAACGATGGTAACTTAGTTAGGGAGGTTAAGCAGTCGTTTAGGGGGGGAATTAACCAGATTATACGGATCTATAAAGACGAGGACTTCATCGAGTTCGATTGGTTGATTGGATACCAAGACACCTCGTAAGTAAACAGAATAAAAAACAGGATTCCCCGTTTGGACTTTTTGCAATACTCATTTTAAATTTCATAGATTAGGGGGTAAAGAAATTATTACAAGGTACATAACGAACCTGGAAACCCAGGATGAGTTCTACACAGACTCTAACGGCAGAGAAATGATAACGCGCAAGAGAAACTACAGACCTACTTACGAATATAGCGACGAGGAGCCTCAGTCCGGGAACTACTATCCTGTAAATACCAGGATTGTGATCAAGAACGAGACCAACGAGTTTGCCGTGTTAACGGACAGGTCTGAGGGTGGTTCCAGTTTGACTTCGGGGCAGGTAGAACTTATGGTAAGTTATTGTATTATTACATTAGAACATTGATTTAACAATTCAATTTCAAAGGTAACTCGACAAATTCCAAACAGTCTTGACGAGCACGAATATGGTAGTCCTGTTAAAGTCCGAGGAACCCACTATGTTACCCATGGGGTTTCAGCCGAAGGGAACGGTATGCTCGCTTGCTAGTGATGATCCGAATAGTTGCGCGTTAAATTGTAAATGATGTTTTAGGTGGTCGTACCATGGCAGCGGTCGAACGAGACATAGTTCAAAGGAAACTCCTACAACCTTGGTTGTTTTTCACGACAGACGACATTTCGGTTAAACAGCATTCATTCCTGAACAAGGAATTGCAGCCTAACGTCCATTTACTGACTTTAGAAAGTTGGGGTGACGGCACCGTGCTCATAAGGCTGGAACATGTATTGGAGAAAGACGAAGATCCCGAGTTGTCGAAAGAAGTAACAGTCGACCTGACGGTAAGTAAAGAAAGATTAAGATTTCTTCTTGCGGCGGTACCAGTCAATCTTTTCAGGGACTTTTCAAACCTTTCAACATACACACGATGAAGGAATACACGTTGGCCGCCAATATACCACTGGAAGAAAGTGACAGGTTGAGTTGGGCGCAACTAAAATCTGAAGATCCTTCCAGTCCCTTGAGCAAGGCACAAAGATTGACCAGAGATGAGGAAGATTTGGTCATTACTTTGGAGCCCATGCAGATCAGGACTTTCATCGCTACAGTTTCCCCTGTAGAATCCTAACAAATGTGTTTTACAGTTTGAAGATAGACACATTTTTATTTTTATGCGTTTATTTTCGTTTGCAAAAATAAAAACATTCTATAGAATCTACATTACCTCGCTGCATTTATGGAATGTATCACCCTGTAGGTTTAAGTACAAAAATGTTATCAATTGAAGATAACAACAGTATTATCATGATTTTCTAAAACATTACTTTCATTTTATTGTAACAAGTTTATCTTGTCGGCATCAAGTACAATCCTTGAACGAAAATGCGAGTCATGAAACTATTAAATAACTACATAGAGAAGCACTTACGGTGAGACTCGTTAAAAGAACATTAATAAGGTGAAATTCTTTCTCTTCCTAATAGACCGATCGAAATAACTCATTTAGAGGGAAAAAAAAAGAAAATTTTTACTTGGACTTTTATAAGTAGAAATGGTAATGGGGCTTATAATAAACGAAAAAAATAAATGTGTGAGCAGGGGTGGCGGAGGGTTAATTTGGGGGGTTGAAAAGTTGTGAAAAATTGTATCATTGGGATTTCTGGCAAAAGTTGACATCAAACAAAAAAGTATCTAATACGAAAGTTGTTGATCATGTAAAAATCTACAACTTTTGTAGAGGTCACTTTTTAAGATAACCTCGAAATTTCCGAGAAAAATGCGAAAAAAAGTCTTTTCCTATTTTTTGTTTTTTATTTCTCATTTCCGCAAAAAAAAATTAATTTTTACGAAACTTGGTTAAAGTACATACATTTCTGTGTCTTAAATAACCGCAAATTTTTTTAGATAAAAAAATTCAAGAAGTTTCCGAGATTCATTTTTTCCGGTCTGAAACACTTTTTTTTCAAAGGAAAATTCTACATAGGAAAATCATCGTAGAGTTCTGCCGGTGATCATTTTTTTCGTTTTGACATATACTCTTTGGTGAAATAAAAAAATCTGTAATCACAGTTCAAAAACATGCTCAAAAATGCAAAAAAAAAAATTGTTGATAATTTGTTAAATTAAAAAAATTCAAAAACGAATTACATCATTTAGATGTACGGAAAAAATACAAATAGTGAATAAATAAAAATATAAATTTTTTTCTGTAGGATCGATTAGTGTACTTATTTTTTTTTAAATTTTGATGAATTTATAGATATACAGTGTGTCCAAGATAAGGATGGGATAGCATTAGGATCTAGGAAACAGTAAGAGATACAAATGTTGTGTTTTTTTATATCTAACAACATGCCGTTTAGAAAGTTTAAAAATTCCGGGTAGTTTGGGAGATATCCGGAAAAAACGGAAATTTTGCAAAATTATTTAATTTTTCTGGCTTTATTTGAAAACGAATTTTAAAATAAATTGCATATTTACAATGCCACTTTTTTTGCTCTATACAATGGCGTCAACATTTTTGCAATCCGACGTTTCATCTTTGAGGGGTCATCATATGATGATGAATTAACCTGATATCAGGTTAATTTTTTTAAATGTGTACGTATTTAAAAAAATTAACCTGATGGCCCCTCGAAGATGAAACGTCGGATTGCAAAAATGTTGACGCCATTGGATAGAGCAAAAAAGTGGCAATGTAAAAATGCAATTTATTTTAAAATTTCAATTCAAATAAAGCCGAAAAAAATAAAACGATTTTGCAAAATTTCGGGTTTTTGGGTTTCGCGTCAACAGTAGACGTTGCAGTTAATACTTTGTATTGCTGAAATCTCAAATCATCCTGAGATAATTTATCATTTGTGCATTTGTAATTCGACTTAGATATTTACAGCAATACTGTAGAAATATAAAGTTTTGGGTCAAACAATGAGACCCAGTTTTTTTTGTATTTTTTCCGTAGAATGAATGGTGTAATCAGTTTTTAAATTTTTTCTAATTTAAATAAATTATCAATAATTACTGAAAAATTTATTGTTGCAAGTAATTTTTTATTTTTTTTGCATTTTTGAGCATGTTTTTGAACTGTGATTACAGGTTTTTTTATTTCACCAAAAAATATATGTCAAAACGAAAAAAAATTATCACCGGCAGAACTCTGTACGATGATTTTCCTAAGTAGAATTTTTCTTTGAAAAAAAAGTGTTTCAGACCAGAAAAAATTAATATCTCGAAAACTTCTTGATTTTTTTTATCTAAAGAAATTTGTGGTTATTTAAGACGTAGAAAGGAATACTTTCATCAAGTGTGTCAAAATTAAGTTATTTTTGCGGTAACAGGAAATAAAAAACGAAAAATCAGAAAAAAATCTGTTTTTCGCATTTTTCTCCGAAATTATGAGGTTATCCTAAAACGTGACCTCTACAAAAGTTATAGATTTTTGCATGATCTACAATTTTTGTGTTGGATACTTTTTTGTTTGACGTCAACTTTCGCCAGAAATCCCAATGATACAATTTTTCACAACTTTTCAATTCCTCTAATCAACCCTCCGCCACCCCTACTCACGCATTTATTTTTTTAGGTTTATTATAAGCCCTTTTACCATTTCCACTTACAAAAGTCCAGGTAACAATTTTTTTTTTCTCCAAGTGTAATTTGGCTGGACTATAAATAATGTCGAAGAAAAATAATTTCTCACCACACAAAGGACTGACCAAATTATACCTATTTTATTTACACTTCCCAATATTTACAATTCATAAACAAACGAGTGTACTTTCTCCGACTGAGTATTTTTTCTGGAAAATCCTACTAGATCCTCCCGTCCAGCACCATTCTCCTCAATTTTCTCCTTTTTATCTTCCCCGAGGGTGTCATGGGTATGCTGGTGACGAACTTCACCCCTCCCCTGAGCCTCTGCTTCTCGTCCACCCTCTCCTCCACGTACCTCTCGATGTCCTTAGCTGTGACGTCCTTGGCGTCCTCCTCCAGAACGATCACCGCCATGGGATGGTCCCCGTCTTCCTCGTGAGGCTTTCCTATCACCACGACCCGTTTGACAGCGGGATGGTGGGAAAGTTCCAGCTCCAGAATGGCCGGTGGTATGTGCCATCCCCTGTACTTCAACATCTCCTTGAGGCGATCCACCACGTAGAAGTAACCGTTCTCGTCGTACTTCACTATGTCGCCGGTACGGAACCAGCCGTCTTTGTCGTAGCGGTTGGAGAAGTCTCTATTGTAGTAACCGTTCATTACGGTCTTACTTTTCACTCGCAGTTCGCCGGGTTCGTTGGGGCCTAGGACTGTTTCAGTTTCCGGGTCAACCACCTGGAAATGTAATGGGGAACCATCAAATATATCAAACGATAAAATAATTACACTCACCTTATACCAAACTCCTCTGACAGGTAGTCCCACTGTGTCGGGATTCTTCTTGTAATACTCCCTGTGTGCTTTGTTGTGGATCTGAAAAGCGGTGAGCATTCCAACCTCTGTTTGAGCATATGTTGGGATGATATCCGTATCGGGCAGCAACTCCTGAAGGGCGAATATATACTTTCTTGACAGAGCTGCTCCTCCGGTGGAGAGTCTAAGGAGCCAACTGGTATCTGCGTCATTTGGTTTTCCACATTTCACCAGTTCTGTTACTTGAAATGGCGTCAAGAAGACCCCGATGACCTGCAAATCGACAATTTTTTAATATATCTTAACTTAACTGGCCAATGTACCTGGTATTTTCCTATTAAGTACCAAAACTCCTTGGCGTCGAAATTATTGCACAGCAATCTGCGCAGTCCCGTTACAGCTGATAGAAATAACCCCATGATTCCTGAAGACCAATACAGAGACCCGTAGTTGAGGAAGCTGCTACCCTCCCTCTTTGAAAGTTCGAATTTCATCCTTTCCTCGTCCAAATCCCAATTTTTAGCCCTGGGCACCAAAGGGGAAACAAAATAGAAGTAGTAGTGATTCAAACATATGCCCTTTGGGAACCCAGAAGTGCCACTGCTGAATATAATGACGACTGTGTCTTTGGGATCATCTACGACGACAGGTTGGAAGTCTTCCTCGCCCTGCTGAGGTTGGATGAACTCTTGAAACTCTGTGTAAGTAGTAGTTTGTCCAAAGACAACCACCTCGGAGTCAAGCTCAGCATTTTTTAGAGCCGCCTTAATCTCTCCCAAGGATTCTTCTACGGTGAACACTATTTTAGGCTTCACCTGGTGCAACAGCTCGCTCTTTTCGAAGAACGAGAGGCTGGGATCTAAGGAACATGGTATGGCGCCTATAAAGATGGAAGCGATGATGGGCACAGACGCTTCCAAGTGGTTGTTCGAACAACCTGTGATGATGTCGCCCTTTCCGATGCCTCTTTTCTTGAGAGCGATGGCGGTTCTGACGCTGCGTTGCAGTAGAGATTCGAAGCTGTCGGATTGATCTGTGGCAGCGTCTGTCTATAGGAAAATTAAATATAATCAAGGTTGATTAGGTTGTTGGACTAATAGATACGTTTTAAGTACCTAGAGCATTCCAGAACAGTTTCCAACAGTCAGATGCATGTGCATTCCGATATAATGTTTACATAACGTTTAAAATTCACTGTCACTGTTCACTAGAATTAAATGCAGCTGGGTCTGACTGTTGGAAACAGTTTCTATAGCACAGGGAACAAAACTGTTGAAACCTGAAGCAAATTTCGAAGAAACAAATAACAATAATTTTATTAACACAACGAAAATTATTTTGAGTTATAAAAAAGTGAAATCGAAAGAAATCTATCCTGTATAAGTTTTATTTTTCGTGCTATTACAAAGCAAATATATTGTTTTGTTGCGTTGTGGTTGTTTTTTTATTCGACATATCAAATTCTTGGAAATGATGTAAGTGTTGATAATCAAAGAAATAAAATTTTATGGGTGTGTCGGTTTTACTTTATTTCACAATAATTTCACAATAATAGTAGCTACAAGGAAAATACAGTAAAATGCAAATGCATCTTTTAGAAGCGCTATAATGTACATCGTATAGTTATTTATACCGATTACTGCAGCATAATCATAAGAAATCACCTACAGGGCGATTAAACTCTCTTTACCGACATTTATTAAAAGTTTTAAAATTTATGGTAATTTTTTCATACACATTTTATATTGGTAGCTTGAAATCATATTTTTATGCTACACATTTACACTAAAATTTAGTTTATAAAAAAAAACAAAGTAGAAAAGTCTTTATTTAATATATTGCAATGTTAGCTTTAAATTCATCATTCGGTTTGTCACAAATAAAGTGCCATATCATAAATAAAAATAATTTTATACTCTTTTGTATATAAAACAGTGACTAGATTATCTAGAATTATATCGGGTGTCCCAAAATTCACGCAAATTTGCGGTAAAGTGTTGCCAACGAAAATAAAAAGACGTCGGGACAACTGGCTCCGGGTTATTAAAAATGGAGCGCTATACGAAAGAACAACGCGTTTTCGTTCCTGAGCAATATTTTAAAAATAACGAAGGTTTCCTCGACTATGAATAGATTAATTGAAAAATTCAGTAAGACTAGATCAATAAGTGATATTAAACACTCTGGCCGCAATAAGTCGTTCAACACAAAACACCGAAGCAGTTCGAGAGAGAGTTGCTGAGAATCCAAGAACATCAATTCGGCACCGTGATGAAGAATTGGACATTTCGAGAAGTTCCCTACAGTGTATTCTCACGAAAGATTTACATCTTCATGCTTACAAAGTTCAATTGGCTCAAGAACTGAAGCCTATTGACGACAGAGCGAAGAGAGTTCGTTGAATGGATTATGGAACAAGTGGATGCTAATTTTTGGGCTGGAGGCATCATCGGACCATTCTTCCTCGAAAATCAGCTGGTCAGTCAATAACAGTTAATGGTGCTCGCTATTGCGACATGATAATCCAGTTTCTTGTGCCTAAATTGCAAGATACGGATGTAGACGACATGTGGTTTCAACAAGACAGTGCCACATGCTGTACAACCCGAGAAACAATTTAATTACTGCATGAGTCATTTCCTGGTCGTGTAATTTCCCGTTTTGGTGATAAGAATTGATAAGATCATGCGAATTAACGCCGCTTGGACTTTTTTGTTCGGGTTTCTTGTTTTTTTGAAGTCGACGGTTTCAGCCAACAAGCCCACGACCACCCACGCCTTTTGATTAAAAATCTAGTTTTCTATTAAAATTACTTCTTGCGCGAATTTTGGGACATCTTTTAGTACTATATTTTCCGTATAATATGATGAATCTGTTATCTAACAGAGGCCTAGCACAGAATTCGACGTAATAAAATATTTCATTACATACAGACGCCCACATGGTAATCTATAACTATTGTATTATATCTTATCGCCGCATCTTTAAAATAGATTACCAATATGACGTAGATTCCGATTTAATTCACCTAAATGTAGAATTTAATAACACGCATTCTTTGAAAAAGTTTGTTATCGATAGCATGATATAAAATAAAAAAATATTGTCATCGTTGATATTGTATAACCGTTTTTTTTTTGTTATTCGTTAAGAAAAAAAGTAATTGTAAATATAATTTTACAAATTTGTTTACAACTCTATCATGGTTTTACTATTATGTATATCGGCGTTTTATGTAAACCAAGAAGCTTTTTGAGTAGTTATTTATTTTTTTAAATGCAATCTGTTAATAGTGTTGTTATGCAAGAACGTCCAATAACGAGTTAAAACTAGTTTTAGCTAAATAAAGATTGAAATTTCATGTGCAAATAAATCTGCAATGTTTTACGTTTTATTATACCTACGATCTATAGATCTTCACAAAATGTCATTACCATGAAGTCAGTACTTACTAGTCGTTTCAATTTTATCATTATCGTTTATTTAAAAATGACAAGCAAATTTCTATACGGTTTTTTAAAGTAAATAAATGAATTCCGCCCGTAATCGGTCCAAACTTCACCTCCGAAGTCTTCGCCGACAAAAGATTAAAAAGTGACTCACCTGTGCAATTTTACTCCCGTTCTTCTTCATGCAGTTGAAGAAAACCTTCCCCACGCCCCCCAGGGATTTGGCGTCGAACACGATGTCTTCAGTTTTAATAATATTATCTTCTATGGAAAACATTTTCAATACCACGCGTTGCCTGAACTACTTACTGGGATTTTCGATTTATATTTGAAAACATCACACTTTACCCCAGCCCGACCTTGCGCTTATACGCTGGTATGCAATAATTAAAAATCCTAGAATAAATTAAAATACTAATTTGTTTTGTGCGACATCACTGATAATCATACACACATACACACACTCACACATGGCTCATTCATAGTGAACAAGCCAACACTACATTTTCAGAGATAATACGGAAAATAAATACGCGTTAAGCGTCCAAAGATAATTTATTTACTTACTCGTTAACGCGTACAGGGTAGCACAAAATAAATTACGAAGTTACCTGGGTATTATGTACTTTTAGAAAAGTTTGTGAAAGTCGAAGAATGAGAATTAACTTCAAAATGTTTTATCATTTTAACTTGTTTCTCATCTCCTGTATTTTACAAATAAAATAGTTCAATTTCCTTCAAGATTCTCCAAGATCAAGATCTATTTAAGTGAAATAAAGAGTTGGAATATAATTTAAGCAACTCAGTTATTTATTTAGATGGACAGATAATTGTTGACGGAAATTTTAATTAGACACGTAGGTCTAATAAAAATTAATAGGTGCCTATAATGGCAAGTAAAAAATTATCTACGTTAACAATGATGAGACTGCAAGAAATTTATTTAGTTACAACAGCTTATTAATTATTACAGAAACATAATTTTTATTCCTCTGTAGCTTTCATCCTGAACTTCTCGATTTTTTCGTCGCCATGTATGAAAAGAAATCTATAACTATTTGGAACATGCAGGATGTCCCAAAATTAATACACAGGGGTTTATGACATGTTGAATCTGATAGTGCTACAGCTTTTGGCGGGGAACACCCTTAAGATACTTGTTCGTGGGCCCCTTTATCTTTGGGCCCAAAAAAATTTTTCGCATATTTGAATTTCTTAAAAATTATTAGTTCGCTAGAAAGCCATTCAATTTAGAAACTTTTTTGTTTCTTGATATTTTATTCGTAAATGCAATGTTTTCAAGAAAAATGGCAAATCACGATATGCATTCAATCACATTTTATTATTTTTCTCGAAAACATTGTGTTTTACGAAAAATTTAATGGCTTTCTAGGGGATTAATAAGTTTTAAGAAATTTAAATATGCCAGCAATTTTTTTTTTTGGTTCCAGAGACAAGAGTGCCCACGAAAATTTGTCTTAAGGGGATTCCCCGCCAAAAAGCGTAGCACTATCAAATTCCACATGTCATAAAACCACTGTGTACCAAATTTAGTGATTCTCGTACAACAGGGTTCTAAGATATAAAAAAAAGACTATTCTTAAGGGCGGATATTTCAGGGGGCTGTAACTCCGAAAGAGGGGGTCACTTGGCAAAAATAAAAAATACGGGTCGCCTAAATTTGTCTTAAGAACCTGTGACCAAATTTAGTTGCACTAATTTCAGAACACCCTGTATAAAAGGTGCAGTTTCATTACCCGATTAATAAAGTTACCTAATCATTCCCAAATCACGTCATTTTCTAGAAATAGGAAACGTAATTACAAATATATAAACACGAGTGGATTAACTATCACAGAAGATTTAATGTTTTTAAAATAGCTATACCTACGTAAGAATTTACTATAATGAACAAGAGATGACAGCCCAGAGTTCTATTCTAGAATGACATCTAGCGACATTAACATGCTATGCATTGTATTGCTAGTGCTCCCTCTATTGGAAACTTCTTGAACTATAAGCTGTATCAGAAATTCAATTGATTTTTTATATTACTGAAAATAATTTAGTCACTTGTGTGTGTACTTAAAAGTTAGTAAATTCATAAATGTTAAAATTATAATTATTTATTACTTAGTTAATTGTTAATTAGTTAGAATTGGTGATCAGCACTGAATATAGAAAAGGTAAAATTCTTGTTTTATTTATATGTACTCGTCTTTATTATTCCTATACATATAACACTATAAATCATCATTATTGAATGATTTCTGTTTGTAATCGCTGTCTCCATGTCAGTAAAGTTGATTTTCCCGATTAAAATTCACTTTGACAGAACCATCAAAATTACAACATCTTGCTGTTTGAATATTCCCGGCGGAATCCCATCCCATCCCAAAAATAAAATAATAAGCCGCGTGCGCAGGAGACGTCAGTGATTGCGGACCGTGGTGTCAACAAGACATGAATGACATCAGCTGATCATATAATTAACAAATTATTTAATTTTTCGGTCCGCCGCGAACTATTCCAGCATTCGTTCGAGAGTACAAACGAACCAGTAGAACTATGGAGGGTAACAAAGACGAGGCGGCCAAGTGTATAGATCTGGCCGAGAAGTACATCAAAGAGAAAAATCGAGACAAGGCCGAGAAATTCCTCTACAAAGCTGAAAAACTGTATCCCACACAAAAAGCCAAAGGTACGGACGTAGATTTTAAATTACTGAGTTTTATGTAACAATTTTCAGATCTGTTGTTGCAAATCAACCTCATGGCGCCAAGCAGCACCGAGACAGAGCAGCCTAGAAAGCGGAAGGTTGTCCTTACGAGAGCGGAGGAGACAGAGGTGAAAGTCGAGTACACCGCTGACCAGGAAGAGGCTGTGAAGAGAATAAAGAAATGTAAGGACTACTATGAGATTCTGTCGATAAACAAGGACGCAACGGATTCCGAGATAAAGAAGGCTTACAAGAAACTAGCTCTGTTACTACATCCTGATAAAAACAAGTGCCCTGGGGCCTCAGAAGCTTTCAAAGCTATCGGTGAGTGTTTTTATGGTAGACGTTTAGTTGTGAGAAAACTAACTTTTTGTAACTTATTTAACCTACTAGGTAACGCTGTGGCAGTTTTGACCGACGTTGAAAAACGCAAGCAATACGATCTTTACGGTTCAGAGGAAGACCGCATCTCCAGCAGAGGTGGCTCTTATCAAACGTACACTAGAGGTTTTGAATCAGACGCTACGGCTGAGGAGCTTTTCAATATGTTCTTTGGTTCAGGTTTCAGCGGATCGAATGTATACGTAAGGAGAGGCGGGCGTTGGCAAAGACAGACCACAGGCAGTCAGCAGGAACATCACACCCATCACAGGGAGGTAAGTCGGTTAAGATTGTAAAAAAATATTTTTTAAAGCAGTTCAAGGAATATTTTACGAAGATTAGTAAGCGGTGGTGTAAAATTTTACGTTCTGATTGTGAAATGTTACAAAGCGTGGAATTTTATTACTTTGGTGATGAATAGTAAAAATTAAATTAGTCTTTACAGTTTGGAATATTTTTTTATGCAGACAAAGAAAAACGTACTCGTAGTCATAGATTTAATTGATAAATTTAAGCTTTCTTTTCATTTTAAAAATCTAGAAGGTGTGGAACATACTTGAAAATTAAGTTACTTTAAATATAAAAAGATTCTGCATTATATATTGACAAAATTTAAGAGGCAGATGTTTTAATTGATGTTGGTTGACGCCACCTAGCCAGATTTCTGAATTCTGTAAAGTAATTTTACAAAAGATCGCTTCCGGAGAAGAAGAAATTGCAGCAGGCTTTGTATTACCAATTGGATTATCATAGTTGGCTCAGAAAGTACATCTGAAGAGCTACTGGGTGTATATAAAAAAAAATAATTCGAATTGTGCATGCAATTTTTGATGGTTCTGGTTCTTAATAGACCTGAAAAATGAGTAATCCGCTGTACAGCCCTGATTTGGCATCCAATGACTTTTTTATTCCCACACATCAAAAATAAATTACAAAGTCAACGTTTTTCGACAACTGAAGAAGCGGTTGACATTTTCAAAATGCATGTTTTGAAGGTACCTTAATTGTAATGGAAAAAGTGTAGATCTTCGTGGAAAACATTTTGCAAAATAATAGAGCCATAAACGATGATTAATTTCTTTTTTTGTTCTCGAACAATAAAAGGCAACACTGATTGTACGATTTTTTCCAGCAACAAAATGGATTCACTGCGTTCATCCAGATACTACCTATATTGTTGGCTATACTGTTATCGATGGCATCCAGCTTCTTCATCTCCGACCCCGCTTACAGTCTGCAAGCTAGTTCGTAAGTATTTTGTATTCCCAATAAATGACAACGGAAAAACTTAGTTTTACTGTTATTATTTTCAGAAAGTATCCAGTTATGCGCAAGACCCAAAACCTGAACGTGCCGTACTTTGTGAAGGAGAATTTCCACTCGGAATACCAGGGATCCGTGCGGAGACTGGAGTTATCGGTGGAGGAGGAATACGTGTCGAACCTGCGTCACGCTTGTTACAGAGAGAAAAATTACAGTAAATGCCTTTCTTACTTATTTATTCGGATTTACCTGATTGTAATTTATCTCGCCCAAACGTTCTTCAAAATTGTTGTCGGCACTCCTTTTTATGAGGAGTTTGATTGGAGAGTTAGGTTTATTTAGATAAGAACGCCGTTGAAATTGTCCCGCGCACGTTGTGATGTTTTTGTTTGACAGTCTTCTAATTTTTATGTAGATGGTAGCTTTAATACAATGTTTAAAGCTACAGCTTGTTTTATTGCATGAATTTGTGATAGTTGTGCATTTGGTTCTAGTGCGAAAGAGAATATAAAATTTTACATTAGAATGACCGTAAAATGTGAAATGCCAAATTTCAACTGTAAAATTACAAATGTAAAAATTTTTTTGTTGTTTCTTAATGCGATGATTATCTTGTCGTTTTGAATGTGTAAAATGTAAAATTTTACATTAGAATGAGTGTAAAATGTGAAATGTCATATTTCAACTGTAATATTACAAAAGTAACAATTTTTTATTGTTTCTTTATGCATGATGAAACAATTTATCTTGTCGTTTTGAATGTGTAAAATGTAAAATTTTACTTTAGAATGAGTATAAAATGTGAAATGTCATATTTCAACTGTAATATTACAAATGTAACAATTTTTTGTTGCTTCTTAATGCATAATGAAACAATTTATCTTGTCGTTTCAAATGTGTAAAATGTAAAATTTTACATTAGAATGAGTGTAAAATGTGAAATGTCATATTTCAACTGTAATATTACAAATGTAACAATTTTTTGTTGTTTTTTAATACATGACGAAATAATTTATCTTGTCGTTTCGAATGTGTGAACTGTAAAATTTTACATGGATATTGGGAGAGGGCAAAATTTTACAATTTAAGTGTAAGATTACAAATTTAACAATTGTCTAAGGTGCAATATTTATCCTATCTTATTATTTCATTCAGTAACTGGTTCTATTACTCTTGTGTGAAATTTTACATGGTGTTGTAAAATGTTACATTTTAGGTGTAAAATGTAACATTTTAGGTATAAAATGTTACATTTTATGTGTAAAATTACAAGTTTAAAGGGGCAGCTTTACCTTTTTCCATTGGATTATTTTTTGTCCATAAAGAAAAGCAAGATTAATTGTGTTATTTTCAGGGGACTCGATGATGTGGAAGGCACGCAACTTCGGAGACCAGGAGCTGTGGCAGACGGCCCAGAACATAAAAACGCCCTCGTGCGACGCCCTACACAACCTCAGGAACCGTGGATAATGTCTTGTGGGTATTTATTAGTTAGTTCCAAGTTTCACTGTTGACAGCAAGATGTTTTTTGTCATTTATTATTGTACTGAGGAAACATAAAACTATTAAAAAGTGACTTCTGTATCATTATATCGAGTATATATAAAAGTATTCTTAGGATATCGTCACGGTTTTCGGTGTTACAAGATTTCGTTTTTTTCTTTTTTTTTTTGGAGAAGGGAGTTTTGAAAATAAAAATTATTTGAATAAAAATTAATATTTTTAATTTATTAACGTCTAATTTTCATTGAAAAATCATTATGTGATGTACAATTTACATTTTTGTGTACTGTTTTTTTACATAAACGTATATGTTTGTCAAATTGGGCAACCAACAGAGATTTTTTGGCACACTTAAATATTACAGCAAATTTCATGTATTACCTTTTGAAAATTACTTAGTAAATGAAAACCCAAGTGATTTCCCCAGCAAAGTCGTGAACAATTTTTTTTAAACTATAAAAATGCAAAAAATTGTTTTTTTTTTTGTTTTTTTTTTTATAATGATGGAATCATCTTACTCTCAATAGGAATTTTGTAGAGAACAAAATAAACCTATAAAATGTTTTTTTTGTGCCTCCCGATCGGTTAATTTTTTTACAGAGAAAATACGGAAAAACATGTAAAATAGAACTTTTCTCAAAAATTCACAACTCCGTCAAATTTGAAGCTGGAAAAACAATCTTGTGGAAAATGGCAGATAATAATATGTAGTTTCATCGTGCGCAAGATGGTTTCTGTTCGATGCATAGTTTTTGCACAATTGCATTATCCATAGTCGTGTAGCGATTTATCAAAAATGGTCCAATTTAAATTCTGAAAACGGCGTCTGAAAGTAGACGACAAAATCTTCAATTTATATATCTCGGATTTTCACCTGGGTGATGGGAAATATGCTAAAAATGCCCTTGAAAGTTGCCCGAAACAATCGAAAGTACGCTCGAGCCAGAGCCTTCTGCTTGCTGCTTCCCCCACTACTGCTACCCGACTGGCTCGAGCGTTTCAGGCGACTTTCAAGGGCATATTTCCCATCACCCAGGAGAAAATCCGAGATATACAAATTGGAGATTTTGTCGCCTACTTCCAGATGCCATTTTCCGAATTTAAATCGAACCATTTTTGATAAATCGCCACGCTGCACAGTGGGAAATATTGGAAACAATTTGAGCCACGCGTCAAAACTAATCAAATAGTACTGATTTTTTTTATTCTTTTTGAAATTACCTGTACTATAAAGTTCCGGTGAGGTAATTGGAATATATGCCTAGAATTTTTTCAAATAAAAAAAAAATTAAAAAGTAAAATTATGTACTAAAGGCTGCCAAACAAAAAAAAATTATCATTTTATCATTGAACATATTTCTAAATCATGAATCTAGACCCAAAACATAACCTCAAATTTATAAATCTTAACCTAAAATGAACATACTCAATTTCCTTTTTTCTGTGGATTTTTAACTTACATATTTTGGATTTGAGGTTAGGTTTTCAGGTTTCCTGGTCAGCTTCCTATGAATTTGAGTTAAACTTATGCAAAATATTGGTTGCACACTCAAAAGTACCGTTTTTATGAATCTATACTCAGGCACAAAACATATAATACACCTACAGGTTTAGAAAAAATTGAGTATGTTCGTTTTAGGTTGTTTAATAATTTGAGGTTATGTTTTGGGTCTAGATCGAGGACAATTTAAATGTCCTAATTCATGATTTAGGAATATGTTTTAATGATTTTTTTTTTGTTTGACAGCCTTTAGTACATAATTTTCCTTTTTTTATTTTTTTTCATATTTAGATACCGAATATGTCAAACTTCGTATGATCGAGTTTGAGGCTAGAGATTACTCGTCCATTTTGAAAAAATTCTAGGCATATATTCCAATTACGTCACCGGAACTTTATAGTACAGGTAATTTCGGAAAGAATAAAAAAAAATCAGTACTATTTGATTAGTTTTGACGCATGGCTCGAATTTTTTCTAATATTTCCCACTGTGCGCTGTGCAAAAAAAGATCCTAATTTGTTTATAATGCAATTGTGCAAAAACTATGCATCGGACAGAAACCATCTTGCGCACGATTAAACTACATATTATTATCTGACATTTTCCGCAAGATTCTTTTTGATGGAGTTATGAATTTTTGAGAAAAGGTCTATTTTAGAGGTTTTTCCAGATTTTCTTTGTAAAAAATGAAATAAAAGCCATTTTATAGGTTTTTTTATTCTCTACAAAAGTTTTATTGAGAGTAAGACGATTCCATCATTATTTTTCAATACATTATAAAAAAAGAACAAAAAAATATCATTTTTTAATTTTTATGGTTTAAAAAAAAATTATTCACGACTGCTGGGGAAATCACTTGTGTTTTCATTTACTAAGTATTTTTTAAAAGGAAATACATGAAATTTGCCAAAATTTTAAGTGTAAAACAGCCTATTTTTTCGCTCTATTGGTTGGCCTAAAAGTGAAGTAAAGTATTTTAAATAATCTGTCAAATTTTTGTAAATTGTGAAATTTGCGAAAATGTTTGTTAAAAGTGGAGTACAATATTTTAAGTATATTATTGATTTGTGAATCGTAGTGAGTCTTTAAATTAAACACATATAAGAATTTTTAGTGTTTAATGTAAATTGTGAAATCTCAGTTGCCCTTTGCCGAAATGTGTATATAAATTTACAAGTAATAATTTATAGTTTTCTGTTCCAAATCGGTATTCCATAAACTAAAAAACAAGTTTTAACTAAAGAAATCTGCACTTATAAAAAAGCAACAAATTTTCCGGCATGAAATTTTATTTTTGCCGCAAGTTTCACCAGTCATAATCACATATTCTAGCAATATTAATATTTATTGTAAATTTATTATAAGTTCTTATTTTGTAAGTTGAATTCGTCACTTATTGGAATTTGTTGGTAGTTTTTGTAAGTACCTCAATCGAGGTTGGCTTTTTTTTGACTGCTTTAGTTGTAAATAAGGAAGTATCTAAAATAAAGTATTTTAAATTTATGTCTTGCGAGTTCCCTAATTATATGTGAAATAAAAAAAATCGTAAAATGCGAATTTTTCATTCAACTGCTGTATTGAGGAATGACTGGCTTGTTTCTGTGCAGGTGAGATGTTTTGTTCCCATGTCTTGTAGTATCAAGACAATTCAATGAATGTAAAACTTTAAAACAGCAACTTCTCCGGCCATTTTATTTAATTCCTGCTGAAGAACTTGAAAATCCCAATGCACATTTACAATAATGCCGCTGGTTGGTGAACGGCTTTACAGAAAATAATAATTTGCTTCAAAAATTGTTTTTTATCGACAAATCTTTTTTTGCAAGGAACGGAGTTCTTAATTTTCATAATTTGCATGTGTAGAGTGATGAGAATCCTGAAGGAACACGATAGTAATGACATTAACGGATAGCCACAGCAAACAACATTTTGTTTTATTCGCCTACTGAACTCAAAGTTTTCCGTGACACTGCTACGCAAACTGAAACATACAGACCTGCAAATGCAATTTTTCTCAAGAATGGTTTTCTGTAGGCCATTATCTCGAGTGACAACTTTATTTTTAAATAAAACGACCTTTTCAATGTTGCTACCCGTTTAAAAAAATACGATAGCTGTAAAAGTTTTGACCGCTAAAGGGGGGAGATAACCGGAGAAAACTACCACCCAGTATGTCAATTTGACTAAAGCTTTAAGAAATAATAAGTCATAATAGTCCAAGTAAATGTGCCAAATTTTAACGCGATCGGTAAAAGAGTTATGAAGTTATTAATTAGATTAGTTTTAGTCGTCGGGATGGTCGGTTTTTGTGCAAGAGCTTCTGTCGAGAAAAAAAATTTAAAATCTTGAAAACTGGAGGAGCCAGAGAGAAACTGAATGCAGTTTTGGATTGGTTAGCGCCATTATAGTCTACCGGATTTTTTTCAGAATTTTCTGAGTAATAAAAATGTTTAAGAAAATCGAAAAATTATCAAAAAATTTAAATGCTCATCTAAAAGCCGTTTTGTCTCAACTTTGAGAATATAATGTAGGTATCAGAATGAAAAGTTGCATTCTTAATGTAATCGCACTGGCTGTAATTGAGGAAGAACCGACGTTTTTCCTCGTAGGTGAGATGTATTGTTCATATGTCTTTTTTTTAGTGAACTGTTAAGCTATAATAGAAAATACGTAAATTCTATTATTGTTCTATGAATAAAAAAAGATTTATTTATATTTGTGTTGTTCATTTTTAATCCGTTTACCCATAATTTTATAATACTTATTAATTATAGGGACTTTTATGCAGCCAAGTATACACAGTATTGTATTCTATGTTGCCTACTTAACAAAACCTTAGAACGAAAAAAAATATAAAATATTTCCAAAACTGGTGGAGCTACAGAGGAACTGATAGCAGTTTTGAATTGGTCAGGGCCATTATTGTCTACCTGAATTATTTGAGAACTTTCAGAGTTCTAAAATTTTTTTAAAAAATCGATGCACTATAGGTCATCGATTTTTCGAAGAAAAAATTTTTGGAGCTTGGAAAAATCTAAAAAAATTCCTCTAGACTATAACGATACTGGCAATTCCAAAACTGGAATTAATTTCTCTCTAGCTCTCCTGATTTTCTAGATATTCAATTTTTTTCTTCAAGAAAGCAACTTATAGAAAAACGGTCTACATCGGCATTTTCTGAGTCCCAAATTAGAAGAGAGGTGCTGCCTTTAGACGGCATTCTAATTTTTTGAGAATTTTCATGAAAATTATCGTTAAAAAATTAAAGTTCGTGGATAAGTCGGTTTTAGGAATTATGCAGCCAAGTATACACACGTGTGTATTGTATGTTGCCTACCCAACAAAATCTTTGGAACGAAGAAAAAATATAAAAAATCTCTAAAATGGCGGAACTAGAGAGAAATTGACAGGCAGTTTTGGATTAATCAGGGCCGTTATTGTCTACCTGAATTTTTTCAGAATTTTCAGATGCCTAAAAATTTTTTACAAAAACGACGGACAGTCCATTGAATTTCGGACAAAAAATTTTAGGGGCTCCGAAAAATCTGAAAAAATTCCTCCAGACTATAACGGTACTAGCAAGTCCAAAACTAAAACGAATTTTTCTCTAATTCGCGTAATTTTCGAGATTTTCAGTTTTTTCTTCAGGAAAGCAACTCACAAAAAAAAAACGGTCCATATCGGCGTCTTCTGCGGCCTAAATTAAATAAGGGATGCCGTCTTTAGACGCAGGAGAATGAAAAGTTGGTTTATCGTGATCGCATTGGCTGTAACCGACTTTTCTCTGCGTAGGTGAGATGTTTGGTTCCCATGTGTTTTTACTGTGAATTATTAAGTTACATTAGAAATTATAAAAATTATATTACCGTCGTATAAATAAAGGAAGATTTATTTATATTTGTGTTGTCTATTTTTAATCCGTTTACCCATAATCTTGTAATACTGATTATTATAGGAATTCTTATGCAGCCAAGTATACACACGTTTGTATTGTATGTTGCCCACATAACAAAACCTTAAATAGAACTGGAAAGAAAATATAAAATATCTCGAAAATTAGCAGAGCTAGATAGGAACTGACGGCAGTTTTGGATTAGTCAGAGCCGTTACTGTCTACCTGAATTTTTTCAGAATTTTCGGAAGCCTAAAAATTTTTGAGAAAATCGGTGGACTATACTTGTTCATGAGAAATGTTACAAAATGCAAGTCGCTGTGTTGGTCAGTTTTTGTGCTATTGTTTCCGTCGAGAAAAAAAATAGAAAATCTCGAAAACTGGAAGAGCCAGAGAGAATTGAATGCAGGATTTTTTCAGAATTTTCTGAGTAATAAAAATTGTTGAAAAAATCGAAAAATTATCAAAAAATTAAAGTGCTCATCTAAAAGCCGTTTTGTCTCAACTTTGAGAATATATTTGTTCGGAGCAGAATGAAAAGTTGATTCCTTAACGTGATCGAACTGGCTGTATCGACGAAGAACCGACGTTTTTCCGCGTAGGTGAGATGTATTGTTCCTATGTCTTTATTTTGTGAACTGTTGAGCTATAATAGAAAATACGATAATTATATGACTATTCTATGGATAAAGCAAGATTTAATTACATTTGTGTTGTTTATTTTTAATCTATTTACCTACAATCTTAATACTTATTAATTAAAGGAACTCTTATGCAGCCAAGTATACACACGTATTGTATTGTATGTTGCCTACCTAACAAAAACTTGAATAGAACTGGAATAAAAATATAAAATATCTTGAAAATTGGTGGAGCTACAGAGGAACTGACAACAGTTTTGGATTGGTCAGGGTCGTTATTGTCTACCTGAATTATTTCAGAACTTTCAGATATGTAAAAATTTTTGAGAAAATCGATGGTCATCGCTTTTTCGGAGAAAGAATTTTTGGAGCTCGGAAAAATCTGAAAAAATTCCTGTAGACTATAACGGTACTGGCAAATCCAAAACTGAAATGAATTTCTCTCTAGCTCTCCTGATTTTCGAGATATTCAATTTTTTTCTTCAGGAAATACACTTGCAGAAAAACTGTCTACATCGGCGTACTTTGAGGCCCACATTAGAAGCGGGGTGCCGTCTTTAGACGGCATTATAATTTTTTGAGAATTTTCATGAAAATTATCATCAAAAAATGAAAGTGTATGTCAAAAAGGCGATTTTAGGAATTATTATGCAGCCAAGTATACACACGTGTGTATTGTATGTTGCCCGCTTAATAAAATATTTGGAACTGGAAGGAAAAATATAAAAAATCTCGAAAATTAGCGGAGCTAGGAAGGAACTAACGGCAGTTTTGGATTAGTCAGAGCCGTTACTGTCTACCTGAATTTTTTCAGAATTTTCAGAAGCCTAAAAATTTTTGAGAAAATCGATGGACAGGTCATCGAATTTTCGGACAAAAAATTTTAGGGGTCCGAAAAATCTGAAAAAATTGCCCCTGACTATAACGGTACTGGCAAATCCAAAACTAAAACGAATTTTTCTCGAGTTCGCGCAATTTTCGAGATATTCAATTTTTTCTTCAGGAAAGCAACTTTTCAATTTTTTTTATTTTCGGGAAAGCAACTTACAGAAAAACGGAGTACATCGCCATAGTGTACAGCCCAAATTAGACACGGTGCCTTTTTAGACGTCATTATTTTTGAAAATTTGTATGTAGAAATGTATTGTTCCCATGTCATATTTTTGTGAACTGTGCTACATTAGAAAATACGGAAATAATATAACTGTTTTATAATTAAAGAAAGATTTATTCATAATTGTGTTGTTCATTTTTAATACATTTACCCATAATTTACAATAGTACATATATATAATTTTTGAAATTCTTCTGCAACCAAGTATACATATGTGTTGTATTGTATGTTGCCTACTAAATAAAAACTTAAGCCGGAAAGAAAGTAATCAAAAATCTCGTAAATTGGTGGAGCTAGAGAGGAACTGAATAAAGGGTTATATTGGTTAGCGCCGTTATAGTTAACCGGAATTTTTTCAGATATTTTCTAAACATTTTTGAAAAAATCGATGGAGTTCATGAAAATTTTCAAAATAGGAAAGTGCCTTTCTAGAGGCGGTTCTGTACGCAACTGGGGTCGCCAAACACGGCGGGATGGTCGGTTTTTGTACAAGAGCTTCCGCCGAGAAATAAAATCGAGAAACTTGAAAACTGGAGAAACTAGAGAGAAACACAATTAAATTTTGGACTGCTTAGCGCCATTTAGTCTACCGGAATTTTTTCAGAACCGACTTGTTTCTGTGCAGGTGAGATGTTTTGTTCGTTTATCTTTTTATTGAGAACCGTTAGGTTATATTAGAAAATAAGAAGTCCATATTACGTTCTATAGATAAAGGAAGATTTATTCATAATTGTGTTGTTAATTTTTTATACATTTATTCATAATTGATTATATAAAATTTTTAGAATTCTTATGCAGCCAAGTATACATGTGTCGTGTTTTGTATGTTGTCTATCAAACAAAAACTTGAACCGGTAGAAAAATAATCGAAAATCTCGTAAATTGGTGAAGCTAGAGAGAAACGGAATAATGTTTTGGATTGGTTAGCGTCGTTATAGCCTACCGGAATTTTATTAGATATTTTAGTCCCAAAAATTTTTGAAAAAATTGAAGGATATGAAAATGAAAAATTTCAAAAAATAAAAGGGCCTTTCTAGAGGCGGTTTCGTACGTAACTGGGTCCACGATGGCCAGTTTTTTGTGCATGAGCTTCCGTCGAGAAAAAAATCTCGAAAATTGGAGGAACTACCTGTAGAAAGAAACTGAATGCAGTTTTAGATTGATCAGAGCTATTATTGTCTTCCAGAATTTATTAAGATTTTTTCTGAATCCTGCAACTTTTTGAGAAAATCATGTCCACGAAAATTGTTACAGTTAATAGTATTTTTTACGTCAGTGTCTCGATCTTAAGTCGACTTATAAATGAGTGCTTTGGCAGCTATCCCAAGGAGACAAATTCAAAAACAGCGTAATTACATATCACATTTCTTTATTGGCGATTGGCATTGTCATACAAAAACCTATAAAAGACAATCTTCGAGTAAACAATTCGTTGTAGACTAAAATCAAATAACTAGGTAACCTATTAAACAACAATATACGAGACAACGAATTTACAAAAATAGTACATCTAAACATAATAATTATACGGACAATGAAAGAGGTAAAACCGACTAGACATAAAAATTCACAGTAAAATTAGTTGTACCTACAAATAGGATAGCATTGTTGATATGTCACCTTATTCTTGATTGTCCTCGGTAGGCCTTACATCTACGTCTTCATCATTACGTACTACGTTCCCAATCGGCACTAATTCACTAGAACTCTGTCCGTATGTGTCATGTAAATCATCTAGTCTACTCGAAATAACTACACTCCTGTTAGCGGTGTTCGCCGCCATAGTCACCAGCTGCTCAGCTTGACCTTCCATTCTTCTCAGTCTCGCATCTCTTTGCGCCAGAACTTCTTCGAGGAACCCTCGTGACCTGTCGTCTTCCTCGGGAATTCTTGTTGTTTCTGATTCGTGTGATTCCTCACTCTCTGATGGTTCATTTTGCGAGGTTCCTATACTTAACTCTTCCTCAATTTCTACATTTGCTTCAGGTACTACACACTCCGCTACATCTTCAGCCGTTTCCTTAAATCTACTGTCTTCCGTTGAGGTCCCCGCTGCCTCTATATTCGTATCAGGTACACTCCTACACTCTCCCGTCTTTTCAAATTTCTCTTGATTTTGTACTGAGTCAGTCTTCAGTTCGGAATGGACATCATTCGAATCTGCGCAAACAATTTCCACGATTTCGTCCTCTATCAAGGCCAAGATGGTGGCGCCGCCCACGATTTCCTTATTATCCGACAGGTCATCACTGCCGGAAGCCTTCTGCGTGCATTCTGACAAGTCAGTCTCGTAACCCGGTTCCTCATCGCTGCTGGAAGACTCGCGGTCGTCACTGTAGCCGCTCTCGACGCTGTTGTCGTTAGCGACGGTGTTCCGGCGGGAAGCGAACTCCGTCCTCAACAGCTTCCACTGCTGTTCCGTGTTGGAGTTTTTTTCCCTAGCCTGCGTCCACTTCTCCCTGCTGTACTCCAGTTCCTCTTTTAGCTCGGTTAGCAGTTTCCTCTTCTGGGCCAGCTCGTAACGCAGAATCTTCTCCTGGGTGTGCAGCATCTGGTGCTGCTTCTGCAACTTGCCCACCTGAAAAGA
Source organism: Anoplophora glabripennis (assembly GCF_000390285.2). Lineage (NCBI taxonomy): Eukaryota > Metazoa > Arthropoda > Insecta > Coleoptera > Cerambycidae > Anoplophora > Anoplophora glabripennis. The sequence continues at coordinate 930,750 of NW_019416313.1, forward strand.
ATGTGTTATTTTCTTGTAGCCACGTAGAAAATCATTAGTGTATTTTTCAAATAGAAGTGGCCCAATAATTGATCTTTGAGGCACACCATTTTGAAATTAAAATTATTATTTTAAACTTACCACCAGCCACGTTTTGGATAGCTCCGATTGAACCAGTTCCAGTCTCTTCTCCTGGTCTTGTAGACGGTTCTCCAAGTGTCCGTTCAACTGCTTTAGATGATTCGTTTCCTTCTCTAAGGATTTCTTCTCCAAGATGAGATTCTTCAGTCGAATGAACGTCTGACTAACGCTGAGGACCACGCTAGGACCTTTTGGCGTTTGGACTGTCTTGTAGCATGGATTGTCATCCTCTTCGTCGTCGGTTAAGTTGTTGGTTGGTGCTTTTTGGTGGCTGAGCAGTTCTATCAGGACTTTCCAAACTTTGGGTAAATTTTCTACGATTTCCTCAGCACTGTTCATCTGGTGGACAGAGGACGTCTGGGATTCTACAAAATATAAATGTCAATTAACATAAACAATAACAATAATGGATACCACTCACCTGATTCTTCCTTAATAGTTTCTAGTTTACCATCACCCGCTTCCTCTCCATCTTCTTTTGGTACAGGATCTTCATCCACTTGACTAAGCAACTCCAGCAGGACTTTGGGCAAGGCAGATGACACCTCCGGTGAAATCTCGTTGATGACGATGTCTTGAAGGAGATCACGATGGTCCTCGAGTTGCTTCTGCAGCTTGTCCAGATCTATGTCTTGGGAACTGTTGAAGCCCAACAGTATCTCTGAAAACAGCTGGTTTATCACTGTCAGTTCTGCTTGGTACTGACGGCTCTCAGCTTTGGTCAAACCGAGGTTGGATTCCAGAGTTTTTATCTCGTCATACTTCTTGGAGCTGTCTTCTTCCAGTATCCTGATTCTTTCCTCAAGTTCCCTAAAATAAAAACGTCGTGTTTTATTAGAAATACAATTGAATATTAAAAAGCGACAGTAACTTTCATACATTCAAATATAGTGGAATCTTTATGACGAACTTTACCTGACTCTGGTTTGTTCTGTAGCAAGTTCTTTCCTGACGTCATCCAATTGAGATACCAACTCGTCTTTCTCTCTCTTGTGCACCCTTTGCCGCTCTTCGTACAGTGTTCTGAGGTTCCTTATATTCTGAAGTTGGCGCTCGTACTCATTTCTCAAGTCTTGAGAGAGGATGTTCATCTCTCTCCCTGCCAGGGACTGTTCTATGTTTTCTACTTTTTCCTTCAACTAAGGGAAAAGATATACGTTTCAAGATTATTTGGTAATTATGAACTAATAATTAAAACTAAAATAAATTACGTTATTTTTAACCAATGGTATTGTGGGAAACAATTGGTCTGTGGGCTACATGTACACGTTCGCACTGAATTACATCCTGATGTCTAGTAAACTGGTAAGATTATTCATCAGCAGGATCACCATACCCAGACAGGCTTCGAACTTATTATATACTTATTATATTTTGTTGATTATATCTAACTCAACAACGTTCATTTTAAATTTATAATATTCTATGAAGGATACCAAAATAACAGCTGATAGCTTGCAAGGAATTTAAATTCCATAATTATCCGTGTCTATAAGACATTATTTTCCCGGCTTTTAAATTTCTATTGTGCTCTTTTCTCTAGAAACATCCGTTTTCATTTATTACATGGTATTTACTTTAAAAACTTAACTTTATTTACTTGAAAATACATTGCATTTTTTGTTTACAACATAATATATAACCTTATTTTTCATCTCCTCACAACAACAGAACAATGTCAACATAGAACATAGAACATACCATTGAACAAAGAACTCTGAATACAAAACAAGATACGTCAGCTAGTTACAAAGAAACAACTACAGAGGGCCATTGCCAACTAAAAATAAATAAAAATTTCTAACATACATTAGTGAGTGTTATTTTCTATAAACAGTATTAATCACTTGTACATTCATTTAAGAAGAATTCGGTATGGTTTAAAATATATCTATGACCCAAACATAATTTAATTCATTGTTTCCAGTCACGTATATACAGAAATATGTGCTACTCCAGCAGCCTTAGAATAATTTGTATCAAATTAAAAATTAAAATCCATTAATCCATCCAACGATGTAGGCAAGTATATAATAAAGTCAAAAGCAGTTAGATCGAATCTGATCCAAATGTGACCACAAATAGAAACATTAAAGGTACATACATTAACAAAAATTTTCAAATTCAAAAGTCAATTTCTATTATAGCTATCAGTTCTTATGTTCCTAGCTACAATCAGGTACTTCAAACTTTTTTTGAATAAATTTTGATGGTTTGCGTTTGTTAGATACTGGCGAAGTGAAAAAAATTAATATGTTCGAAAAACTCTTTAACTTACCTCTTTAAGCTGAGATTCCCGGATCTGTAACATATTTTTGGACACAGCAATAACATCTTTCAGCGCCACCACGTGCGCCTGGTAATCCTGCCTCTCTTTTTCAAAATCCACCACCTGCTTGTTCAAATTCTGAAGCTCCCTTTGCATCTCTGCTATGCTCACCCTCAACTCGCGGTTCCTCTCTATGATATCGTCACTAGCCTCCAACAATTTCGACTTCTCCTCTAGAACGTCCCTCAAACATTCATTTTCCTTGCGAAGTCGTTCGATTTCCACGCCGACACTATCGGGAACACTATCACACTTCACTGCCGACGCCTGTCTTAATTCTTGGTTTTCCTTTTTGAGTCTGACGACCTCCTCCCTCAACTCCTCCATCTCCATTCGCTTCTCCTGTAGGATCTGCCTTCGTTTTTCGTGTTTTCGGGCAAGTTCCAACTTGAACTCGTCGAGTCGTTCTTTGTGCGGCTCGGAAAGTTCGCGCGATGCTCTTTTATCGTCGTCTGGATTTGGACTGCCGCGATTCTGGATCGCGGAAGCGCCTGGGGTCGAGTCGCAATTGTTTTGGGCGCTGGTCCACCAGTTGTTGTCTCCGAACAGATTGCTGGTAGCGTTTCCCATTTTTTCGGCTTTAGTACACGCTCTGCAACATATAGTCACCGATTGTGAGGAAAAAATCTTGTGGGACGCTCAGACGGTAGAGAAAAGTTAAAAATACGCCGCCCAAACTCCAGTGGCGTGCCTTAGGGTTGGTAGTTTTCGTAGGTCCCGATCAAACAAGATTTATGGAATTTTTAATCCCAATAAATGCAAAACGTGCACAACAAGACAGTTAAATGCCAAATTATCATTTCTTGACATGTCCCTTTAGGCAAAGGAAATTTTAAAAGCAATTTTTATACAACATACACAATGGATGTTTTGAAAGGGGAGTTATAGGCTGACTGAACATCGATCGTTATTTTTCCATGGACCATGGGCCTATTGTCTACTGTTTTTGAGATACTCCAAAAATGATTTATTAAATTAAAATTTTGTCTATATCTTTTACAAACTACCTATAATGTATTTCATCGGAATGTGGTACGAACCTTTTGAAAATGATACCTACCTAATATTTATTAATTACATTTACAATGTAAAAGTTCTTGTAATAGCAATACTCAAATACGTGTTGATCTTTATTAAAACAACAACAATAAAAAATATTTCTTTGAAAGATTATGGGTTATTTCTCAATGAATAAATACGAATAATAATTATTGTTAGATTTATTAGCTATATGAATAAAAATTTGGTTAAAGAAAAGGCAGCAGCAGTACGTATTTTAGCGGTTACTGTATTTTTTTAAAACGTAGTGATAATTTGGTCCCTTTTCGATGCGCCACTGGCGGAGAGGAGTATTTTTAGACATTAAAAGGAAATCAAACGGCAGATGCTGCGCCAGCTTCCATGTTAAAGACTTGTGGAGGATTGAGCGATCACAAAGGAATTTAATTTTAGACCGTTATTAATACGTTTTTATTGCGTTTTTTGGCAACCTGTTTATTTGGTTTTGTCATGTGCAATTCGTGGAACGACTTCTCGTCTCAGTCCGTTGGACGAAAATGATAAGATATTCACCCACAAGGGCACATTGGGCTATTTTCATGATCGTCCCACACGATCAGGTGCATCAAATACGGGTAAATGCGCGAGCCATGATAAAACCACTAAAAATAAATAATTTAATAAATACCGTGTGTCATTACAAATAAATACAGTTTCGAGCATTATCTATGCTATTTTCAGAAAAGATGAAAAATGACAATAATTGGAAAATAATAAATTAATAAATAACGTAATAATTTGTTCTAATATAAAAATATCAGTAAATCATAAAAAACTTTTTAAGTTATCGCTAATAGATTGAAGGCAAAATGGCCGCAGTTGTCAGTTTTCGATTGTTTTGTAAAGGTCGCTACAATTCAACTATTTTGATTTCGGTTTTCTGAATTGTGTGTTGCATACAAATTTCATTTCAACGCTTATCCACAACGTTCAAAAGCAAAAGATGTAAAATAGAATGGAAAGCTTGAGTCCAATTTTCCCCATTTCTTTACCATATCCTTTGCATAACAGCACTGTGTATATTATAATGTTAACAATAACCAGCATTTGCTGTTTTAGTGACAAATATTTATACATCGCAGTGGCACAATATTGCGACATGGCAAAATATTATTTTTTTTCTTCGATAAATATGTGTTCTAAGTAATTATACATGAGCATACTGTTTATGCTGGCACTTTATTTGCCAATTTGCCAGTGAGTCAAAAAAATATTTTCGTACATTACACTTACGAAGTACGGGGAACCGATATTTTTTGTGAAGCACACATTACAAATTTATATTTAGTTACTCAGTGGTGAAACTATTCTTCCTGAAAAATTGCAGCAGACGACAGAAATAGAAACGCCAAGTTTTGATAGAAGAAACATAAAAATACTTACATCAATAGTACATACATATAACATTCTGTTAATTTTTCATTATTTCAACACATACCTATTGAGGAATTGAGAAAGAAAATGTAAATATGTAGACTGAAATCTAATTATCTGGTCTTTGACCTTCTCTATTGAAAAGGGACTAGATGTATGGTTATATTTTTAACTAATTTACTCAAAAGTGGCTATTTTTAGAGATACACGCAGAATCAGTGACTTGTTTTGAATTAACGGAAGTCGTGTTTACAGTATGTACCTACTTTTGACGAAAAGAGAACAGAAGGTAATTCAGTAAGGCGGAGTCTCTGATATGTTTAATGGTTAGTCTCTCATTCTGTAATATTTTAATTTACATATAACTTGTTTTCGTACGCTCTTTTAATAATAATACTTTTAAAAATCCGTTAAGTAATATTTTAATTCAAACTTATTGCTCAAAAAAGTTGATTAAAAACTGATTTTACTGAAATAAGAAAAAAATCTAAGCAAAAATAATTATTTTATATAGTATAACCTGTATATTTTCTTCTAAGTTTATCTTTTCAGAAAATCATTCTTTTACTTTTAACCCTCAATATTTACATTATTTGCAAGTTTTAGAATTATGCGATTTATTCAGCTTAATGTAGATATCTAATATGTACTAAACAAGAGTTATTTTTTTTATTCGTAGACATTGCTCCTTAAATATTTTTATACCTAAAGAAAAACATTAAACTGCGTAGACTGCGGCTGAAGAGCAAAGAACGAAAAATACACAAAGCGAAAAGATGCCAAGTCTACGAACTACAGTTATTTCCATTGCGTTCGTCAGCAGATGTAGGTATTTTCATTTACCTTTCTGATAGCCAAATATTTGCGTTTGAGTGTAAAAAATACACGACGTGCATAAATACTGAAAAATTTAATATTTTCAAGCCAGTAATTTTATGAATTGTATTAAATAAAAGGGTAAAAGTTACAAAACCACCCCATTTTAGATATTAGTGAAGATTTGAACGCCTGCGTTTTAATTTATATCGAGAAAAGACGAGGTCGACTAAATATCCCCTAGGTGGCGCTACTGAAGGGTCCATCACAAAACGACGACGCGCCAAAGTTATTAATATCTCATCCCAGAAAAATGTAGGTCACGTGTTTCTGGATTCAAAACCAATAGTCAGTACTTCAGTGGTCTTAAAAATACACATTTCGGAATGCTTACCTACTTCACGTTCATACTTAAGTACGCGTTACTTTCTAAGGAAAATGGAATTATTGTTGACAGGACATTTATTATTAGAAATGTTTAAATAAGCTTTTTATACATACCTACTTAAGATAGTTATTTTTACAAATCCGGACAGACATAAATGTGAGGAAAAACCATTTAAATTTTCTACAACGTACAGAAAACATCTAATAAATGCTAGCAAAGAAACGTTTCTTCAATTAGATAGTTAATAATTTGTCTTATAAAACTATTAATTTTTGTAAACCCTAACTGTTTTTTAAACATTAAATATTTGAAATTACGTTTATTTTCGCGTTTTTAGTTACGACAGCGCCATCTATTGGATTTTGAATGGAAATGGAGAAACCAGTTTTCTATAAATGAAAGTATAGGCAACTATGAACGAGTAGACACAGATGATGCATAGATGATAGAGAATCAGATGTCTAACAGTGTTGTGTATTTGTTTAACAAATTTGTTATTTGTGTTCCTGCAAATAATTATTTAGAAAAAATTCGTGTTAAGAAATCCACTTAATTAAAAGTAGGTAAGTAGTGATATAAAATATTTGGTGTTGAAAATTAACTCTAATTTATACGATTATAAGCTGCAGTATGATTGGCAACACTGAACAGTTGTGCTTGCTTTTAAATATTTAAATAGATGGGTATCCGATCTAAGAGTTAAAGATCGGTGATGTTGATGTTTATTGTTTAGTTTGTGTCTCAAGTTTATGTTCGTCTAATAAATGTTTTTATTTAAAGAAAATTAGGTTTACCGTGTGGTTCTTATAGTAAATATTATATTTGTAGAATAATTTGTGTTTTAGTGATTTCTTCTGTTATAGTGAAATTATAGGTTAGGTCATTTACCGATTGTCAGATACATATATAAAAACATGCCCTACACTTGTTGTGTGCCAGGCTGTACGGGTAATTATCAAAAAGGACCGAAAGTTCACGTTTTCAGTTTCCCAACAGATGAAACTATGTACAAGAAATGGGTTTCTTCAATACCACGTAGCAATTTTTTCCCAACTAAACACTCTAAGGTTTGTCATTTGCACTTTACAGAGGAAGACATTATCCGCAGGATTTCCCAGATGGATTCTAGAACCGGTGAGGTTGTAACTGTATATTTAGATCGTCCCCGCCTTAAACCAAGCGGAATTCCTACTCAATTTGGGGATTGCTTGCAAAATATTTATAATTTAAAAACGGTTGCAAGTCCTGAGGATTTTAGTAAAGAGGAAGCGGTTAAGGAAATCAAAGAGGAAATCACTGATACTTTTGAGATAAAAAATGAATCAGAGATCCCAGCTTCTCCAGAATTAAGGTGCTATGATAATTATAATGGCTTTCTCACACTCTTTAATGCGTTTGAGGTTCCTAAGAATTGGTTTGTTATAAAGGAAGAACAAAAAACTGTAATATTTAAATTAATATATAGTCCCGGGCCGTTAACTAGTTACGCTGTTGTTATTAATTCCAACTTGAAATTAGAAACGTTTTTATATGGTCAAGAAATATCGATCTCTACAGAGAAATTTAAATCGCCTTTCAAATCATGTAGTTTAGACCAAATATTGGAGTTGCTAGAAGTTATAGGAAAAAAATCGGCTGACGACTTTGATAGTAGCAACGAAAACACAAAATGTATTTTGAATCATGTTACGAATATACTAGGAACTGTAAGAGATAAGGATGAGAGAATATCTTTTCTTTCCGATCAACTAAAGCTACACGCTTGCTTTAAAGAAAGGTATCGTTATTCGGCAAAGATCATGATTTTTGCTTCGATTATGTTAACGATTAGCCCATCCGCATATCAGTTCCTAAGACATTCCGGTTTTCTTATATTACCGTACCCGAAAACTATAAAAGCCGTTTGCAATAAATTCTTGACCGACTCAGGATGCGAGGAAAACCATTCGTTCCCTAGTTATGCCCGAAATATGCTGAAATTTCTAAGTGGCACTGAAAAATTTGTAGTATTATCAGTAAACGAAATTGATATTAAACCTTATTTAAATTATAAAGCGAATTTGACCACTGCTTACACCTTCATAATAAGCAGTATTTACTGTAATTTTAGAGAAGTAGTTCACATAGCGCCCACATCTAGAATAAACCACGAAAGTCTCCACACTTTTATAAAAACAATAATAGTAAACTTAGAGGAAATAGGGTATCGCGTATTCTGTGTGGTGTGTAATGTAAATTCAATCAACGGCAAAGCTATGAGCAATTTTGCAAATAATAAGAAACTGAGCATCGTTTATCCACACCCTGTCACTAATAGCAGGCCCCTGTTTTTCTTGTACGACCCTGTACATTTACTGAATCATATCAAACACGACTGGCTCAACTCAAAATCTGATCAAACACTAAATTATCCCGATTTTGAAACTGGATCTAAGAAATTAGCAAGTTTCCAGGATATAAGAAAATTGTACGAATTAGAACGCGATAAGCAATTAAAACTAGATTATTCTTTAAACTTAAAGCATTTGTTTTCATCGACGCAAGAAGAACACGACGTTAGTTTAGTTCAAAAAATGTTTAACCCACAAATTGTGCAAGCTTTAAGACAACACGAAAAAATTATTGGAAACTCTCAGGACACGACAGATTTCATTAACATAATATTAAGTTGGTGGGGTATCGTTAACGACAACATACCATTTAAAAGTCAGTTTTCTATGAACACACTTCAAGAACCAGTTATAGCGACAAATTTATTGAACTCTAAATTAACATTTTTAGAAAAAATGTTGAACTGGCTTGATGTTTGGAAAGATGGGAAGTTTACTCAAAGACTGTCGTCTCAAACTCATTCTGCTTTGTACCATACGACACACGGGATGATAGAAATAACCAAATACTGTTTCGAGGAACTTAGGTTGAATTATGTTTTATTCAGTAAATTCCAAATCGATTCGTTGGAACACAGATGTGGAAAGTACCGCCACCTTGACGAGATTCAATATATCTCTGTCAGGCAGTTGTATGAATCAGCAAAGAGGCTTATAGTTCATTTGCTGCTCACATTAAAATCGCCAAGTTTCGGAAACATACCAGTTGAAAAATTTTTTGAAAAAGTTGATACGGTAGATCAACAGACTTCTGAAGTTCCTGTTATCCTCACTGTCAGTATTAACGAGGATGATTTTGAAGAAGTTACGAACGAAATATCAGTGATAACATATTTAGCAAGTTATTGTTGTTACGCTGCTTTGAAAAACGAATTAATGTGTGAATTCTGTAGAGAAAAATTAGTATATCCCGAAACACTAGTTGTAGAAAAATCATACGATCTTGTAGAAAATTTAAAAGAGGGGGATTTGTTCTATCCACATGATGTCGTGGTACAAATAGTGTTGTGTACCTATGTTATATTTAACAATCTACTTCAAAATTTTGAGGAAAAATTGTTCCCGATAAAAAATAAGCGGCATCTTATAACTCAATTGGTGTTGGAGTATGTCGTAGAAGAAGGATATTTGTTCCACTTCCATGGCTGTGAAAATCACAATGAAGAACACATAGCTAAAATTATAATAACGTGGGTTACTAATACATTCCTGAAAAACTATTATAGTAAAAACAGACTAGGGAAATACAAGAAGAGAAAATTAAATACAACCGTGACTAACTAACGTAACTGAAAATATGAATTGTAACGATTCTCACATGTTTTCATTGAGAGAAAATGAGATAGAACTACCTACCCAACAAGATAAAACGAAGTCTTAGGTTTTTGCTTTGAAACTTCGTTTCCCTGAAAAAAAATCGAATGGGGTGCGATTGAGGGTTCAGTTCATGACTGGCAGCCCTGTTTACACCGGAAGCCCTTAACAAACTTGATGATAAGTTTTTTTAAAAATGTATGTCTTTAAACAGGTGTAATTTTATATACAGAGTGGGCCACAGTAACTAAATTTGTTACAAAGGTAGTATAGCCCTGTATGAGATAAAAATAATTATTTTTTTTATTAAACTGTTAATTTTAAATGAAAAATGGCTTGATATTTTTTGATAACTGTTACAATCTTACGGCAAATAATTTTTTTGAAACAGGTTACTAAAAATCGTGCTAGTTGTGGGAAAACAATATTTACCAGTTTATTTGCGAATTTAGGTTAGTGGGAAAATTAAAAAAATATTACATAGCGATGAATATGTAGTCATAACTATAGTAACCTAGGTTACAAAGACTTTGCTTAGAAATTATTATGGTCAAAATCGTTTAGGAGAAATCAACAAAAAGAGAAAATTAAGTACATAAAAAATAATGGTAAAAGCATAAAATTTGAAAATGCAAGTCATTTGAAAAAAAATTCGTTCAAAGATATTTTATTCAGGTTATTAGGAGACAATTTCAATTTTAAGGAAAAAAATTGTTATGAATTAAACTTCGTGCACGTATTTATTCGGTAATTTAAATCTTATTTTAAGAATAATAAAAAAAAATAAATGTTTTTTTTTTGTAGAAAATTTTCGCCGTTAGGAGTCCATTTTTTCACTTTTCGAAAAGAAATTTGGAAATATGTATGAGTATTTTTTTGAATTATCTGAGAATTAAATTGATTTTGCATGTTTTATTAAAAAATATATATATTAAAAGTTTTTCCATTTTGTATGATGAACTAATTTTATTCGCCAATACAAAGAATACATGTAGTTGCTGGTTTTAAAAAAGAAAAACGGCCCTTTGCCTGTTCTTTTACGATTAGAAAAAAATCGGGTCCTAATTGGTATCACATCAAACAACAAAGACACACGAAAACAAAATGCGTAACCGTGACGTAACCATATACGACAACGACAATATTTATCACTCACTATTTACGTATAATTTGACAAGACACATCGAGAAGCAACAAATGTACAGAGTGTCCGACACGGGACAATTGTTAATTGTTAGTAACATAGAAATGAAAAAAACTTACAAAGTACGATATGAAACTATTTTCAAGTAGTACAGCAAGTCGGAGACTATAATTTTAACGGAGAGTACTAAGGTTTGCAGCCTGGCTTATTTTTAGATGGCACGACGTTTGTTTCACGTACGTCATTGAGCCAGAGGCGTACACTTCGACCCCGACGGGGTCCCAAAAAAGTACTTTCAAGTATAGTTGGAATTAAAATACTGTCAATAAAATAAATTTTGTTCTAAATGGTAACGAAAATTCAGTTATATGTAGGTAGTTTAAAAAAATATCGAAATTTAAAATTTTGAAGACTATTGAAGAGCGGTATCACCCTTATTCCTATATATATTTTTAAATACTTACATGTGATTTTGCTGAAATTATAAAAAAAAACATTATTTAGTGGTCGATATATTGGCTTGATTGTTAAATATCTGTAATCAAATACAATAAAAAAATGAAGTATGTATAAATGTTGATATTTATTTATGAATCTATTAAAAGCATGTTGTCAAATATCAGTAACTAAAATATTTATTAATTTTTAGACAAAATTGTCTTATTTGTTTTCTGAAATTTGTTCTCAATGGAATTGTGAATGAAAAGATTTGATAGTTGTTTTTTTGTTTTATATTAGTATTTGTGTTTATTATACCTAGTACTTATAGCTGGGTACATGTTCAAATCTTTTGACTTTCACAGTGACTATAACGTAAAGACAAATGTAATATTTTTTTCATATTTTTTCACACTTAGATTTTAAACTGTGTACATTTTATTTACTTGTGTTTATCTGTAATTTGGCAAGGTTGCCAGGCATGTACCAGGTGATACTTATTTGCGCTGTTACCAATTAGCTTTGTTGTATAAGTTTTCCCTGGATCCGGTCCTGTGGCATCGCCCGTGCATGCGAAAATGAGTGCCAGATATTAAAAATACAGCCGCCGTCCTCGACCACCATCTCTTTTTAACAGTCGATGAAAATGAGGACGGCAGATTTCATGAAAATTATCTAATAACTTTCAGTTTATTTTCAGTTGTGGATAAGTCGGCTTTTTAAAAGACAACCATTAATCTCGTGGGTGTGTTTTATTGCTGCATTCACTCCAAATAATTTATTTTCGGTGCGCACCGAGTACTTATTTTTCTGTAAATAAATCGGGAGCGTTGAATTTTAAACGCAAAAATGGGCGGAGCTACAGGCCGTTAGCTTCTTATTGTTAATAAAAGGAAAATAATTGCTGTGCAATGAATATGTAAATAGGGAATATTTGTTTTACTTTCTACAAGAAATCCGAGCAAACACATTTTTATCACTGCAAATAGAAGGGTTTTTATAAGACTTTTTTTGCTGCTGAATCGAGTAGGCTTGGCGCAGTGCCGCGTCTTGGGTTCTTCAACTGTCCGCTATGAGGTAAGATGACTTTGACTTTGGCTCTTTCTAACTTGTTATGAATAAAACTAGCTTTGTTTTCACTTTTACGACGTCGCTTAATTTCTCGTACTTTCTCGTCAAAAAAAATTAGAAAACGAAAATTTCAGCTAAAAACCTTCCGAAATTAATTGTATTAAAATTTCGTAGTACTATTTTGATTTTTATCTATTGTCTCATTGCTTTTTCCAGGTTAATAGTGTATGGACCATTCCTAATCATCTGCTTTGTCTTAATCCAAACGTCATTAGCAGAAAGTAAAAATTATAAGAGATTAAGGGACAATGAAGATAACAGCGTAGAACGCTCGTCAAAATATATGAAAGAAAAGAGTTCCAAATCCAAACATAGAACAGCCGTTGATGACGACGGCGAAGAAAATTACAAAATAGATAAACACCGTAACAGAAAACTATGGGAGCAGGACCATGATTTCACAACAGAAAACAAATATTCGAAGTATACACAAAAAGCGAATAGATTTGATGATCACGAAGACGAGCCGCAGTATTCCACAACGAAGAAAAAGAGTTATGATGGTAGAAAAGGCAAAGATTCGGAAGGAAGTGGAAAAACGCAATTCAGGAAAGATAATAGGGAAGAGAAGAAACATTCGAAACTTGAAAAGGAACATTCGGCAGAAAAAACTAAGAACAAACATACCTGGAATGCCAAAAACGATGACAACGATGAGGATAGTGAAGAAGAAACTGTAAAATTCGAAGAGAAAATCGTGAGAAAAACAAAAAAGGTCATTGACGACTTTGGGGAATCTGAGGAAGAAGTCCCTAAAAAAAAATTTAGGAAGAAGATCCGAGTTCGGGTTCCTGATTCCCCAGAAGATGAATCTGATGAATCAGATGAGGATGATAGTGATCGCCGTCGTACGTGCGAAAGGAAATTCAAAAGAGGTAAAGACCAGAAAAGCTGCCTAGCCCAAGAAAGTGTAAATGGAGATGAATCAGAAGATGGTCCGGTTCGTCCAAAGAAGATCAAGTACAGTATTAAGTTTGCTCACGAGAAAGAGAGGAGTGTTCCCAGTGAAGATGACAATATTATGTTAAAAATTCATAGGGGAGAGAAGAAGAAGTATAAGTGAGTGACATCTGTTTTTTATTTATCTGGGAGTTAAATTGATTTATTTTATGTATTTCAGATACCAAGACGATGACGACGATGATTCTAGCGAAGAGAACACGTTTCCAAAGCGAGTTCGATATCTAGATGATGATGAAGAGTAGAGCGGATCTTTCTGTAAAATTAGTTTGTTTTTAATATTCTATTGCCTATTCCATATTTGTTAATTCTTGTCAAATGTTAAGAACCCTTTTATTAAATAAATTGTTTAAAAAATTTCTGACATTGGCGTTAGATTCTTTTCATTCATCGATATTCATATCAAAACCATTAAGGTTGTGAAAAAGAAACGTACAGGTGTTATTTCAGGAGAAAGGCATGCATTTCAATAAGATTTTTCTATGTCGAATAACAAACAAATTCAGTTAAAAAATCAAGAGGGCGAATTTATAGAAACTTGTGCTATCAAAATTTTTTCGTATGCTGCCATCTTCTGGTAGTTTTCAATATCAAGCCATTTGTAGAACATAACTTCTACAGTATTCCATTAGCGTTAGATCCATGATTTACATATTGACCACTAGAGGTCTAGTGACTTTAAGTAAAACTCGCTGTAGGAGCCATTCAAAATTAATTGATGAGGAAAGATATACATATTATCAAATGGGCACACTTATCTTAAAATCTGTGATAAAAGTTACTCAACTGTATCAAATAAACAACAGTGAATTGAAATAATAGATTAACAAATCGCCAGTTAAGAGTTTTACATTTTACAGGATTAGAACAAAACTGTTAAATAAAAAAGACATAATTGAAAGTTTAATTTAGTTTTTTTCTGTTTATATATTTGTATTTAACTGCAAATGGTACAAGATCAAAATTATTACATAGAGAAACGTATAATATTTGCCTTTTTTTTACCCTTCCATGTTATTACTATACAGGGTGTCTCAGAATAACAGACCAGTTAACAGAAACATTATCCCTCTACCGATCCATCGACGAGGGAATCTTTGGTACAGATACTGCCGTCGAATGTGGTGGAGCCCCATTATGCATAAACCACACGTTAGCTTTGAGTAATAACGGCACATCTTTCAATAACTCTGGTTTTGCAAAAATTCTAAATAAATTTCCCCATTCAGTCTATTGGATAGAATAACAGAGCCAATAATAATACTATCAATAATCATTGATGCGAAATTCATGCTGATAATGTTTCAGTACACATGTTCGCAAGTGACCCATTTTTAAGTACAACGTCAATCCTGACGCCATCCGAGACGCAACAGGGTTCCAAAAAAGTCGACGACAGAGTGGCGCCAAGGACCAGGTACTTCTGCAAGCGACTCCACACCAAGACGACTCTCCAGCAAACGCTCAAACCGACAACACGTCTCTTTCCACAAACTTAGTTTTCAATAAAAATAGTTTATTTCTACTGTTGAGAGAGCGTTTTATTTTTGCTGTGCAGCGAAAGCAACCCTCAAGTTTGATAGCATGTGGATTTTCTTAAGCATACATACACATGTTCACTGTGAGTATTTATTATTTCGCTTCTAGTAAAACAGAATTAGCATGTACAGTGACTTAAAGATGATCTGTGGTCTTCTGTTGTACGCGTTATTCTGGGACACCCTGTATACAACAATCTGACTTATTGCGTGAAAAAAAAATAACCGATTGACGTCACCACCAAAGCCAATTATCTTATAAAATATGCCCATAAATTAGTAGGAACATCCAGCGAAGTCCTTATTATCTATTCATTAGCACTTCGATTGCAAACGACAGTCAGCTTTAAAACATCTGATCAATTTTCTGTTTATTATTTATAAAATCGCGAACAATTGATATGTTATGTGTGCTTTCGGATCAATTTTTGCCATTAACCGCAACATGCCAGCGCAATCGAGGCTATGTAAAATTCAGTAACTGAGCTTTGAAAACGTCCCGAAGAAAATAGTTAGTTTACCCTGAGTTGTTCTAAAACCAAAGTGCGAAATGAGTTCCGGAAAAAGAGGTAAGAATAATTTTCACTAAACTGAGAATTATTTATTTTTCACTTACTTCACTATGGGTAAAGAGCGATAGTCCCGCTCGACCCCCGCTCCATCTGAGGTCATTTTTCCTGCCAATCTCTTCAATCTTCAAATTGACCCTTTGCTACTTATTATTTTCCTTATTCTTTAATAACCTGGTGTATTTGCTTGTAGAATTTCATCAAAATGGTTTTATTAAGAATTACATAATAGAAGAACCACTTGGGTTCGAACCTGATGAACGGGGTTTGGGATATTTATATTTTACAAGCATGAAAAGACACAAGAATAAGATTGCGCAGGTAAATTGTTTTATTTCCCATACAGGGTGTTTTCTAAGTCTGCGTCATAACTTGGGGAGAGTCGAGTAGTGGTGAGATATGACCTACATAGCTTGCATCACATTCACTGAATTTTTGCCTTTTACTAGGTAAAAGCAGTATTTTTTAGCAAAATCCATAGTTTTAGGTGCGCAGTTAACTTTTCTGTTTCTGCCGCTAGTGTTTCTATATGTAATGATATTGTTTTATATTCATTATTTATAGTTTATTATCTATGTTGTAGTATCTTGCAGACACAGAGGAAGAAGACACTTACGACGATTTCTTAAGGAGGACAGTAAGAACAGCTTTGGAACTGAGAAAGAGAGACCTCAGTAAAGACGATGTGGTTTGTCTTTGTAGTTACAATCACAAGAACAGCGTCGTTCCGTTCGTAGCTTGCAATTTTCTGGGTGTTCGAGTGGCGTCACTAGATCCGCTTTTATCCTTAATGGATACAGCACATCTAGTTTCTGAAGTGAAACCAAAGATCATTTTCGTAGTTCCTGAGGCGCTGAAGCTTATCGAAACGTCTTTAAAAAAAACAGGTTTAGATATAGACATTTACAAACATCCACCTCTTGCACCCATTCAGTATGCTGCACTACTGCGATCAGTTCCAGTTTCATTCACTAAGATGCCATCATTGTTGCTCACTGTTATTGTAAGTGGTACATTTTTTAAAATCACCAAGATTGATTTTGCTTTAGCAATCTTGTCATGACAAAGAAACTAGTTATTTTATTTCTCTAGGTTTAAATATTGAAATCGTCTTATTCGACGAACTGGGAACCTCAGATAAGCACACCAACTTTTCAGAATTTTTGCAGTTTCAAGAAGAAGAAGAAACGTTTATTCCTGAATCTGTTTCGAGTCTACGAGAAACCGCAGTGATTTTCTTCAGTAGCGGCACCACAGGGTTCCCAAAGGGCATAGAAACCAACCACTATGCTCTCATATGTCAGTCTATCAACTACATGTAAGTATTTCTTTAACAGAATACAGTAAATTCTCGAATGATCAGATTCAGCGAATACTAGCAATGACATTTTAATGTGGTTTTTCAGTCAGTCTGGAAACTTAGGAAACGTTGCTCTCAGCTACACTTCTCTGTATTGGATCTCAAGCGTACTCTTTACTACAGCTACAATATTTACTGGTAGTGCTAGGGTTGTATGTCCCGCGTTCAATCCAAAGCAGTTTTGGCAACTTGTAGAAAAATACAAAGTAAGTCTTTATCATTCAGATTCAGGATTTATTGCACTAGTAAAATATATTCTCATTGTCTGTTGACCAGAACAAAAAGTAACGAGCGTTCAAATAAACACGTGGTCGAACTTGGCTCTGGTTGGCATTGGATGTAGGGAGTAGCTTATAGCGACCAACTTAACCTCATTTCTCAACGAGCTGTATAGCAGCTGTCAGTGTCAATAACGTTAATGACTATATAACTTTATTTTAAAGAATAATCGCGATAACAATAACAAACAATTAAAGGAGCTGCGGAAAGTTTCCCCCTCCTTGTTATAATAATAAAAAATGGTTTAAATCAGGAATAAGCACTTCAAAAATAGTGTTTTTAAGGTAAGGCCACAAAAAGAAATCACACGGCGTAATATCACATGACCTCGGTGGAAATTCATGTTCAGCATTGAGACTTATTAGTCGATTTTGGAAAACTTCCCTCAACATATTCATCGTCTCGCCTGCCGTATGTGCCCTTGCGCCATCTTGTTGAAAGTAAAAGTTTGTAATTTCGTTTTCTTCCAGCTGGTTAACAAAAGGAGCGATAATTTCTTCTCTATACCTTTGCGCAGTAAGAGTACCATTAAAAAAAATAGGTCCATAAATCCTCCTTCGATTGAGAGCACACCAAACTCCAATTTTTTGAGCGTGTAGAGGGCCCTCGACAAAAAAGTTATCTGGTTTTTCAGAAGACCACATTCTCATATTCTGTGAGTTTACGTAACCACTTAAATGAAACCAGGCTTCATCAGAAAAAAAGGTGATATTATGAAGTTCACCGTAGTTGTTTAAAAACCATTCACAAAATACAGCCCGTCGCGGAAAATCAACTTCATGAAGTTCTTGCTGACAAGTTAAACGATAGGAGAACAAACGCAAATCTTTTTTTAACACTGTGTGGCAGGTACCGACTGATACTCCCACCATTTGTGATAAAACACGTACAGAAGTTCTTGGCGCATTTTCCATTATTTGTTGGACATTTTCTTTTAATTCTTCAGTCCGCTTTTTAGGTCGGCCGCTTCCTTCTTTTCTTGTTACACTGCCCGTTTCACGAAAAACATTAACACAACGCTGAACTGCACTTTGAAAAATTTTGTACTCAACAACGCCGGGAAATTGATTTTGAAATTCTATGAAACATTCCTCAATAGAATACTTCCATATTCCATCAATCTTGCGTCCATTTCTAAAGTAGTACTCTATGATAAACACTTTTTGTTCTTGCGAAAACACCATTTTAAACGCTTTTTAAAACGAAAATATTCAAATTGATAGCGGCAGCACGGCAAATAAAACAACCAGCAATATCACTACATCTTTCCCGCGCAAAATTAAATTTGACCTTGCTAATGTCAGTTGGGTAGGAAAAGTCAGGGCTGTATTTGAAATATTTATAAGTTATGAATTTCCTTCAACAGAGTTGTAATATAAAATTTATAATATTAATGGATTGTTAAATATATATACTCATTATACCCGTATATTTACTTGTTACTTTATATATTTTGACTAAATCAACTAGTGTCTTTCGTACAATATATATAATTATAGTAGTATAGGTAAGTACAAAAAAATATTGCACTTAAAATATTGCAAGAAATTTAAAGATAATGTGTGTAATGTGTGGCTGAAAAGTTATTTGATGATTTTTAATAATAAATAAATAAATATATTGGAACTACTATTTTGTAAAGGGAAATTAAAAAAAAAACATTTATTTTAATAAGTCTTAAATTTTATTCCATTTTAAAAGAACTTAAGACTAAATCATAACTTAAATAAATTAAGTATGTACATTTATGAATACTTAATGATCACAAATGACGCCATATAATTAATTTGTTTTTATTTATATTTTGAAAATTTTTGTTTATATCCTTAAGAGTATAATACAATCTTAGCCTAATATATAACAATATTACATATGTTTTTGGAAAATCTACACAAGGATGGTCATAATTATTACAAATGGTCAAAAAGTTTGTACATATGTCAGATTCTAAAATAATTTTTTCAAAATTTTTTTGGAAAATTATTTCCAAATTTGAAATAAAATCTACAAACTTGTCATGTGGATTGTGCAAATTTCCGAAGATATCACCATCAGCGTTTTTGTACGCTTTAAAATAAATATAAAGCGAAGAGTCGTCTAACTCTTCACGTGCCTTTGAATAATCTATGCAAACTACGGTAGTAGCCGAATACCCTGAAGATCCTTCCATTGTGGGAAATAGTGTTGGGGTTGCGTCTGAATTTAGTCGGCTCCGATCTTTATTCGCAAACATTTGGGACTCAAAGTGTTCACTACAAAGTCTATAGTTTTTATAAAGACTATCCAACTTGTCCAGTAAATCTTCCCGGTTGCTGGCTATTGCCCATGTCCTACTTCTGTATAAAAAAAATAAAACATCAATTTTTAGGCCAAGATTCATTTTGGTTGATTAAACTTATGGTTGGTTTATAAAAACGTATTAGTCCTAACTTATCCGTAACTTAATCCTAATCTTAGTCCTAAAAAGTTAAATGTACAGAATGTAATGTATTGGTTTATAAAAATCTTTTAACCTTGCCCTACCTCTATATATTATATTTTGTACATTTAACTTTTTAGGACTAAGATTAAGGTTAAGTTACGGCTAAGTTAGGACTAATACTTTTTTATAAACCAACCATTTTAGATAAGGATGTTATATGTAGGTTATAATGTCAATTTAATAATTGGTGTAAAAACTATAATCTTTTCACATTTTAGCACTACACATACCTTGTTGTATCAGCAGGAAATCTAAAGAAACTTTTCTTTGAAGAATATCTCTGATTTCTACAACTTCTCACTGCACAAACACCATGACTCATTGTCTTATACATTGTTATTATAGTCTTACACTATGTCAGTACTACACCAAATTATAAACAACTATTCACAAACAACTAATTCAACAAATGCACGCCTATGACTTTACTGCAACAGCAAAGTGAAATAAACTAAACTCGGTTATAGACGCTACGACGCTACTGACAGCATTTTGACGGATTTCCTACCAAGAAATGTCATGC
Organism: Anoplophora glabripennis; assembly: GCF_000390285.2. Taxonomy (NCBI): domain Eukaryota; kingdom Metazoa; phylum Arthropoda; class Insecta; order Coleoptera; family Cerambycidae; genus Anoplophora; species Anoplophora glabripennis. The sequence continues at coordinate 950,964 of NW_019416313.1, forward strand.
GCGAGAACGTGCGCAGATGTGAAAAAAGAGGATGTGTTATTGCTGGTTGTTTTATTTGCCGTGGTGGCGATATAGCACTTTGACAGATGACGTTTAAGTTCATTTGCTATACGCTACGCCCTACGTCCAAATTTTCAGAACCAAATTGACCACGTTTTTATTTGAACGCTTGTTATAATTTACTTGACTCTTGAATTGTACAGTTCCTATTAGTGAACTCAGTTGATTGATTCTACCACTCTTGCACTCACGAAAATTTGTTTTGAATCTTTAGAGATGCGAAAAGCCAAATTTTCTCTGTAGGTAACCAATATGGCTGGTGCGCCATCCCAAGCCGTCGACATTATTAAAGCGGGTCGACCTGACGGTCTTGACACCACCAGCTTCGTAAGTTGCATGATTGGAGGCGCCACTATGTCCAAAAAGTTCACCTTGGAGCTTCGGGATCTACTACCAGGGACCTTCGTCGCTATGGCCTATGGACAGACAGAAGTGGCAGGTCTAGTCACCACTTTCCAGATCAAGCATGTGAAAGACGCTCTAGCGCTGCATTACAAACCGGAATCTGTAGGGAGGCTTGTGCCTGGGATGAAGTGTAAGGTAAGGGTAAGAGGTAAGGATAAGCAACAAGTATTTAAATCCCTCCTACTAGGTTGTAGACTTCGAAACGGAAAAGTTATGTGGTCCCAACGAAAGTGGGGAGCTGATGCTGAAAACTCCAATGGTTATGAATGGGTATTACGGTAGGGACTCCTCCGAATCCTTCGATGCCGATGGCTGGTTGAAGACGGGAGATGTGGTGTATTACGACGAGGAAAAGTTCTTCTACATCGTGGACCGCATCAAGGAAATGCTGAAGTACAGGTCCTGGCACGTCGCGCCTGCAGTGGTCGAAAAGGTAAGTTCATTCGTTCCAAAAATAATGTAAAATGTACATTATAGCTTTTCAATATTTTTAGATAGTCCTGGAACATCCAGCCGTTCAGCGAGTAGTGGTGATCGGAATCCCCCACGAGGAAGATGGGGACCACCCCATGGCGGTGGTTGTCCTGAATCCCGAATATGCGGAGTCGATCACAGAAGAAGACATCCAGGGGTTTGTTGCTGAGAAGGCACCGGATCGCATGAGACTCAGAGGTGGGGTCAAGTTCGTTTCGAGCATCCCCATCACACCCTCAGGGAAGATGAAGAGGAAACATATCCGCGATATGGTAATGAACGGGTCAATTTGAATCGAACCGAGCTGTGTTTTACGTAGTATTCGTATTTTGTAGTGTATTAAGTTTAGGTTAATAGATAATGAACAAAATAAATTGTATTTTATTTCTTTCCTAGCAAAATTTTCAGTGTATTGTTGCTTCTCCCTTCAATCATCGCGTTCTTATCTACGAGCCAATTTGTATCTTGAGAATGATTTTCAAAATTCAGAAGCATTAACTTTGGTGTCGTTGTGAACAGTGGTCACCACTTTCGCTTCACGGCGATTTTACATTATTTTATTTGGTTTAATTAAGCTGCCCTACTACGTATTTTATCCTCAGGTATACCTCTATGCCGGTTTTGTATTAAAAAGTGTATTTTTTATATTGTGTGAAAATTGTAAGTACGAACCTGAAATGTACGAATTACTCTCGGACCTTAATCGTTACTGTCAATAGAGGAGCTACTGTTTCTTTGTTTTTCAATTTCGCAGCCAGCTATGAATGAAATGTGTATCTTTTTCTAAATAAACCTAATTCTCAAGTCAGTGTTCTGTCTATTACATGTTATTATGTATACAAAATACATATTCCTTGTATCAGAAAATTGCGGACTAAGAAGTAATTAAGTAAAAAATAGTAATTAATTAAGTAATCAGTTAGTTTTTAACCTTAATTTTTTTTTCCAACTTTGAGTTGAGGATAATGTGCTCTATATCTTACAAAGTAAATAAATTATTTTAAATATTTTGTTTCATAATTAAACACTTAGCGACATTTAAGGCCAATTATAAATACTCGTAAATTTTAGTACACATAAAAAAACTATATGAGCAACTCGTGCCTCCAATAATTTTCATAGATTAGTATTTAAGATAACATCTTTTTGTGATTCGTGTTTAAGTATGACTAACAATAATTTTTAATAATATTGAATTTAAGGATATTGCAGAAATATACAGGGTGATTCATAAACGATGACCAAAAATGAAACCTCGTATTCTTTGGTGAATTTTAAGGGTAGTCTTTCGTATAAATTTTTTATCTAGGGCGCTTCGTTAAAAAGATACGGGGTGTTACACTTAAAAAAATATTTTTAATTTTTTTAAATAATTTAAAAACTAGGAAGTGAAATAATTTAAAATTGGGCACATGTATTTATGTAAATATTCTCCAAAATCTGAGGCCCTTTTCTAAAATTTAGATGCTCCAGTGGCGGAGCTACAGGGTGGCATACTTTTCTAAGAAATTTATAACATTAGTCATCATTTTAATGATTTTATGCTCAAAAATGCCTACATTTCCATGAACACAGGCGCGACATGGTTTTAGTAACGAAAATGTAATATTTATTCTTTCTTCTAATTGTTTAGGTGTATTAATTTGTTCACTGTATATCAGCCGTTTAATAGTAGCACACCACAAAAAAAAATCCAGTGGGTGGAGATTCGCTGTTTTCAGTTCGTTTTTGTAGGTTCTCCTTGAAAATCCGGCATAAGAGAGTAGTAATTTGTAGAAAACTGAAAGACGAATCCGAAAATATCATTGTTGTTACCGTAAAGCAGTGGCGCACTATTTTACGTAGAAAAATATACCACCTTGTAACTCCGCCACTGAAGCCTCTAAATTTTAGAAAAAGGTCTCAGATTTTGGACAATGTCTACATAAATAGATCATTAAAAAAAAATTAAAAATATTTTTTTAAGTTCTTCCCATGTATCTTTTAAGCGTCTTAGATAAAAACTTTATACGAAAGACTCCCCTTAAAATTCACCAAAGAATACAAGGTTTCATTTTTGGTCATCATTTGTGAATCATTCTGTACATTTTTTGGAGTCAATATAATAATAATTATAATAAATTAATAAGTCAAGGGAATTAATTCATAAAGTATAAATAAATCCAATTCATTTTATCAGTTTATTACACAGCCCCACAGAAAAAATATCTGTACCAGAGACATGTGATTATAAATAATATCTTACTTATCCCTCTAAGGGTTGGAAATCATCTACAGACTAGGGTCTTACTTACCCCTTAGTCACACATTTTTCTATTCAATATTATTACCTGAATTTTGTTACCGTGGGTTTTTGAGGTCGCTGATTACGAATCTGAAGTCCAAATCCAAAAATTCCTGTTGGCAGTTTTTAAAATCGACATGCAATGACGAATATAAGGTTTTAATTCGGAAAATCTTAAATCCAAAATGACGGATTGGAAAGTATCATAGAACTTGGCACTTAGCACCCAAAGAGAGAAATGAATGTTTAAAAAATTGAGTGATTTGAGTGAAAATAGGTAAATGTTTAAAAATGAGAAACAAAGAATATAAATTCGATTTGCTGTGTGCTGTCTCTTTCAAATACTCTTATCAACCCCAGCAAGCAAGGAGTGGTATCATCATACACTTAAAGGGAAATATAAGACGCACAAAACGAGTAAGATTTTAGAGCTAAAAATATAAATTTGTTCATCCAAGTAGCAAACTAATGGGGCGTTATTTGTCATCCCTGCAACTTAGAATTTAGTTTGCGTAAGGTTCAAAACACGTCGTTTCGAATTAAATCTGTTGGAAACCGTTTTTGATGTATTACGAGCAAAGCTATTGAAAATTTGGTTATCCACTTATTTCTTCCTCATCTTGTAAGTCATTTTAATAGATACAATTTAATGAAACCACTGTAAGTTAGAAACAACATTCTTGGGCCTATCTCTAGTGTTTAAATACATTGTTAAGTGTTTATTTGGACAAAGCCATGAATAGGTCCTCGAACTGTTTACTGAAAATTCCATACACCTGCGGGAAATATACAATTTGATAAATGTGACCTAAATAAGCATTCGTGTACTGACTGTGTTGTAACTTGTATTTTCTAGTTAATAGTTTAATTTTCTGTATTCGATGTAGCCCCTTTATTTTGGACGCAATTTTATTTTAATTTTTCTTCAATAACTTCATGATTAAGTAGTATCATTCATATATGGGAGATTTCTGGCATAAGAAATTGAAATCTTGTTCGAATTTATTGTAAATTATTAGAGTTAGGTAGGAATGCTTTGACTACTACAGTAAGGGGCGTGCTTTAGTTGTCACTGTTGCTGCTGCTGTTGGTGTTGTTGTTACTGTTGTAGTTGTTGCAGCTGTTGCTGTTGTTATCAATAGAATCAATAACAACGACTGCAACTGCAGCGTTAACTAGAACTAGTAGTTAACTACTACTACGGCATCAATAACGACGACAACAACAACAGAAGCATAAGCACCAGCAAGATCAATAACAGCAATAACAACGGCATCTAATCTAAGGCAACGATGTTGATAACGCTCTAAATTCTTGTTACTTGAACTGGTTTCCTTAGTCGACAGTGTGCGTAAGGAGGTTACGAAACGTTCTATCGAGTTAGGAAGGAATGCTTTGACTACTACAGTAAGGAATCTCCGACTACTTAGGAATTCTCTACAGTACTTTACGTGGATTTTAATTGTTATAACTTTTTTGTACACCGGTAAATTGATATTTTTTTTAAATTCTTATTCTCCGACATGTTTTCTGAAAAGAGATATATTTGGTAAACGTCCTTTTGAACAATCGTTTTTTGGATATTTGGATTTAATCTACCTTCATATCTTTTATTTAGAAACTTCTATCATCGCGGTGTGATACATATGAGAGCGTTTTGTTTCTATATAATTAGCCATGTCGTGACAGATACCTTATCAGGGTGAATAGCAAAAGCACTTACTATTACAAATTTTTAGATAACCACAATATGAATTTCAAGGTAACTTTATTGCCGCTGAGTGGCAAGAATTATCAAACCAGGATCAGTTTCTCTTCATCAGTGAGGTGCTTCAAATGTTATATTATATATTGACAGCATCAGTATGTCTTACGTTATTGAAAATAACATTATCAAAACTGAGCCCGTCGAGTTTGATTTCGCAGCGTTAGGAGGTATGGGAAATATAATTTTTAAGGCTATGAAGAAATATCGACAAAATATTGCTCTGGTAAGAAATTATTGGTTTAAATGTCTTCATTTGGATCGTAGACTACCATTAAATTTTACAGGGAGCATACAGGGTGATTTGTTTTGTAGGGGTTGAAATTAAAAAATAATATGAATTGTACGCCGTATACTGAATTTTTAGATATTTTTGAGCAAAATTACAAATTATTTTCACTGACTGGTCACCAAAATTTAGTCACAGAGTTAACTGTTTTAACATTTCAGATTAATCCAGACGACGGCAGGCAGAACACCTACGAATATATCCTACAAAATGCAATTCGAACAGCAATAGCGATGAAGCAGAAAGGGATAAAATCCAGAGACATAGTGATGGGGTCTTCTGATAACCACTTGGATGCTTGCGTTCCCATCCTTGCCGCTTTATTCTTAGGCGCTATACCATGCCCCATGGATCCCTGTATAGCACCTACGGAGGTGATACATATTATCGACCAAGTGAAACCAAAACTGATTTTCACCATACCTTCATCTTTGAAACTCATCAAGGAAGCTTGCCATGAGCTTAATGTGGATATTGAGATAGTTGTCTTTGGGTCTCCAGAATTCCGATTCTTCACAGAACGACAAAATGGCGAGGATGGATTCGAACCAGTCATCTCACAAGATCCAAAGGAAACAGCTGTCATCTACTTTTCAAGTGGAACGACAGGTTTAGCAAAAGCTTGTTGCTTAAGCCACGCTTATTTTATCAAACAATCCAGTTTGGTTCCTAGCGATATTGCCGAAGAGAATTTGGACCTGGAGAGGAGAAATTTCGAATGGTTGAAGTTTAAGAATGACGGTACGTTTCTGTCGTACTGCCCCCTGTACTGGCTAACAGCGGGTAAAATTATCTTCGAAATGTTTATAGTAGGAGGTACGTGTGTCCTTGGAAAGAAGTTTGACTCCGACCAGTTTTGGCATATAGTCGATAAATTTAGGGTAAGTTATCCTAAGGAACCTTTAAATGGAATATGCACTATGAATCAAGATACCAATTTAATTTTTAGGTATGTTTAGTCATGCTTTCTCCTTTCGCCATATCAGAATTGGCCAAATACGGTAAACCTCCCAACTTCAACGCGGACAGTTTGGTAAAGATTCTTACAGGTGGGGCTGTTTCCCAAACAAAGTACTGGAAGCTACTTCAGGACATTCTGCCGGATATAGATATCCTTCAAAATTACGGGTTGACAGAAACCGGGGTAATTGCTTATTATGAGGCCTACAATAAAGTCCATAGGGAACATTACATGACACACCCTGAAAGTATTGGTTTTCCAGTTCGAGGGGTTTGGTATAAGGTAAGGAATTTTAGGCATATTGAATCAATCGTACGAATTGTTGTAGTGTTTTGATCCTCTTTATAAGAGTAATCTCTTATTCATTCATGATTCACATAATAATTAACTGGACTTCTTGTTGAATCAAAGAAAGAAGACTTTTCCATTCATTATGTTAATTGCTTTTCTTCCTCCAATGTCCAGTTTCTACAGATGTATTCTTGTTTCCTTCTAACCAAAGCACTTTCAACTTGCAGGTCGTAGATCCGCAAACAGAAAAAGTCCTCGGACCAAACCAAGAGGGAGAACTATATGTGAAGTCAGAGTTCTTCACAAATGGCTATTACAATCAACCCTACGACGACGTTTTCGACACGGACGGTTGGTTCAGAACTGGCGACGTGGTGTACTACACTGACAATTGTGCATTGTACTTTACCAACCGATTGAAGGAACTGATGAAGTACAGGCAATTGACGGTCTACCCCTACGTCTTGGAAAAAGAATTGCTGAAGCATCCGGCAGTTGCTCAAGCTGCTGTCCTAGGAATTCCGCACGAGGACGATGGTGACCACCCAGCTGCTTTCGTGGTTTTGAAAAGTGATTCTGGGAATGTGAAGGCGGAGGAGATTAGGAAGTTTGTTGATGAGAGGGTCCAGGACAAGGCGAAGCTAAGGGGTGGGGTTAGAGTTGTGGATAGTTTTCCTACTACCTCCACAGGAAAACTGAAAAGAGTACAATTAAGGAAAATGGTATTGGAGGAGTAGAAATATACAAGTGAAATGGCGAGATTTATTTATCTACTACATTCTACAAGAACTAGTTTGTTACTGTTATAATTATTTATGTTTTTATTTGCTTACATATTTTTATTGTACTTGTTATGTCGGTTTTAATCCAATTTGGCAATTGTACAATTGTTGTATGTATCTTTGTTTGGTTTTGGTTTGGTTGTTAGCCCATTGGATAATAACTAAATAAATAAATTATTATAAATTAGTGTTCTGAATAACACATGAAAACTTTTGTTTTGTGGAGTCATCTATTCTGCGCCTTTACTTCTAGAGAAATATTTTTTTTTAATTGGGTTATTATGAAGAATTTTAAGACAGAAGAACACAGCAGTTGCTCAAGCCGTTGTCCTAGGATTGCCTCATGAGGAAGACGGTGATCATCCTGCTGCTTTTGTCGTTTTAAAAGAAAATTGTGAGCACTTAGATGACAGATGACGTCAGAAAGTTTGTGAATGAGAGGGTCCAAGACAAAGCCAAGTTACATTACCCTCTCAGTTTTAGAAGGAGCTTAGGCCATCTGCCGCCAGGGGCTTAAAAAACCAGTGCCTACCATGATATAATTTCCTGTAAGTTATGAAACTTTGTTTACAATTCATATGAATTTTAACTACAACATCAATAGTAAATAATTCTAACAACTTCTAGAGGTTAGGTTGCGGAACAAAAGACTTTAAACTGTAGTGCCACGAGGACATACGTTATCGTTGTAGCAGATACCTAAAAAGAAAAGGAAAATGCACTATATTTATATAAATTACTTTTGTTAGTACTAAATGCTCTTTTTGTGGGAACTTACAGAAGCTAGCAAATTTATTCCTAGAGGAAATAAATCTGCAGCCATTAAATTAGGTTTCTCTGTTTCCAAAGTAATTAGTAGCATTTCTACCTGAAAATTAAATTATTATACTAAATTAAAGAACGATATCAAACAAACCTGTAGTATCTCTTGAGCACCCAATTTGGTGGTCTTGTATTTATGTAAAAACGATATTAGATTTTGGCTCTGAAATTTAAAGTCACTATTAATATTTTCTATAAAAATTACTTGACGTGAATTTTGGGACATCTTTTACTTACCCAATCAGCCATTGTGCTACCAAGCCAAACAAAAAAGGGAAAACCAAACCATACAAAAAAGTTATCCATTTCGCTGTAGTTTACTGTTAGTATATCTACAATTTCATTGTCTTTAATGTAAGCATAATAGAAGTAGGATTGGACACACATAAAAACCCCATAAATAAATTCTTGTCCATAAAATACCACGTTACCAAAAGACTTGAACTGATTCTTGTAGTTCCTGCAAGTTATTAAGTAGAACTTTTGCAAATATTGAAGTTTTTTAAGAAAATCAGTCGAAGAAGTGTTAGAACTTTCTAATTCATCAATTTCTTTCCTCAATATATCCTGAATTTGTTTGTAACATTTGTCTAGACACAACCAGTACAAGACTATGGACATTCCTCCAATTATGGCGTAATTCACATAATTCAAAGTCCTGAGAGCAAAAGCAAGAGACAGGATAACGTTTTTTATGGTAAAACTACGCCATATAGAGTCTAACAGGTATACCACGATGAAAATAGATGAACTGCAGGCAAGCAGTAGCGAAACAAGACGGAAAATTGTTGTACTATTTGCAGTCAGAATGGTGTCTATGCCAAATAATCTGCGTTTGTCTATGATATCGATTAAAAGGTTAATAAACTTGATAGTGCTGCTTTGGTTAATGTAGAGGGTTAAGGAGAAAATCGTCGAATTAAGGAATTTCACCACCAAAACGGCGTATTTGAAAGTGTTTTTAAAATGCAAGTTGTCATCAACAAACAGCTCATATACTGATATTCCCAGCCCGATGAGAATGAAAAAATTAAAAATCAGATAGACAGCAGTGAGAAGTTTGCTTTCTCTTATTCTTGGTTCTTTAATTTTCTCATCAGTATGTTGACATTCTGGTTTCGCAAGGAACGACGAAGAAAATCCAAAAATTATGGTAGGTCTCAAAGCACATATCAAACAGTCACTAGTACCGTTCGCAAACATATTTATTAACTTCATGTTATTTCCAGTGCTTTTTAAATTGTACTGTTTTTGTACTAATTGGTTTTTAATGTTTTGATTCATGAGAAATATCAATATCTGATACCTATACCTTATCTGTCGCAGCAGGAGTTGTTATTGTAGTACAAAAATACAGAACTGTCTAATAATTTAGTATCAATCGATAAATTAGATATTAACAATTCATAGCTGCAGAAGTAATTCAAGCAGTTGGAAATTTGTAAAGAAAATCGTGTAGGTAGCTATTTTACATTTCTGTTTTTACCATATACAGGGTGTTCCACCTAAGAAGGATTCTTCTGTAACTCACAATCAGTAACAACTGTGAAAACTGCAGATTTGTAACTCTTACGGATTAGACGCTATCTAGCCTCATTTAGAGAGCTGAAATCGTGATTTTTTTCAAAAACAACTGATTATCTAGAAAACGGTAAGTTTTAAACACCATGTACATTTAATAAACTCTATCTAATATTAACCCAGGAATGTAGGTTATGTAGCGCCTACGCGAAATGGAACACCCTGTAAAGCTAAAAACATTTTCTTTAGGTGGCCCACATGATTCCAGGCAACTTTCATTAAAACCATTTTTTTTATAGATTTTACCGTTGCAGAGTTACAGAAGAATCCATTTTTCTAGTGATCGAAAATGAACCTTCTAGTCAAAAGTTAGTTCACAATCTTGTAAATGTAATGTTTGAGGCACTGAAAAGCTGATACTTGCAAGAGTTCTTAAATGTACAATCGTATAATCTGACACAAATAATATTTGGAAAACATCCTATACATTGCGAGGGTTTATATAATTTCAATAAGGAAACTGAAAAATAATACTGACATGCTTCTAAGTGAATCACATTTAATTTCAACATCTATAGGTATATAATTGTGACATACTTTTAACAAAAGTAATAATACTAAAGCCTTAAATCCTTGATTGTGAAGAATATTCGTAATACCCTGGTTTAGAGATTAGGTGGAAAAAGAGGCATGAAATTGTAGTGCCACAAGGACGTATGTCACAGCAGAACCAGATGTCTAAAAACAAAGAAAAAACAAATTCAGTATGGGCATAAATATACATAACCTCTTTTATTTATTAACAGTTTAAGATCATAGAAAAAAAGTTAATTAAAAATGTGTTTAAAACTGTTTTGGAACTGCTGAAATACATGTATATTATCGCAGCGAGTACTTACAAAAAAATTCTGTAATACTTTTTACGAGTTTGTAGGTTCCTTATGAAGCCAGACTGTATTCCAAAGTCAGTTTGTAATACATTGTTGTAGTGATTGCTGTGTTGTTTTTCGAGAGTACATTTAATAGCCGTATTTCCAAGTTTTCATTAGAAAATGGCGCGTTTATTTACCAATCTTTGCTGTAGGGCAAGTACAACCACGTCGAGGTCGCGACGGTGCACAGTGGGACGAAACGCCACTGTCGCATTCAAATTACTCTACACCCCACATAGTTCAACTGTTTCAGGTGATTTTTTTTTTCAAAATGTTCGTCTTGAATGTCCCTATCGATCCCTCATTTGGGATTTTTGATTTCGGTCTTCATATTTTTTGAAAATTGACTCCAAAATTCTATTTTTATGAAAAAAAAAAAACTGATTTTCGGCGCAAATGTGGTCCTACATGGCGCAAGTTGATGTTTTTCGAAATTTTTTCAGCTGAAAATCTTCGTTTTGACAAATACTACAAAACTGTCTGCGTGAAAGTCGGGAAAAAAATTTTTCATATTCGCAAAAACGGTCATAATGTTCCAAAAATTTTCGTGGAGAAGCGATTTTTTAATTCGAAATTTCGCAACCTGGGGAAAAATTAGATGAATCAAAAGTTGTTTAGAATCACTCGAGGAATACTCAAAAATTTCCATACTATGTTACAACGCGTGCGAGCGAATTGGATACGTCGCGCTGAAGCTTGTGTGCAAGTAAATGGTGGGTACATCGAACATCTTCTATGAAAAGGTCAGGTAAGTCAGATTTTAAAACATAAATCCATGTATTTACTTCATTTTGACATAAAGGACATGTGTCAAAAATATTTGACATAAGTTCATTAACACCCTGTATTGCTGAAAAATTAAAATGGAGACAAAATCTTCGACATTAGCTTTGTTCCTAGAGCAATCACAAGCGCATGGGTGTTGTTTCGAATCAAATGCGATTGCGTTTGACTGTTGGAGACAGATTTCAATGCACTATGAACAAAGCTAATTATGGTTTTTGATACATCTCTATACTTACAGAGGCTAGTAAGTTAATTCCTATTTTATACATATTGGATGCCGTCAATATAGGCACCTTTGTTTTCAGGGTTATCAGCAACATCTCCACCTATCAAAGCAAATACATATATGAATATTTCAGTATATAATAGCTACGAAATTACGATGTTAGACAAACCTGCGAGGCCTCTGTAACAGTCAGTTTGTTTATCTTGTATTTGTACACGAACGATATCAGATCTTGACTCTGTAAATCACATTAAAATTCAATTAAGATTAATGTTCAAAAAATAATGTATCAAGGATGAACAAAATTGTTGTCTTGTTTAAATTGACATTTCCTTCTATTTCATAAAATGCCGAACTATTAAAAAACTTACCATGAATTGTATGGAGTTAATTTGCAAACAAATGACAAATGTCGTGACTGCCAGGAAGATATGGAAAAACTTCGAGAAGAATATAATCCACGCCCCCTCCTCGCCAACGGTCTTAAAAGCAAAGAAGTACGCTTGCACCACGGAAATTACAGTAAACGCGAACTGTCCCGAATAAAATAAGACAGTCCCAAACCCAAAGACGTACTTGTAGTTGTTGCAAATCGCGATGTAGAACTGCTGCTGAAACTGTAGTCTCTCCTGAAACGAGATGCAGACTAGCATTTGCCTCTGGAGGGGTTGTTTCAGTATCTTGTAAATATTGTCGTAGCAGGCCTTAAACAGAACCCTGTAGACCATTAAAGTGGTTATACCGTACACCGCGAACGACATGGCGTTAATATTATTGACGAGCATACTCGTTGCGAAGAGGACTGACTCCACACTTATCTCCTTTGGTGTGGTGGTGACAAAAATTACGAGGCACACGGTGAGCATGACGTAAAACAAAAACGACGACCACAGCCGCAGCGACCGGGTGAGTCTTTTGGTCAGCACCGAATCTACACCGAAAAACTTGCTCCTGTCGATCAACGTTATGATGCCGTTAGTGTACTTGATGTGGCGGCTGTTGCTCCTTAGGACACCAAACGTGTAGTTCAGGGTGTTGATGTAGTTCGGCAAAATTATGATGTAGTAGAATTTTGGCTGCACGGACAGGTTATCGGTCTTGTACAGCTTGTATACGACGTAAATCACGTCTGCTAGCAAGAATAAATTGCAAAGCTTCGCCAGAGATGTGCTGGCGAAATTTTCTTCGATCCTGGGTTTGTCAGTGTCATTAGCGTGGGGACATTTCGGCTTCCCAATGTAAGTTATTGTAAATCCAAAATAAATCAGTGGTTTTATTGCGCATATTAGGCAGTTTTTCACGTTCCTTTTGAAAAAGTATTGAAACATGGTTGTATTTCGACAGGTGCAAATGGATTAGCGACAAGGAATGAGGAAATAATAAGGATAATGTCTATTTGATGGTGTGATCATTATTTGAATACATATTTTCCTGCGGCGCCAAATAAAACAAGTTCTATTTGTAGTATGAATTGAATATGAGGGGTTGTTTACATATAATTATGCCGTTTAGTCACTGAATACCTATATGAGTTTTAAATATGCTGTAATAAATTTCATGAAATTTGTCTTGGATAAATTTCTATAACATATAAATATAATAATGTTTTATTTTTCAAATATTTCAAAAGCGACAAAGTGCCATATTAACTGAACAGCGAAGGCTAACTACGTTGCCCTTTGTAAGCGTTCGGAACAGGATCGGATTCTGCTTAAATTTAAACTTATCAAACCATGGTTATACTTAAAGTTTATCTAGACTCATACAGATTATAAAATTCTTCTACTGGTAAATTATCGTCACTATATACTCGTACACATATACAGCGTGTCTCACTAGTGCGGGAAAGTCCAATATCTATGTTAAAATGAGGAATATATGAATTTTTCTTTTTACTGTGTTGCCAAACACACATGTAGTATCCAAAACAGTAAATTAACATCTTGCATTTCTAACAAAATTAATAAAGACCTAGTTAAATTAGTAATTAACCGATCAAAATGTCTGCCATTTTACTCTAGACATTGAGCAATTCTACAACGAAAATTGCTTGACACATTTCGCAGCATTTCCGGAGTTACGGTTAAAAAAGCATTTCTTATATTTGCCCGTAAATCTTCTACATCTGTCGGAGGAGTTTTATACACCCTGTCTTTTATATAGCCCCATAAAAAAATCAAGACGACAGGTCTGGGGATCGGGGAGGCCATGGAATTGGACCGTCTCTACCTAACCTCTTGTCTGGATACAAACCATTTAAGTATTCTCTAACCTGAAACAGTTTTTCTATGAATTTACATAATTTACATAATGAGAAAACTTGCCGCCAGTGTGAAATGTGCAGGGGCATCATAATGTTGGAACCACTGGCTGTTTAAGTCATCCGGAGGAATATGTCCCTGCAATTGGAGCAAGTCGTTTTGTAAAAATTGCAACCCATTACCAGTTAAGTTTCCTTCAAGAAAATGTGGTCCAATGACATATTCTCCGCATATTCCCGCCCAAACGTTGACTTTAAAGCGGTGTTGATGACCGTTTTGTCTTATTAATCTGGGATTATGATCGGCGTAATGGTGATAATTATGTCGATTTTCTCGACCAGTATTGCCAAAGGATGACTCGTCAGTAAATAACACCTTTGAAAAAAAAATTCATCTTGTTGTAGCTTTTGCTTCTGAAAATCTTGCTGTGTTAAGAATTGGTGATGCTCAGAATGATAGGGGTGGAAGTTGTTTTTCTTTAACGTTCTATTAACCACACTTTTGGAAATACTAATTTCATCACTAATTTCTCTGACGCTTGTAGATGGATTTTGGACTGCACATCCCAAAATGTCAATTTAACTATCCTGATTACTGCATGCGTGTGTTCTTGTTGTCTTCTCATAATTTGCATTTGCCGTTCTATCAAACTTCTCCTTCAATTTTACATAACACTTTGTACGAGGATATCTGTAAATCTGGATTATTAGTTTGGTAAATACTTGTCAATAAACATTTACCATGAGTTTTACTAATTGTTCTATTATTATTTATTTACTAATACTTCTTTAGAGTAATTCATTTCACAATTATTACTGTCGCTTTTCCATTAAACCTTATGTGAATCGAAAATTTTCCAGATTATCCTTTGACAGGAGCCTATTACGTTATTTTACATATAAGCTATTTGTAAACTTCGCATTTTTTCATAGAAATGAGATTTCATGAAAAAATAATGAATTTTGGTATAGGAGCAGGTATAGTAAAGTTGTAGAGAATTTAATTCTGCATCTCTTGGTATGAAAATATACAGGGTGTTGCATTTAAAAAAATCGAGATTTTTCAATTTTTCAATTGGCAATTTTGACATGATATTTTGATCACCCTGTATAACGCAGGCCAGTTTTTGGAGCATGATTCGGAAGAGTCATCCTTACTAAACATCTGATAAAAAGATGGGCTTAGTAGCTATTAGTATAACCTGTCAGTATCAGAAAACGTAAGCAACCAATATCGACTAGAAAAACCTTTCAAGCGAGATATCTCAAAAACTGTGAATATTTGACAAAAATTGTGAATATTTGAATAGAACTATTCTACACAAGTACCCTTTATTTTTTATGTAGAATCCGAAAAAAATATAAAAAATGTGTGTATCCATTTAAAAAACCAAAGTTGGTGTCTGGCCAGGAAAAGTGGAACACCCTGTATAGTAGTAAAAAGAAAAAAAACATATATTCCTCATTTTAACATAGATATTGGACTTTCCCGCAGTAGTGGGACACTATTAAGATTAAAATGGATAAAGATATTAAATTAGACACATCAAGTTAATAAACCAAAAAATAAAATTTATTTTCAACTTATCGTAATAATGATAATAATAATAATACAGTACGGCTGGGACTACTCGTATACACGTATCACAATACATTATTATGTTGCCAAGGCACTCTTAATTGTCTATCTCAATAAGAATAAATTAAGTTTGTTGTCTGGTAAACGTCAAAAACACCTACAAAAAAAATATAATTAATAAATACGTACGCCACTGTTTCCTCAACAATCGTTACCTGTTCAAGACTGCTTTGTCCTAGAGAGTAATCCTCTATATTACTATGTGTCCGTTTCGCCCTCTCCAATATACCGAACATCTGCGACCACGGGATTGACTTATCGGTCACATAGTAGTTCAGCAACTCCTGGTGTTTTTCCCTGAGCGTGGCGTTGGGGAACTGTTCCTTTATGAAGTCCTCCACCGGTTCCGTTTCGTAGTGCTGCTGGGTGGAATCCTCCAACTTCCTCATTTTAATAATGAGGGTGTATCCTTCTGCAAACTTGTTCTTGAGGTGCTGCGTGGAACCGAGGCATTTGAAATGGCCGTTAACCATGATGGCCAGCCTGGTGCACAGAGCTTCGCACTCTTCCATGCTGTGGGAGGTCAGGATCACGCATTTGCCGCTGTCGCGGATCTTGCACAGTGCGTTCCAGAGGTAGCGTTTCGTCGCCGGGTCCATACCTAGAAGAATATTTTCAGTAATATGATGAACGACTGAAGAGGATCAGCAGAAGCGCATGAAACAGTGTACTTGAAAGAATGGCAAAAACTGCCAGTATTTTATTCTGCTTTACCTGTGGTGGGTTCGTCAAGGTAGATTACAGGTGGATCTCCGATTAAGGAAATCGAAGTACTCAGCTTTCTCTTGTTTCCTCCACTAAGTTGTTTGACTTTCTTATCCAGGTGCCGTAGGAAATCGAACTCTCTCGCCAAAGTCTCTGCCAACTCCTTACAATCGCTGTAACGAATCCCTCTCAGCAAGGCGAACATAGTTATAGTCTCCCTAGCAGTCATGTCGTCCAGGAGTGCGTCGAACTGGGGACAGTACCCTATAGACTTCTGTACTTGCTTGATTTGGTTCTTCATGCTGAATTTATTCACCCAACCGTCTCCGTAAGTGATCCTCACGTCTCCGGTCATCATTTTGAACGTGGTGGTCTTGCCGGCGCCGTTAACTCCTAGCAAGCCGAAGCACTCAGAGTCCTGCACTCCTAAACACAAAGAGTTCACTGCCAGGAAATTTTTGTAGTACTTGGTGAGGTCACGAAGAATCAGGGTGTAGTTATTAGACAGTTCCTGTTGAGAGGAGTTTCTGATCTTCATCTTCTCTTCCGCCACGTCATTATCTTCGTCTACTATTTCTATTGGTCGTTTGGGGAAGTAGGTTTGTGATATGTAGTAAGTTATCCTGGAAAATACCTTGAATTCGATAGTTAGCAGGATAAGAAATAGAATCGCACCTCCGATGAATGAATAGAGCAAATTTCTGCCAATGCCAGGGGATTCCCATCTGAAGTAGCTCTCTTCAACTCCTATAAAGAGAAATAAACATACATTTTTAGCATTCGATTAGCTGTATAATTGCAAACTTACTTCTACAAGTGGTGTTGTACAAAGGAGATGTGCTGTTACAGACGTCGTTAATACATTGATCGCATATGTTTTTGAACGAGAAAAACGTGTAATAATCATTAATCCCTGTGCTTAAGGAGTAGTGCGGTAGAGCCAGGAATACCCAGTGGAGAGTATCTCCAATATATTCCAGGTTTAAGCCTGTAGTGGAAATGACTTGCACCACTAAGTAAGGTGCCACACCTGCAAGCAGTCGTCGATATACATTGTTTTGATCACAAAATATTGATGATATTTACCTGTGAAGGTATTAAACATTGTCATCCTGGTGTAACCTGTTGAGGGGACGTCAAAGAAATATCCTGAGATATACATCAACGGTAAGAAGGCCCAACCAAAGTAAAAGAATATCAGGAACATGATGCCTAAAATTGCAAAGGTAAGAGATGTTATAGACAACTCCAATTTTACGAATTACCTATTTCTTCTGCAGTTTTAAATCCGTCCTCCTGGAAAGCCAACAGAGTCAGCAAAACCACGATAATAGTCACTATGTAAGTAAACATGTCGCACAGCGCCGATGTTAACCAGAACACCAATACCTTCACTCCAGAAACAAACTGCAGATGTTTAGATTTGGAAATGTTTTCCCTAACAACAAAGAGCACGTAGAACGAGGCGACGAACGCCATGCTGAATCCTATATTGAAGGCTATCTGGAAACCCATACCTTGACCGGAAAGCATCTGTTGAATCTAAAAATTTAAGTAGTTTAAAAAGTGTATTAATGAAATGGTTGTAAAATCTTTTCTGCCGTAATTAATGACTTGACTCACCTGTGTCTCTGCAGTAAACGGCATGGGATGATTTGTAAATGTGATGGAGCAGTCGGGGCAGTTTAACATTTGCCTGTACATGGTATTCAGAGCCAACCCCAAGGATATGGCAGGTGAGTGGTAGGGATCGTTATTGAACCAGGTGGTTATGTGAGGAACACTTACATTCTCAATATATTCGACATCGAAAGAAGCACCTACTATGTAGCTCAATCGAACCCTAACTGGTACTTCCGCAGTCTGGAACAAAAATAAGGATAAGACACTCTCAATGAAATTATTGTTCAAAATTTACCAGGTGTAACATCCTGTCTATTACGTTGTTAGTCATTTCTGTCTTATAACTCAAGTCATTCAAAACGTTTAAATACGTTTCCGCGTAAGTCGATTCTGAAATATTCCCCACCAAAACCACTGGATTATCAAACCTGGCGAGATCCATGGGTAAAGCTGGTAAACTTCCTGTATTCTGCATATTCCGCATAACTATTATGGTGATGATGAGGAAGAGAACAGGCATAAGTATCTGGATCACCAGCAGAATCCAGGATCGGTATGTAGATAGAAACTTCTTCATTAGCATGGCAAAGAATTGGTTGATCAATAAGTTCAATCCGCCGGTATATGAGTCATGTAACCCAACGTTTACTAAAAAGAAAACATGTTAACTTATGTTGAATATATAAAAAGATGGCATAAAACTACATACTTTTAGCTTCTCCATTCGGCATATCTTCGTTTCTATAGGTGGCGTCGTGATTTATACCATCTCCGTCAGGACCATCTAACGCTCTCTTTACCATGCCATGGTCAGCACCAACTCTACAAAATCAGTCCCTTGTTTTTTAATACTCTTTTATCTGGAATCTAGAATCTATTATTGTGGAGAGCACTTGAGCCCCTTGTCTCTCTAATTCATTTAAGCCGTTAACCAACCTATTAAAGAGAAAAGGTGGTGCCGTTGCTCAGGGGATCTCTCTAATATAGGCCAAAGAAAGCAACGGTGTCCCTCTTGTTGACGAGACGTAGTGCATTCACATAGCACATTTAGTACTGCTTCGTATTCGTGTTCACAACCCCTACAAAGAGGTGTTTCACACATCCTCATGTAGTGAACATGTTTCCTTAGCCAACAGTGTCCAGTTTGAATACCTGTTACCTGGTGCAGATTCGACCTAGACGTGTCGAACGTAAACTGGGGAGAAATACTGTCAGTGTCTGCCTGCAGAAGGGCCATCTTCCTGATGACCCCATTCCATAGGCGACTCCTAACTTCTCCACATCCACATCCCATTTGAAACTAACGTTCTTGAGGTGAAGAATAGCAATATTATACCAAATATATGGACAACAAAAGCAACATCCACGAAAAGATCTTGATGATGAGTCTCATCACTACCCAGCTCAAAAACAAGGTAGTGTCAACACATTAGTACGTCAAGCAGGTGTCATCTCCAAGCTAGAACACTGCTCTTAGAGGAAATAGATCCACGAAAGCAATATTGAAGGATGTATCAGACGGAGACTTAAAAATAAGGAGAAAGGACGGAAAAATATCTGACAATAAGGAATATATAAGAATGCATAGACAATATGTCCGCATCTTCAGGACTCACAATACTAATACCATCTAAAACACCTCAAGGGACAATCTACTTGAAAGCTAGATGTAGACCAACGAGAAGATGTGGTAGCTCGAACTTGAGGAAGCGCAAGCGTCATTTGAAGACGTAAGACAATCAGCAATTGCAGAGTAGATACAAGACACGTCCTAGATCTGATGAGAGGTTTTGGGTAAGAATCTATAGGGAAACGATACAAATCCAAAAGAGATCGAGATTTCAGTGGAGACGAAGGTTGGAATTACAATCTGCAACAATTAATGTTTACAAGAAAGAAGACAACAAAGAAGAGAGTGTTACGTTTCCGGAAATTGCATAAGTTTAAGCTGACGACATGACAACTAACCTGGAGTTATTCAACCATAAAGGACAATTAAGTGTAAATTTGTGAAAATATAAGCGTCACGTAATACTTACTTCATAAATACCTCTTCTAAAGTCGTCAAGGAGATACCGTAGCTGAAAACCCCTAATCTCTCTGAATTGTCTTCTAGGTCTTTCAGCATCGGTTCAAATACAGACGACTGATTTTCCGTTAGCAGATACGTTAATTCTGATCCGATATTACCGTGTATCTATAAAGATATAAGTTAATATTCCAACAAACTAAAATATGTAAAATTGTTTACTTTAATGCCAGGAATATGTCTTTGCAACAGTTCAGTAACTTTCGTCACATCGCAGCTTTGTGACTTGTCTAGAATGAGGCTGTAGCCCGCCCCATATTTCTTTTTAAGGAAAAAACTGGAACCGCAACACTGCAGTTCTCCACCTGACATTATTGCAATCCTGTCGCCAAGGAGATCAGCTTCGTCCATGAAGTGAGTAGTCAGCAACATTGTACGCCCTAAAAAGCATTTATATTAAATCGACGGACGATGGTAAAGTTTCACTAATATCCTAATCCATAAATCATTTAATTAGTTAATAAGTTTTAGCAAGTTTTACAATTTTCAGATAGGTGCCTTGTCTAGTTCAATAACTAGAAGTGGACGTTATAAGCGAATTCTTACCTTCTTTCTGACATTGCAAGAGATCCCATAAAGCTCTTCTTGCCGAAGGATCCATACCAGCCGTAGGTTCGTCCAACATCACCACCTTGGAGTTACCACATAGTGCCATTCCCACGCATAACTTTCGTTTCATTCCACCGGACAGTGTCGAAGATTTAGAGCTTCTCTGAAATATAGAATACAATATATATTTAGCAAAATTCAAATATGTACAGCCTTACCTTGTCTTCCAGCTCCAGCAGGTTCACATACTTATCGATTTCAGCTTTAATTTCGTTTTTTCGAAGACCCTTCAACTTGCTGAAGAAGTACAAGTGTTCCGACACCGTCAAATCGTCGAAGATGATGTTGTGTTGCGGACAAAGACCTAGGCTGTTCCTTACGCCGTCCATTTCAGTTCGAATGTCGTAACCATTGACTGTGGCTGTACCAGCTGTGGGAGTTATCATTCCCGTGAGCATAGACATGGTGGTTGTCTTTCCGGCGCCGTTATGACCCAACAAGACGGTTATTTGGTCCTCGTACATATTGAGAGATAGTCCTTGGACGGCGGCGTTTTTGTTGAACTCCTTGCGCAGGTTTTTTATTTGCACACCGGTGCGCAAGTTCCGAGGTTCCGTCTCGAAGAATTCGCTTGCCACTGGATTGGTGCTGTTGTGGTCATCCACTCCTAAAACTTACGTTTATAGAATCGGTTGCGGAGACGATATCAGCAACAAGAACGATCTTACTGTCTTTAACTTTCGAACCAAGTACTGATTCGAAGTAGTTCTTGGAATTCTATCTCAACAAATATCGTAGGGACTATACTTGCCTATATTTTTTGATGGGCCACACCAGTAATTGGACGTGAACATGAAGTACCAAGGCTGAGGTACTCCATATTCCCCTGGAAATACAGCCTCGACATACAAAGCGATAAATAGGTATAAAAATGTGTCAACTGTTAGCATGATTATTATCAAACCCAAGGACAGCCCATCATCAGGGTTATTCGGAGTGAATAAGTTACTCCATTGAGCACCTGTAACGGTTAGCACATAATCAAGTCCTTCCGCATTATATTGTGTTCTTTTTACTCACCTTCTCCTGTACCTTCGTACATCAGCATCATCTGAAAACCGAAAGCCATGGCGCTGTTGGAACCCAAGGATCCCAAAAGTTTGGCGCTCAAGCTCATACTGTCATAATTCTGCTGCATGAAGAGGTAAGGAGCGTAGGACACGAACCAAGCCAGACCAGCTACAGTCGCAGCGGTATTAGCTGGAAGGAAAAACGTGTTAGTCACCAGGCTTTTGACTTTGAGCTCTTACCTTTGGAAAAGAAGACGCTAATGGCGAAGCAGAAGGTGATGGTCGAGCAGATGTAGAAGATCAAAAAGAAAAGCATCACTGTTGGGGCGGTATGCGTGAAGACGGTGAACTCAGAGCTTGGGAACCATCGGACTTTCAGCAGAATTACGATAAGGATCGCTGATATAAAGAGGAATATAAACGATTTCAGGAACCAGGCCGTCCAGTGCAACCAGTTGGCTAACCCCATTATTTTCATAGATTCCTAAATTAGTTCCATTAATTGTAACATATACGGATTTTCAATTTTACTAACCTTGAGCTGTTTTTCTTTTTCGGTAGTAATGGATTTAACTGTATTGATGCAAGTATACACGAAGCTCAACATCATTATCATGCCCAACATGGAGATCATAGGAGTCAGCAAGGGATCCTCGTACCATCCGGGGTAAGGGTACCTTCTCATGCTGATTATAGGAGTGTCCATGAGGAAAGTTATGATTTCTCCTACAGTTGTTCCAACGTTATTCCTCGCGGAAATTAAAGCGAGAGTCAGAAAATGCTGAAGGGCTAAGAAACCTTCTCCGTAATAACCTGAAAATATCGAAATTTGTTAGTAACGGTTTTTAATAAGTGTCGCGAAAAAAAGTAATTTATGCTTACTAGGCGCGCCACCGGTGTTCAAGTTGTACTGCCTAGGTCCTGGTGTCTGGTACATGGGATAAATAAGGTTGGTCCTCCAATTGTTCACACCGAGTGAGTCTATCAGCAGCCTTGTCTCTCCTGGAAATCTTAACATAAAGGGGGTTACAGTATTTTTGAGGCAAGCAAAGAATGTCACATATTTTTTACTCGGCTTACCTTATGGAAACCTTAATGTTATTTATCGTGCTTAGATCTGTAAGGCCTTTGTAACTGTCATCGAACTCTATCCCAGCAAAGGTCATATTGGTCGAATTGAACTGAAAATATTCAGAAAGGGCATTAGAATCTTCTAATTGTTGAACGTCTCCAAAAACTAAACCAAAGATGCTCATAGCTTCGGCTAAAGCTTCGCTTCTTGGTGAGTAGACCATAGAAAAAGCCCTGCAATGGAAATTTTGTTAAACAGACATGGTCTAAATGAATTATGACCCCATAACTCCAAAGACCACAGGAATTGCCATTTAAAAGTAAATCTATCAATTTTCCAAAAAAATATAGTTAATGTAGGTATTTTTGACGCGAAAAATATAACATAAGTAACTATTTGTTTTATGATTTACTTTAAAAATATACGTACGTGAGATTCAGTGTGTCACTGTCACTGCCATCGTCGCTCCTAAAAAATACAAAATACGATATTAATCTTATATGAACGTTACTTGTACCTCGTTCTTGCATTTAAGGTATCAAAGCAGTTAGATTATTCGTCGGTTGTCTCACATCTATGGCATACTGATCAGAAACAGGTCAGAAACCAGTATATGTCTGGTGTGTTCGATCAACGAATGATTCTAGTTGTATTTAATGATATTACTGGTCTAATTAAGAAAATACAGAATTATATTTATTTTTCAATACTCTCTCACGGTAAAACCAATGATTATTTTCATCTCCCAAATTTTATAAATACCCTTTGGAGTCTCAACTATCAATCCCCATTTAAAAATTTTCAATTTTGTCCACTTTAGCAACAATTAGAAATTTTTCAAAATTTCTTCGAAAAAGTACTTATTAACATTTAGAGCTGGAGCTACCGTATTTACATATTCTTCAAATCTAATTATAGAGTCAAATAGAGAAAGGAATGATGAACTAAATCCACTGTTGATCTTGTGAATACGAAAAATAACACTTTTTTTTTCGATCTATTGCAGCAACAATAATGCACATAAAAATTTCGGACTACTTTTATTTTGAAGAGAATCTCAAAACGAATCTTAGAACTATTTCCAACAAAAATTAGCGTTACTATATGGAACATCCATACAACCTACTTTTAAAACAGATACCGACTGGACTATAAGATTTGGTGAATATTAATTATTTTTGAAAAACAATGTTTTTTTAGTGACCATTTTTGATCTTTTGAAGTACAATGTACAGTCCATAGTTTGGTTTTGTAAGCAAATTTCGTACCAAATGATTTTTTACCTTGGTCTTAACTTGTTAAGAAACCGAAAGTCTATTCTATTAAGACTCATTTCTTCGGTGGGTCCATCACTTCGATTACACAGGCTTATGACGTTGTCGTCAATGGGAATCGTACAGAAGGGTTCAAAGATCAACTCCTCGTGAAATTCAGGATCTATCAGCCCCCTGATGAGGACCAGGAGCATAGAGAATAACACCGGGGCTAAGATTTCGAATAATGTTTGAACAGGCCGACGATATTGCAGCAGCCAATTTTTCCACATAAGGAGGAGGAACTTGTCCAGCTTCTCGCCCATTTTGTCTGAAAAAGGAGTATCGTTAAGAAAGTGTCTTGTTTTGTTACCTTTACAGTTTTACGACATGACGGTTGTTTTTTGAGTTATTTTAAAGAAAAGATAATTTTTTCCAAAAACATTTCACTTCAAGCTCAACTTTTTTCAAAACTAAGCACTTTAAACCGGTCAAACTTCTTGAGTATAGTACAAGTACATAAATAAAGTAAATTATAAAGTTTTTTCAAGCACTTTAAAAAAGGTTCTATGAGTATTCCCTTAAAAATGTATTGGGTTTTGGTTATTTCACGTTCAAACTTTCAATTTTATCGTTTGACGAATAAGAACCAACCTTCAACAAGCTATTACTCCCCTTGTATTGGATCTACAGACACCATAAACACACCATTCTTTTTGTTTTTTTATAAGCTACATTTTTACAATATGATATTTTTGATAAAATACTTACTTTTTGAGTTATTCGCGAAAAACCGTCTGAAAAAGTGTTTTTTTTTTGTTGTTAAAAAATGTACACTTTTATTCGCGAATAAGTCGAAAAATATTGACTTTGAGAATAAACTTTATAGAACAAAAGTTGCTTAGAATTAGTCAATATATCCTTTCCCAGAGAAAAGAAATAAAGCTCTGTTATTTGAACGTACCTCGTACATTGTTGTATGTGTGGACTGATTTGAAATAAAATAAATACTTATATAAGAGTCTATCTCTAATGTAGAGCGCTTTTATGACGAAAATTAATGATTGCCTGCAAAATAAACCACTTATTGTGATAGCTATATGTTAAAAACGTAATCTATTTGTTTACCTTTTCGTGGTACATGTTCCGGACCTTTGGCCTTGCCAACGACATTTCGATCTCTTTTTGGAAATATCTTCATATAAAAATATTTGCCCACGTCTGCCTCAGGTAAATGTCAACATTTATTCTGATTTAAAGTTAAACGCCAACGCGTCGGTGACATTTCAACTTGTCACGGGTTGAGAATTATCTGTTTTATCTTTTATCACCGAACCGTGATTATTTGTTATTATTTTTTTTATGTAATACCTATGTGTATGTAGGGATATCAAGGATGATATTGCTCTCGGCTTTGATAATAACTCTGGACGAAAACTACATTTCACGGAAATTACTCATATTAATTTGTTTTAATTAACGCAAAGTCCGCGTAAAAGTTAAACTATATTACAGCTTCAGGAAGCTACTTCTTTTTTGTTTTTCTGCGAGTTCTAAATTGAGGCGAAACATGTCGATTTTGTTTCAGCTGTGATTATACGTCGAAGTAATACACAAAGTAGTTCTGCAATCCATTATCACCACAAATGATTAGAGTACTGTTTATTTGGTAACTTATTTAGAAAAGTCCAGAATCTAGTCCAATCAATAGGTAGAAGAGTTTATAAAAAATACCACCTAGAAACAAAAAATATGGTGATATAGGAAAAAAATGCTAAGAAAGGTAGTGTAAAAAATCCATAAAATTCAAAAAAACGGTTTTTCGCTAATAAAAAATAATTTGAACCCCAATCGAAAAAAGTTAAATGAGAAAGTTGTAGCTATTAAAAAAAGTCGACTTTTTTTTTGCTGTATCTTGCAAATTAAGGTTTTAAAATTTGTTCCTTGTAGCCCTCGGCGAGCAAAAAAGTACATTTTTTAAAATTAAATAATATTAAAAATTTTTCGAGTTATAACTATTTTTCGAAAAAAAGGTAATCTCTTCTTGCTCGAGGAATAGTCGTAGAGAAATGAATCAGGGCTCACTTTTTTCCTTAAGAGTTGTACTTTCATGGTAAAAAAGAGTGATAACAATTTTATTCATTTCAAATGTTCAAAAATGATTTTGAAAAAAGTATAAATTTTTTTGTCGCGTATTTCTTGAATATCTTTTCATTTCTTGATAATGTCTATTACAGGAATCGATTGCTGGCATTTTTCCGCGAATTTTTTAAAAAAAACGTTGCTCTACGACCTTCTGGAGCCGATATATATTTTTTTTAATTCCACAGGCAGCTATTTAAGTTCTACAACGTCCATTCTTACAGAGATTGAAGTTGAAGACTTATATTTTCAATAAAAAAATACTGTGGTTCATTTTAGCCACCTTTGCATTTTTAATTGTGCGTCAAACCGAATAAAATCTGTGGTTGTAAAAAAAAATTGAAATGTACAAGTGTTTGTGTACATTTTGATGCATCCCAATGTGAAAATTTTGAAACTCCAAACATCCAATTAAACGAGGAATGCAACGAATTATGTAGAAAATGAAGTTGATTGCGTGGAAAATATATGAAACGAAACCACGCGAGAAAAAAAAAATTAAATAAAGGTAGTTTACTCTCGTTTAAATTCAACCAAAACTTTTAATCAAGTGTGCCTTTTTCCGTAAAATGTAAAATAAAAAAGTTTTTCCTCTTATTCACCCTAACCGCGGACATACTGTATAGAAGCTAAAAAGTTGCACTACTTGCAGAAATAACAGGGAAAAATAAAATTAGGATTAAATAAAAATATGTTGTATATTATTAATATTACTACAGTGTAGGAAAGTACCGATGGTCTATCAGAAGTTACGTGAGAGCGATAAAGTAAGCCATAGAAATCCATGCGATAGAGAAGAATGGCTATAATGAAGGCGTCTCTTAGTCAACGCCCATTTCGCCCTTCCACAAATAAGATCCACTTCTATCACATGGATTTCTATGGCTTACTTTATCGCTCTCACGTAACTTCTGATAGACCATCGGTACTTTCCTACACTATATATTCATGGAAGCATATCTTTTAAAAAGTAACAATTTCTAGATTTTTCGTTTTTTGAAAATCCAGGATTAAGATATTTTTTGTAATTTTTTAATTTGTACTTCAGTTATTGAAATAGGTGCAACAGCGAAACCAAAAAAAAATCGGGCTTAGTTTATTTTTATTATTGTTGTCGGTAAAGTTGTGTAAGTTTGCCATAATTTTTGTTCTGGTAGTTCAAAGTAAACTCAACGAATAAATCAAAGGCGTAACCTTCAAATCGAAATCTAAAACTCATATGATCGGAATGATTTCAATTTTGAACAATATTTATCCAAACTATAAATATTTTGCTTGCCGTCTATATAATGAAAACTTTTCACAAAACGTGATACGTAGTTTTATCTAAAGTTATCATAATTATATCATGCCAGACACATTCTTAAAGTTAATCAATACTGATCTGTTTATCTTCGAATATCATCAGTTATCAACGTAATAAACTTGTGCAACTTACACGTGGAATAATCATTTAATAACAAAATGGATACATCAGACGAGCATTACATTGCATGATTCATGGAATCCTAAACCTAGTCACATCAATACATATGTATGAAATCATTCTCTTAAGAATTGCTAATAATTGTACTGATAAAAGATAAGAACGACAAGGTCAACTTAGGCAAATTTACCCGTGCTGCTATCGTACAACACGCCACTGCACTGGTCCGCGTGACCATCACTTTAGCGATAGTATTGCATCGTAGGAGATGTAGCAGCAGAAATAAATATCACAGTAAATATTTAAACGATAGGTTCTCTCACCTTTGCACCTGTTGTTTTCATTTGTAACGTCACTTTCCAAACGTCTATAAGGATGGTTTTCAGCCGACATCATTTTTTAATTGACAAAAATTCGGTTTATTGTAGATTTAAAGTAAAACGAGCATTTTATCGAAAGTAAAGTTTTAACTGACTGTAAACGAAACAAATCTAACGTGCGCAGTGCTATTGCCCGATTAATGTTTATCTAGATGTGATTCACCAATTTATTTGCTAAAGGATTTCCCTTAATGCTCGTAATATGCTAAATGATTATAAGACTATATTTATAAATTTTTTCTTTGAAAATTTTTTATGTATCATTAAATTTATAGCCTATATAGTGCTATAACATAATCCGCTCTTCGTTTATCTTTTAAATAATTCAAAAGATAAATATTTTATAACAATTTCCGTTTATAACATTCCTTGGCTGAAATCACGCCAATACAATTATTTCAAATCATCATGAAAAAAGTATAGTTTTTGTTATCTGAAATGCAAACCTTTAGTGCTGGGTGATTCTCAGCTCCATAACAAATAGGCAATACAAATGACATTAAAAGTATTGTAAAGGTGTAGCAATTAAGGTATCGAAGGTGTTATTAAGATAATAAACTGCCAAGCCCGTCAGTGTACATCCCGATGGGATGTACGTGGACCAAGGACTATTACGTTATTTAATACGACGTTTTTGCTAAGCCAGGAATTTTGCATGAGAACCACCAAAGCTGTTCCCGTCTATGTCGTATGAAATATACCGATTGGGAATAGGGAATAGGACAGCAGTTTTAAATTTCCGAATTGCCGATAGAGTACACCACCAGCAGAATTTTAGGAAGAATCAAATGCAGAGGCCCGCATTCCTACGTGTATCCTAGCAACATATAAATAACACTTTGGTAATGTTGCCAGGCGTACTAACGGATTTATTTTGTACAATTTTTTCTCAATATCTGTTTTTTGCGTTATTGTATTTACTTAAATGTATGATGTAGGTATTGATACAAATGTTTTAAAGAATCGATGAATATCTATGTAGTTCCATATGATATTCTGCAGCGGTGTCACAGTTAAGTTATTTAATCATAATTTCGTTAATTAGCTACTATTTTCATTTTTTGGTATCGATATAAACAAAATTCGTAATGAAATTTTAAACAGCTTGTAATATAATTTTTTGATGATGATAATAAATTTATTTAATATACAAGAGTACGTCGCGGAATGTAGGTACAGGATACAGGATTTTTTTCTGTATTTTGTCATCCACTTATAGGTTTAATAATTAAATATAGAAAACAACTTTAAATACAACTGTACGATTTTTCCTTTATTTCTATATATGTTTAAAGTAAAAAAATCATTAAAAAAATTAAAATTCATCCTTATTGAAATAACAAACAACGATTTTTATAACTAACCTTTATAACAACATAAGGAGAACTACAATTTTTACAAATTTTCAACATGCAAGTAATTGTGATGATACAGTTGAAAATATGCTTTAATTTATTGCTTTAAAAACAAATTCAGAATTATCAAACATTGCGTCCTATATTTTTTCAAGTCTTTAATAATATATTTTGTTGAAGTGTCCCCACAAAAATATGTCTAAGGACTGAGATAGGGGCAGTTTTCTGGCCATATAAGGTTTCTAGTAATATTTTTGACAGTGTTCGTTGGCGGGATTCGTCCTGTAAAATAAATTTGCCGATAATCCTGAAGAACTTTTGCACATTATTGTTATTTGAATGTTTTATTTTTCGTCATCAGAATAACCCAAAAAATTAAAATGGAATTTAATTTCTTTTAATTTATCAATCACCCCTTGAGGTTCCAACAATTTTATTAAATAAAAAATTGAGGTACTATTTTTAAGGAAATTTTACATTTTTAATTTTTTTTGAAATAAATAATTAATTAGGTAAATCCATAGTTTTAATTCTAACTTGATTTATTTTATTTATCATTTAACACAAATGTGATTTCCAAACAAAAGATAAGTTCCATATCTCTTTAATTACGTAACTAAATGCATTAAATTTATTTGGCAGTTATTATTTGACAACAAAGTCATCGCTAGAAGTGCCTTATCACGCCTAATTTTATTGCTGGATGCCGGCTAACAAGACCCTGCATCCTTTTTAGGTTGCCAATTTCCAGCATTTAAAGCGCGGTCTGAGGCGATAAGCTATATTGTCTGTGATGACAGCGATGATATATCAACAAAACCTCACCCGCGTATGAGGCTACTCTTCCCGAGCATGCACATTGGGAATAACACGGCTAATGTTAAATTTTTACTTTATTTAAATTTAAGAATATTATTTTATATCGTTTTTTAAGCACATTAGTGTATCTATTTTTACGAAACACGTGTTGGCTGTTCTTAAATTCTTCTAAATCCTTGTAAAAATAAGTTAATTTGAAATTGTTTATTTATATAGTATCTATGTAAATAGTAAACAAGGGTTAGCTTCGATCTGTACAATTTCAATTATGACAATTTATTGCGGGTTGCCTAAATATATGACGTCACACTAAAAGAGTATTATTGTGTTACGTTACAGGTATACAGCTTGTATGACGTTTGTTTGACATTTAATCAGTATTGACGTTAACAAAGGTAATTCACAGTTTTGAATAAATTTATTTCGTTGTTAAAGCGTTTTAAATTTGTTTAGGGCGTTATTTCCCTTTTATCTCAAAATCATTATTACAAAATAACAGACCAGTAGATATTAACGTTAATAAATAATTGTCAGTAGCTGGTTGAATGACAACACTAGTCACGACTGTAAAATTACAAGTTTTATTAGTCATCCCAATTCTTTGTATTTCAGGTGTTTTAGATAGTTTCGTCGTCAATCACGTGTTTCAGAATTCAAAGCCATATTATAATGCGTCATTTTCGTAGATAAGGGAATAATAGCAACAATTCTCTTACGGTAAATTAGCGGCTATATTATCTTTACTAAATGTACCTCTGTTTTGATATATAATCATTTATGAATCATCAATGTCGATTCACCTCCAAAATATCCGAGTATCGCCACACTCATAATTGATTGAAATCCACAATGAAGTGGTAGCCAAAGAGGAAGAAACATCTGTTAGAATCATTTTTACTAAGGATCGATGCATCGTTTTTGATTGAATCACCACTTCGGAGCTAAAATGACGTTCCGTGAATGGACGTGATCGAACGTCGAGTTGCAGTTATACAACTAGGGACAAGTACCTGGTCAGTATGTCTAACGTACGATCAAAAGTTAAAGTTGCGAACTTAGGGCCACTATAGTCAGTATTACAAACATCCACAGGTTACCTACTACTATTATTGTTACTTTATCGTTATAGTGTGTGTTGAATAAATCCATGTTTATCAAATATACTGTTGTTAATAAAAAATCCTACCAAGTCGCCCTTACAGGAGGCTCAAAAAATTTACTTAATTTTTTATCGAAATAGTTATGAAGAAGTGGTATTATTGAGATCCTGTTTAAAGGAGATTTGTCAGTAAGTCAAATTGCTTCTACGATTCATTCTTATGGAAACGGGCTTAACCTCCAATTTACTTGAACTGTTTGTGTTGATTTTGAACTACGAAACACCCTGTAGAAGTTTAGCGTCCGAATTAAATTGTATTGTGTATGATATTTTCTTTCCAATATTTACTTTATTTCAGTATAAACATTCAATTTGATTTTTTTTCACTAGCAGTTCATTGGGTAAAGGGTTTCGCTAAGTAAACTTGCTCTTATCCAATTTGGTTATTGTCTGTACATGGCTCTGTTTGTTCAATAATTAATAACAGTACGCTGAACGTATTTGCCGATATCAGCTAATCTAGAGCATATACATCAGATAAGGTGCCTAAATGTCACGGGGCACACCATTTTCTCTGGAAAGTGTTCCCAACATTTTTGCTGTTTTATCTAGTGACTATTGAGTCATATATACCAATAAGAGATAAAGTTTATAGCATGGGAAATAGTTTTTCAACAAACTGCCATTAAATTTCAGACATATTGCTATGTACTTCCCAATTGACGAGTTGAAAAACATCTTCAGTTACAATTTTTTTAATACTTTTAAAATAATTGTAACAAAATAGAGAAAAAATCAGCTAATCTATAGGAATAGGTGACTTAATGGTGATAAAATATTGATATTGAAAAATATTTTCAATAGAATAATATAGATACAATTTTTTTTCGAAGAGTTGTGGCATTCATATTTAAAGATTTGTCAAGTGAAACTATCATTTAATTGTTGTTGTTTAAAAATACTTTTTGGTTTGTACGGGAAATGTTGTGTCAATTTAGTTGCTTTACAATTTCAATTAAGGGAATTATAAACTAGTTGTCTAATTATAAAAAAATAATTATAAATGTACTAATTAAAATAAAAAACTATGAAAATATTTTCATTTCTAAAAAAATTTCAATCTTTGAATATCCTTAATTTCATATTATGAGTAAAAGCTGTATGAAAATATAACTTTTTTATTACTCATGCGGGATAAGTATCTTTTCGCTTATTTTTTAAGTCGGTAAATAACTGTTAGCCTACTCTATTTATACGTGTGCGGTAATCACACTTGTCGCCCGCGAATTGACAATAAAATACGCAAAATTAACTACGCAAATCTATGCTGGAGAGAAAAACACACTCTAAAATATTATTTTTAAAAAGTGAAATTTAAATGGCAGTTGATAGTTATTTATCTCAACCTTAATTGAAAAGAAATCTGAAAATAATAGTTATTTATTGTATAAGTATTTTAAGTAGATCGAGCGTTTAATATTCTTAAGTGGATAAAAGGCAATTAAAACAGGAATGCAATACAACGTTTTATCCATAATCAAATCTCAATAATATTTGTGAAGTAAGAATTATTGGAATTTAATAAAAAACTATTCGCACGACTTGATATTTCTTACTACTTCTCAATGAAACGTGGTAGGTTTTGTTATACTTACTGGTTGCCATGGTACGTGTTTATTATCAATTATTTAATAAACAGTTTTATCTGAATTTGGTAAAAAATGGAAGAAAGTAATTGTGTTCTTGCGGCTGTGTTTGAAGAAGCTCAAGAAGCAATTTTCCGTTTATTGCCTTCGAAATCCAGGGAAGAATACGAAAAAGTGTTGGTCGAATTTAACGAATGGAGGGAAAACGGAGGATAATGACAATAAATGAAGAAGTTATGCTATCGTATTTATTAAATTTGGAGAAAAAAAATGCAATTTCATCTATGTGGTCGAAGTATTTGATGTTGAAGGCTACTATAAGGTCTACAAACATATAGATATTGGAAAATATAACAAGCTTACTGCTTATTTGAAGAGTGAATCGAAAGAATACAAAGCAAAAAAAGGTGCAATATTGGAAAGAGCACATATTGAAGAATTTTTGACTGGGGCTTCCAAGAAAGAATATTTAATGATTAAGGTAATATCTCTGTACCTTTTTTCGATGCCTGTCGATTTATAGCCAATAAAGGCGATGATCTTATAACCATCAAACGGTATGGTGGATGGAAGAGCTCCTCTGTAGCAGAAAGTTATGTCGAGGAGTCTATATCTAACAAATTTGATATTGCAACGAACATCCAATGAAAATATAGCTGTTCCTTACAAGAAGACACATCCGTAACTTGTGCAAATTCTTCACAAACTTCGGCAAATGTTATGCGTTCCGAAAATGACGGCAACAATGCTATAAGGGTTGTTATTAACGGAAAGGTAGCTAAATGTGATAAAACAGAAAACGAAATGTCTATTACCATAAATGTAAATGTTAATATTAATAAGTAATAAATTAAATTTGTTTTATTATAGGTTTATTATACTTTATTCAACTAGTGGATAAAGTATCACTTTAAACGGTTCATATGTGTGGATAAAAGTCCGATTATAAGGTGATTGTGGATCAATAAATTAAGTTCTCTGAAAACATTCCTACAATTGTACCAGAAAGTGATCCAGATACAGATAATGCGGTTGCGTATTGCCCACTTGAGCGGATGAGCGCACGAACGAAGTGGGCAATAGAAAACTTACCGCATTTATCGCACAACATATTATTATGATAACTACAATTTTAAATATTGCAATGTGAATTAAAAGTACGATTATAGATAGATTTTGTAATATTTGCCCAATTTTATTAAATATAAAGGAGGAAAGCGTAAAGTAGGTGCCAAATTGTTATAGTACCGAGGAAGCAAACTCAAACAGTCTGAAACGAAGTGACTGAGCGAGTTAGCAGTCACTGAAAAATTATCTACTTACCACTGTATGACTCGTGGTGCAAACCAGAAACAGAAGCAAGTCAGAGAGCAAGCCGTGGATTGGGCGAGGTTAGGGGTTGAACTGTAACTCTTGCGTCGACACTCCACTGAAAAATGTGCTACCACGAGCAGACTACCAGTTCGAACTGATCTATGATTTGATATATTCGATGTTATTTATATCTTATCGTCCTAATATATTTCAATATTCAATGTGATCAATTTTGTTATCTCATTGTCTCTTGCCAGATAGAAGATTGGGATATTTACGTCATGTTATTATGTGGTTGTTCCATGTAAAAACTGAACAAAAAAAAAATAATACTTTTTGTTGCTCGATTGCATGTGTATTTATAGACGCTGACTATGACAAAACCGTGAATTTACCCCAATTTTATGTCGATTGTGAAATGAAGCGGATGCAAAATTGACATTTCATTTTTTGTCAGGAGCGTAACGAGCTTTTCAGGAGGATATATGAGAATTGTTGCACGTCACTGGTAGCCTTTGTATATTATTTTTGAGATATGGATCTTCAAATAGTTAAGGTTATCTAGACCCTTCAAACAGGGACAGATAAATTCAGTTTATGTTTTTATTCTTATGCATGTGTAAAGTTGCAAAAATGGAATTACGGATAACGAGAAAAGGTGTACTTTTCCTTTTTAGGCATTTACTGGATAATCCCTTGATCCCTACTGAACATCAAAATGAAAATTTTGTAGTAGACGACTGTCAAATAGTTAACAGTTAAACCAAAATCTGCCAATATGCCTCTTGATACTTTTACATACAGGGTCGGAAAGTCCCCATGGTTCAACGGCCGTTACGTGAGAGAATAAGATCCACTTCTTATTTGTGGAAGGGCGAAATGGGCGGTGACTATTAGACGCCTTCATTATAGCCATCTTTCTCTATCGCACGGATTTCTATGACTTTCTTTATCGCTCTTACGCAACGGCCGATGAAACATGGGGACTTTCCGACCCTGTATACATATAAATATAAACAGGTCATACAACAAAAAATACATAGTATATAGGTGAAATAGTAAGCAAAAAAAGCATATATGTAAGTTGTAGGTATCAGAATATAAAATTAATTAAAACAAGAAAAATAAGATGTCACACAAATGAACATGTCCAGTATATCATGCATTTACAAATCAATATATGCATTTTTGAATAACGATACAATTTATACACACATACATACATATTACAATACAAAAAAATACAAACTAATAATCTGGGGGTAAGGACAAACAATTTTTTTTGATATGTTTAACATTACAATTAAATATATCTATAAAAGTGTGCAATAGATCATAACTCCTACACATCTTGTAGAAAGGAGAATAATGTAAAATATTACTGTTGGCTGTTTTTAAGTAGAACGTTTTAAACTTTTCGTTTTGATTTCTGAAGATTTTCCACGGAGCTAACACCATTCTATTTATTAAGATTTTGAAAATAGGAAATAAATATAAATAAAACCCAAGTGTACTAAAGAATAAATATGATATATATTTGGTTCAGTATTAAAACAGTACATTTAAATAAAGTACACACATCACATATATTTTTGTAGTGCTGTAAAGGCACTTTTTACCATTAATTTGTACAATCTAAAGATCGTAAAAATTAATTAGTTAATGCTGTTGTCTGGTAAACGTCAGAAACACCTGTTAAAAATATTACCATGAATACAATCTCCACTTTCTATACCACAGCCCTTACCTGTTCAAGACTGCTCTGCCCTAAGGAGTAGTCTTCTATATTAAGATCCGCCCGTTTCGCCCTCTCCAAGATACCGAACATCTGCGACCAGGGTATCGATTTACTGGTTACGTAGTAGTTCAAGAGCTCCTGGTGCTTCTCCCTAAGTTTGGCTCCGTCGAAATGCGCCTGAATGAACTGCTCCACCGGACCCGTCTCGTACTGCTGGTGGGTGTCGTCCTCCAGCTTCCTCAACTTGATGGTGATGGTGTAACCTTCAGCAAACTTGTTCTTGAGGTGCTGCGTGGAACCTAGACACTTGAACTGACCGTTAACCATGATGGCCAGCCTGGTGCAGAGAGCCTCGCACTCTTCCATGCTGTGGGAGGTCAGGACCACGCACTTGCCGCTGTCGCGGATCTTGCACAGCGCGTTCCACAGGTAGCGCTTCGTCGCCGGGTCCATACCTAGGAACATAATTGAACATTGTTGTTAACAATTTGATGAATAAGAGAAGAATAGCAGCAGAAAAAGTAGATCAACACTGAACAATACAAATAATACTTGGTATACTACAAGCAATTAAGTTTTTGAACTGTTATTTTTCTTTACCTGTGGTGGGTTCATCAAGGTAAATCACAGGTGGATCTCCGATCAAGGAAATCGAGGTACTCAGCTTTCTCTTGTTTCCTCCACTGAGTTCTTTTACTTTCTTGTCCAGGTGCCGCAGGAAATCGAACTCTCTCGCCAGTGTTTCTGCCAGAGCCTTACAATCGCTGTATCGGATCCCTCTTAGCAAAGCGAACATAGTTATAGTCTCCCTAGCAGTCATGTCGTCCAGGAGTGCGTCGAACTGGGGACAATACCCTATAGACTTCTGCACTCGCTTGATTTGATTCTTTATGCTGAATCCGTTTACCCAACCATCTCCGTAAGTGATCCTCACGTCTCCTGTCATCATTTTAAACGTGGTGGTCTTACCGGCACCGTTAACCCCTAGTAAGCCGAAGCACTCATACTCCTGTACACCTAGACACAAAGAGTTTACTGCCAAGAAGTTCTTGTAGTACTTGGTGAGGTCACGAAGGATCAGGGTGTAGTTGTTTAGTAGTTCTTGTTGAGGGGCGTTCCTGATTCTTTGTTTCTCTTCTGCCACGTCTGAGTCTTCCTCTGCTAACTCTATCGGTTTCTTGGGAAAGTATTTTTGCGATACGTAGTAGATTATTCTGGAAAACAGTTCAAATTCGACACATAGAAGAACTAGAAAGAGGACGATGCCTCCGACGAATGAGAACATCAAATTTCTGCCAATACCTGGGGGATCCCATCTGTAGTAACTCTCTTCAACTCCTAGGTAAAAAAATATATTAAAGTAGCAATTTGTTCATCTTATGGTGGCGCCACTTACCCTTGCAGATGTTCGTAAAATAGCTGGTGGAGTTGCTACAGATCCCGTTGATGCATTGAGTGCATAACCTCTTATACGAGTAGAACATAAAACAATTATTGATTCCCGTCGCTAACGAATAGTGAGGTAAGACTAAGAATGCCCAGTGGAGGGCCCGGCCAATGTGCTCCAGGTTGAAACCTGGGCTGGAAAGGACCTGTACCACTAAGAAGGCTGTGACTCCTACAAATAGAAAACAAAATAAGACGTACCATCGCAAAACAATACACCAAATGTACCTGTGAAGGTGCTGAACATCGTCATCCGCGTATAACCTGTCGAGGGAACGTCAAAGAAATACCCCGCAATATACAACATCGGCAAGAATGCCCAGCCGAAGTAGAAGAATATCAAGAACATCCGACCTAAAATTTCAAGGACAATATAATCTGAATATTGAATACAGAAACAATGTTTTATTTTCATTAATTGATCGTTACCTATGTCTTCTACAGTCTTAAATCCATTCTCTTGGAAACAGGTCAAGGTAATCAATACGGCTGCAATTGTCACCAGATAGGTAAACATGTCGCATAACGCTGATGTTAACCAAAAAACTAAGACCTTTGCACCGGAAACAAACTGAAGGTGTTTGGATTTCGAAACGTTCTCTCTTACCACGAAAAGTACGTAGAATGACGAGACGAAGGCCATACTGAATCCTAGGTTGAAGGCTAACTGAAAGCCCATTGATTGACCAGAAAGAAGCTGTTTTACCTAAAACATACTTACATGACAGTTCCTCAACAACTTTCACCTTTCTTGTGTTTTAGGGATGTTGTTATCTTTTATTTACCTGTACTTCTGCGGTATATGGCATAGGATGATTCGTAAATTTGATGGAGCAGTCATCACATTCTAACATTTGTCTGAACATGGCATTTAGAGCCAGGCTCAAGGAGATAGCCGGAGAATGATAAGGATCATTGTTGAACCAGGCTGTTATATGTGGAATTTTCGTCCCTCCTGTTTCGATATCGCCGAAAGATGCACCCACAATGTAGTTCAATCGAACTCGAACTGACGCCTCTGCTGTCTATAAAGAAACTAATATTCAAAAGTGATACATAATTATGCCAAGAACTTACCAGACTCAACATTCTATCAGTTATATTGTCTATCACTTCGAAATCATAACTTAAGTCCTTCAAAATGTCCAAGTACGTTTTTGTGTATGTAGAATTTGGATTATCTTCTACCACGGTAACTGGGTTCTTAAATCGGGTCAGGTCAATACCTAGCGCTGGTAAATCTCCCGTCCTCTTCTGGTTCCGTGCCACTACCATCGCGATGATAAGGAAGAGAACAGGCATCATTATTTGGATTATGAGCAGGATCCAGGAGCGGAATGTAGATAGGAACTTTTTCATTAACATGGCTAGGAATTGGTTAATCAAGAGCTTTAATCCGTCTTCGTAAGAGGGATGCGTACCAACATTAACTGGAATTGGAAATTACCAAAGTTAGTAGTTTTGATATGCGCAGAAAGCTTTCTGATTTGTATCAAGATTCTTACTTTTTGTATCCCCGCTTGTCGCGCGACCATTTGCAGAAATATTGCCATTTTGTAAGATGGCTGTTTCCGGATTATCGAAATCACCATTTTCCATACCACGGTCAGCACCAACCCTGATAATGAGGGACACATTTTTTCATTATAGTAATCTGAAGCTAAATTTATTATTATTATTTTTTGATTAGTTGCTTACTTCATAAATACTTCTTCCAATGTTGTAAGAGAAATTCCATAACTGCGAATTTCCAACCTTTCGGAATGCTCTTCTAAGTCTTTCAGCATCGGTTCGAACTGAGATGATTGACTTTCCGACAGTAAGTACGTCAGTTCCGATCCAATATTACTGTGTATCTACAAGGAAGTTAAATAAGAGAAAAGTAAGGAAGGATGGTAAAATAGGTACCTCAATGCCTGGTATATGGTTTTGTAACAACTGAGTTACTTCTGAAGGTTCACAATCTCTAGATTTGTCCAAAATGAGGCTGTATCCCGCTCCATACTTCTTTTTCAGGAAGAAACTAGATCCGCAACACTGCAGCTCTCCACCTGCCATTATCGCAATCCTGTCACCAAGGAGGTCAGCTTCGTCCATGAAGTGAGTGGTTAGAAGCATTGTACGACCTAAAACAAAAATATGCGCTTTATTAAACAGATAAAAGTCGTGGTTAATAAAGATGTTAATGAAAAATCAAACTTACCTTCCTTTTGATTCTGAAGAAGATCCCATAGAGCTCTTCTAGCAGAAGGATCCATACCAGCTGTGGGCTCGTCTAACATTACTACTTTAGAATTTCCACACAAGGCCATTCCGACACACAATTTTCTCTTCATCCCCCCTGAAAGTGTCGCTGATTTGGCATTTCTCTGGAATATATTTTGTAACGTAAAGAGAACCAAGAATCACGGCATAAAAATAACAAACTACCTTGTCCTCCAGCTCCAGCAACTGAACGTATTTGTTTATCTCATCCGGAATGTACTTCCGTTGAAGACCTTTCAGCTTGCTAAAAAAGTACAGGTGCTCCGCAACAGTCAGCTCGTCGAAGATA
This sequence comes from Anoplophora glabripennis, assembly GCF_000390285.2. NCBI lineage: Eukaryota > Metazoa > Arthropoda > Insecta > Coleoptera > Cerambycidae > Anoplophora > Anoplophora glabripennis. Next base: position 990,741 of record NW_019416313.1, read on the forward strand.
ATGTTGTGCTGGGGGCACAGTCCCAAGCTGCTTCTCACCCCACCCATATCAGTCCGAATGTCGTAACCGTTGACCTTGGCTGTACCAGAGGTAGGGGTTATCATTCCGGTCAACATGGACATGGTGGTTGTCTTCCCTGCACCGTTATGACCCAACAGGACTGTTATTTGATCTTCAAACATATTGACAGATAGTCGTTGAACAGCTGCCTTGTTATTGAACACTTTCCGCAGGTTTTTTATTTCGATACCAACGCGTAGATGTCGCGGTTCTTCCTCGAAGAATTCTCCTTCGTTGACTTTTGCACTCAGATCTTCCACTCCTAAAAAAAAATCAGTTAATAATATATAGTACAGTAAATAAAACCCGACTAACTTGTTAAACTAGAGGGGCCGCACCAAAAGCTGGATGTGAATAAAAAGTACCAGGGCTGCGGCACCCCGTAATCCCCAGGAAACACTGCCTCGACGTATAAAGCAATAATTAAATAAATGAAAGTGTCAACAGTTAACATGATCAAGATTAACCCCAAGGTTAGCTTATCGTCTGGATTGTTGGGGGTAAATATGTTGCTCCATTGGACACCTGAAATAATATATTTTTTCAAATTTGTGCTCAGGTTGGTTGTGGCGTTTCACCTTCTCCAGTTCCTTCATACATTAGCATCACCTGGAAGCCGAAAGCCATGGCGCTGTTGGAACCCAAAGACGCGAATAACTTCGACGACAGGCTCAAACTATCGTACGTTTGCTGCATAAACAAGTAAGGGGCGTAGGATACAAACCAAGCTAACCCAGCTATGGTGGCAGCGGTGTTAGCTAGGGAACAAAATTACGTTAAACAGCCGGTTTTTGCTTGCTTGGTAAAAGCTTACCTTTGGAGAAGAAGACGCTGATGGCAAAGCAGAAGGTGATGATGGAGCAGATATAGAAGAAGAAAAAGAAGAGCATCACAGAGGGATCCGCGTAAGTGAAGACAGTGTAGTCTGTGTTAGGATACCATTTGACTTTCAGTAGAATTACTATCAGTACCGCTGAAATGAAGAGGAAAATGAAAGATTTCATGAACCAAGCGGTCCAGTGCAACCAGTTGGGTAGTCCCATTATCTTCATAGACTCCTAAAAACGTACGGTATATTTTTCTATCAACAGCAATTTGAAAACAGTCTGTAAACTACCAAAAAATCATTCAAAAATCCTCATTCTAACCTTGAGCTGTTTTTCTTTTTCGGTAGTAATGGATTTAACTGTATTGATGCACGTATAGACAAAGCTCAACATCATTATTATACCCAGCATAGATTTCAAAGGGGTCAGCAAAATGTCTTCAGACCATTCCGGATATGGGTACCTCCTCATACTGATTACGGGAGGTGTGTTTTCTAGTAACCAGAATGGATTCTCTTCCAACGAAATGCCCTTTCTCGCCAATATCAGGGAGAGAGTTAAAAAGTGCTGAACAGCCAAAAATCCCTCGCCATAGTAGCCTGAAAATGTTATTAATAGTATCTCTCTTGAATATATTAATCCCCAGAATTAATTTATGTAATAGATTATTATCACATAGATAGATAGATTTATCTCAGAGTAAATATTCCTTTGATAACAAAATTATTGTGATTTCGGTCTTACTTGGTGCAGCGCCAGTGGTTAATACGTATTGCCGTGGTCCCGGTGTTTGAAAGACGGGAAAAATGAGATTAGTTCTCCAATTATTTATCCTAAATTCGTCTAATTGGAGTCTGGTTTCTCCTGGAAACCTACAATTCAAATGTTACCACATTAAATTATAAAATTTTGTTCTAGTTACCTTATAGAAACCTTAAAATTTTTAATCGTGCTTAAATTTGTAACACCTTTATAACTATCATCGAATTCAATACCAGCAAAGGTCATGTTGGTAGCGTTGAGCTGGAAATAGTCATTGAGAGCATTGGAATCCTCTATTTCTACAACTTCTCCAAAGGCTAATTTGAAAATGTTCATGGCCTTTTCCAGAGCTTCGCTTCTCGGAGAGTAGACCAAAGAAAAATTTCTGCAAACGAAAATTCTGAACACCCGACAATAGTCTTTTGTCGTAGTAAGAACAATAGTAAGTCAAGCTTATGCATGAAAAGACCTCTAAAAAAAATTGGATGAAATGTCTCTTACAGGCATAATCACAAAGATTACAGAACATGGATAAGATTCGATGCTGGGGGTTCAGCTCATTAGTTTGGAAGTTATGAATAGAAAAATTGTAGAAGTAAAATCAACATGAATGTTATAATTTATTATTACCCAAAATCCATCCCTAGACTGCTGTTACTGCTTCTGAAAATAAAAATGAAGCTGCAAAAACAAATTTTAACAATACTGCAAGTATTTGTGCAATATTTTAAGACAATATCTGTTAACAACCTGTTAATTATTTATTACCTTCCTCCCATCTGACTCAAAACTCTGAAACTATGTAGATTCAATTGTTCAAGTTCAAGCGTATTACCAGGATTGCACATCATATTCAAAACGCTGGCGCTGTCGTACATAGGAATGGTGCAAAAGGGCTTGAAAATCACCGCTTCGTGTAGTTCTGGATCCACCAATCTCCTGATGACAACCAAGAGTAGGGAGAACAACACTGGAACCACTATTTCTACCAACGTTTGGACAGGTCGGCGGTACTGGAGCAACCAGTTTTTCCACATGAGGAGGAGGAATTTGTCGAGCTTATCACCCATCCTAGCTGCAGAAGCAAGATAGAGCAAGTCAACGAAAAGAAGTGGGGTAATAAGAGAATTATAACTGATGATATTTCAGAGACAGATTGCAGGTTTAGGTGTATGGAGATTAGTGACACCTCTTGGACTAGGATAGTTTTAAATATATGCATCACACAGCATTTAGTGTAATTAAAATCAATCCAACGATTAATGAGATCGGGGCCATTTTGTAAATCCAACGGTGATGAGAAGTCGTCAGTACAGAGAAGCGACTCAAATGCATAGTTCTTTGTAAGGCTCGATACATAAACGATAAATAAGATGAGCACTCAACTCTGGGGCACACCGCTTAAAACGTCTTTTTTCTCATAGTAACAGTCACCAACCCGTAATGTAAATTGTGAAAAATATGCTCTGTACAGAGAATTTGCATTTAAAATATGCTTTCCTGGGTGACGTTATATAAAATGTTCGAAGAAGAAAATAAAAATGTTTTATAGCTGTTTTATTTGCATCAATGTCTTATATCAATGCCAAGAAAAACATAAACATAAGAAAATGAAGCGATTGTGGGTAGTTCGTTATAAGATTAAAAAATTTGTTGAGCATCCACACAAAAAATGATCAAATAAACTATTTCATAACGAAAATAAATATAATTATATTTCAAGTGATTCATTATCTTAGTACTGTTAAGAACGTTTACTATTTTCGAATGATTCATTTATAGTTATTTCTGCTGATGAATTAATAAAATTAATTATCGAAGATATAGATAATAAAATTGAGATTGTCCCATTAAAGACTGATATTATGTACCTTTACAAGTTTCAATCCAAATTATGTCACGTTTTATTGAAAGCCATACTACTGAGCTTCTTTTGAAATATAGGTAATTTTAATATGATTCTAGATTTAACAGACATATAACAATTTCTTTGTTCATTAATAAACCAGTGCATTTTATGTGATTTGTGATACGATTCCTTTGCTTCAGCATAATTTTAGCTTGCCATTGAAATTATTGCACAATTTTAAGATAATTTTCATTTTTTCCATGTAATTCCCATCATAATTCATCATGAAATATGTTTTTAAAAAGCATTTATATTTTTAATATTTTCTTGTTATTTTTAGAACACAATACAGGGTGATTTAGTAATAATATCATTATCATTAATTTTAAGGAAAAAATGAGTATAATGCAAATACGCGATTACAATAACGCAGGCCCACAAACAGAAATCGAAAAGTCCTTTTCCCAGACTGCTATCGAAATAAATGAAATAGATCCTTGAGTTTGGAAACCGATATTAAGAAAACATAAGGGCGAAAAAATGAAATTGAAATTTGGATCATATATAGCCTCGCTATTGCTCTATTGTGTACTAAAATTTTAGTTAGTTTCGTTATCCTATTTTTTAGTTATTAATGAAAATGTTGAAAAAACCACGGTTTTCTGCCTACCAAATTGATACCTCTCACTTTAACTCGTCTTAGTTCTTTTGTCAATAGATAAAAAATTTCCAAATTTTTACTGACGATAAGTGGAACTATTGTCTTTAGTACTGTGAAGGTCAATTGTGCCAAAAGTTCTTCTTTTTTTTATTTTTAAGCAAAACAGAAGGAAGTTCTATCTCTGCAAATATTGCATTCTTTAAAAAACGAAAAAACTGACACAGGCAGTAGATAACACTGTAAACAACAATCTGAAAAAATTTGTTAAAATAATGCAGTTATTCGGACGTAAAATTTTTCCCTCTCTCAAAATCCGGGGTCAAAAGAATTGTATCTTCGAGTTAATGTGTTTGACCTTCATTTGACCTTGATCTAGACGTGATGGGGTCATATGGACGGGATCGTGATCAGCGACCCCAAAAACAGAGAGGTCATCTAGTCTGGGAAAAAGGACTTTTCGATTTCCGTTTGTGGCCCTGTGTGTAATTTTACGATGTACCGCTGACCGCTGACCCACAAAGTTTTATCGAGAGTGAATTTTGACCTACCGTATTATTCGGTCATTAGCCTAGTTTTTACTGCGTTTTTCATACGTAGTGAACGACAAGTAGTAAACAGATCTTTTGATGAATTAATAAGATATTTTTTTTAAGTTAAAATATGAACAAGTATTACCTATTATCTGTTAATAAAAACAAATGTGTAAAGATAATAATTGCTTTCGAATGTTAGGTTACGATTTTCTGTCTTTATTAGGCCGAATAGGTGGTTAAAACTAATGACATTGTGACTGATTCACCCTGTATATTTTAAACCACCAAAGATCATTATCAAAAAACGATTGGCATTATCTTGTAACATCGTTATTGTGCATACGTAAGGATAGTGTAATTTATTGGTATTTTTGTAAAATGCCAATATAGACACGACCATTAAATATTCTAGTTGAGCACGTGTTCTTATGTTTCGATATTGATTAATAATTTCCTGTTTTATCGCATCTATATACCTTTATGTCAACCATAAACGTGTCGACTCGATTTTTATTTTATTTATATGTCGTTAGCTCCGCTCTAAAGAAGCTAATGTCGATATCAGTGGTTCTACCTCGCTAATGAAACAATAAAACGTTTTACGTGTGTTAGCGTATAAAACGTGTTTTTATCAGCGTACATACAGGGAGTTTAAATTTTGTGAGAATTAGCCAGCTGACAATATAGAAATAAAGATGTTTTGTTGTTGTTTCAGTCTTACAATGTATAATAATTAAAAAAATATATATGTACCTAAAAAATGCATAACTCTTACTCAACAATTTTGCAGCTGCAGCAAATAAATTTTAATATTTTATATACAGGGTGTCTCCTGTAGTATTACGAAAAACTATAAGTGGATTGGAGTTACAAGTAATAGTACACTGAAACATTAAAAACATAAAAGAGTTGATCTTCCGCGAAACCTACGCTCCTGGAAAAAGTATAGAAAAAGCAACACAATGGATGTACAAATATGTTCGTACTTTTAACACCAGGAAGTCGCTATACAGAGTGAAACATAGTTAGGTGTAAAAAAATTAACCGAAACATCTCGATAAAGCAAAATAATTAGACTCATCCTGTTCCGTTTCACCTTTGATTTCCATAACACGACCTTGATTGACTATCTATGTGAACAATGGTCGGTAACAAAGTTGTAAATAAATTATTAGTTGGATCGTCTCACCTTTCCAGCTAGACTTTTCGTATCGAACGCCATCTCCGATAAAGGTGTAAGAACAGTTTTGTGCGGACATTATTTCAATTCGCTGAATCTGGATTGCCGGCGAAATAAAATGGAGAATTACGTCAAAGCATTTTACCGAGGTTAGCATTTGAACTGAATGAATTTGAGCGTGAAGCATGGAATAACTGGTTATGCTTTGTCTGCTTAGTCAGGGAGGTCGCTAGCAATGGGTCTGGGGTTTTCTGCTACAATGCTTGTGAAATGTTAACTCATTCTCCAAACGCGGATAATACAGGATGACACTTCAGTGGCGTAGCGGAAACGTCTTTGCAAAATTTCAACGTAAACTCTGTTCGTTGATTTAAAGACTGGTGAGATATCAATTGTTTAACTTGCAATTTTAAAATAAGGAAATTAAACTTACAGAGGAAAGATCTTAATTCGAAGAAGAAAATTCGGAAATAATTTTGAAGTTTCAGAAATTTTTACTTTTATTTTAAATAAATGCATTAATCTTGTAAACTAAAGTTGCTAAATGTGAGGTAAATCTTTGATCTAAGGTTAACCATTTTACTGAAGAAAAGGAACTGGATATATGATCATATTTTCGTAACCCCCAAGAGAGTCGTACACAACAATTTTGAATTCTCTGAAGAGTAGCTTTATCTCTTGATAACAAAGCTGGCCAATATACTACATCACAATATGCTAAATGTGAGAGAATGAGGAGTCACATAAGCATTTTTAGGATACATTGACTTTTTTGTTAAATAAGTCACATGATTATCAAACCGCAGTCTATCATCAATGCGTAAGCTTAAACTCTTAACTTGTTTTACAAACGTTAATACCTTATTACACAAAATAATATTGAAATTGGGGACTTTTATAATATTTTCAGACTTATGTCCACTATTTTCAATTAATAATAGCTTGTGAGCTCGCGCGACCATTGTTATTGAATCTAAATCTTCATTGATATATTCCGAAGCTAAAAGTGTATTAGATAAGTGAAAAGAAAAATATAGTTGAGTATCATCAGAGTACTGATGCATTTTACAATGTTTCAAATAGGAGGCGAAGTCAGCAGTATATATATATAATGAAATCAGCCCAAATATACTACCTTGAGGTACGCCCTTATTCAGTATTTTATAAAATGAAAATTTATTATTTAGAAAAACTGTCTGGCGTCTACCATAAAGATAATGTTGAAAAAATGAAATAGCAACTGGATTTAGTCGAAAATGTTTGAGTTTTTGTAAAAGAATTTTATGATTTAATGTGTCAAATGCTTTGCTGAAGTCGAGCAAAATTAGGCATGTGTTTGTTATTATCATTTGCAAAAAAAATTTCATGTGGTGGTACTATGTTTTTCTCTAAAACCCGACTCAGTTAAGGGCAATATCTCTTTCTTTAATAAACAACTACTTAACTGCGAGCACACAACTTTATCCAGAACTAGATATAGTTGGGAGTATACTTATCGGACGAAATTGGATAATATCTTGAGGGTTATTAACTTTAGGTACCTAAAGGTAATATGTTACCATCTTTCCAAACAGATGGAAATGTCCCTGTCTTTAGACATGTATTAATGATGAATGTAATATGTGGTATTAAGTATCGCCTAACTATATTAAGAAGCCTTAGATTAATATTGTCAGAGCCTTTAGCTTGAGTTTTGATAGTACTTATTACTCTATTTACCTCCTCAGTTGTTACTTCAGAAAACGAAAAACCCATCATCAGGAAATATTGTATTGTACTTATCTACAACTGCATCCGTAAATTGATCATGAATTAAAGTTTGGGGAATGTTATTGATAAGAAATTCATTAAATTACTTAGTTTAGTTTAATTTTTTTAAAGTTCTCCAGAAGGTGTCTGGTTCTTGTTTAAATTTATAAGTTAAATTAGATTTGATGGCATTATTAACAAAATTACGCATTTCTTTATATTCATTAAACGATTCCTGAGTAAGAGCAGATTTATTCTTTTATATGCATCATTTTTAAGTTTAATTATCAATTTTAGATTAGGTGTTAACCAAGGAGCGGATGCTTTAGTAATTCTTACCGTTTTCTCAGGTGCATGAAAATTAAAAACGTTAACGATATTTTCATTCCAAAAATTTATCATATCTACACTATCGAGCGAAAATATAAAATCCTAGTTAACAGAGAGTAAATCTCTTAAAAAGCTGTAATTGAAATGAGAAAAATCACGGTAGTAACAATCTTAGGAACAATTTTGGCTTTTTTAGCTGAATGGTATATTTAATTAAATAAACAACCATGGAACAAGTAGTTTTCCCATTACCAGAAAAAAAAATTGAGAAAAGTATTTTTAAAAATTTTAATTAGTAGTGTTTTAGTCGCATAATGAAATGCATATTACATACTTAGTTTTCTATAGACATGTCTTTTTGGGAAATAATGATAAAACATATCTAATGAAAAGCAGATATAAAAAAGTTAAAGTCCTGTAATTTTGTGTATAATAAAACAAGCAATGTTTTGCAAACATACTGGATCTTAATATATAAATTTAAGATTTGAAAAAAATTATCGACCGAAGTACCTGAATAAACTACTGTATATATGTGATTATTTTTCTCACCCAATATTACACCGACGTGTTTTGATACACTTTACGCGAATAAATTAGTCTCTGTATTGGTCTGAAATGTTTAGAGTTCGAAGGTTAATCGCTGTGACCTTGACACTGAAACAGAAACGACCTTGGGCCGAATGGGACATCATGCTATTCAAAGTGCTGGAATGATTATTGAAAAGTCTGCTTACCACTTGTGACCTATGACATGAATCTACAAGGGAATCGTAGCTAAAAACAAAACACGCGCGTGTCGGGGATGGTTAGGAACTGAAATAGAATTCGCCTGAAACGCGTGCGTCGGTAGTCTACTGAAAAACATCGCACGGCGACAAATCGTTAACTTCATTGATCGAATATTTGATATTTTCCAGTGTTTTGGATGGTACCCTCAATATTATATTAGGTCAATTTTATTACCGGTTGGACTGACCGAAAAGCCATCAATCGAAGAGTTTAAAAATTTTGTTCGTTTTATTATAAATACTTCAAATCGTTGAAATAATGCGTTTCTACGATGAGTAACACAGTCTAACCACCACAATTTATGTTTTCGGGGTCGCTGAAACCAATTCTGATATCAATATAACTTCAACTAGTCAGAGTTTGTGTGCGCCCACCATATTTTTATGTTTTTTTTTCCAAAGGAGCAATTAATATGATAAAAGGTATGTTCCATATAAAAAGAGCAAATTCTTTTTAGAAATTCTGCATATTATACCAAAGAAAAGGTAATACAGACTTATGTCGTAGCCATGATAACGGCCTCAACCCGATTAAACACAAAAAGCATATATTGTTTAACCTGTTGGATTTAAAAATATCGAAATTACTGAAAGGACGGGATAATTCTTATGTAAGCTTTAATCGATTCGGCAAATACTATTTCGAAATTTATTTCAGTAAGTGGATTCAGTCAACGAACTCAGAAATTAAAATGATTTGATCAAAATCCTAATCAAAGCGTCAGCGCACCAGAGACTTTTTGAAAGATAGTAGCGTTTGAGTGATGTTATCTAATATTTTGTGTTTTTTATGTGTATCTATTGGAACTATCACGAGAGGGTTAGAGAAGTGATACGGCTTTGGGGAAACTTTTGTAAATAACAGATCAATCGGATATAATATAATAATCAACTTTAATTTAGTTATCTGTAATAGATTATAAGCGATTTTGGTGATATTGTGATCAGACTTTATAACTCAACCAGAAAAAGTGTCATTTTAGTGATTTGGAATATTTTTTGAGGTTAGGTACGACTAGTGACTAGTTGGGTTCAAACGAATGTAGGAATTCGATTTAGTGACCCGAAAAATATAAAGATATGTTGGTTACACTTCATTCCTAAACGTAGAAAAGTGTAATCTTAGCAATTTGCGCTACTTTTTTGAGTTTAGGCACGAATTCTGACTAGTTGAAATTATATTGACATCAGAATTGATTTCAGCGATCCTGAAAACAAATTGTGGTGGTTAGACTGTGATACTCATTTTAGAAACGTATTATTTCAAAGATTTGAAATATTTTTAAGGTTAGGGACGAACAGTGACCAGATGGGGCTTAATGAATATCGAATTCGAAATCAGCAACCCCAAAAACGTACTGATATGGTGATTCAGTCTACAATATAGTATTTTTATGTTTCTTATCTATCAATATTGCTCATTAAACAGAATTTTCCATGATTGTGGACGCCATATTGGAACCGTCATGATGTTTTTGTAAAATCACCAGACGGCATTCGATCTTTTGACACGTCGGACGTCAATATTGATGCATTTTTATTCTGGACAGCCCACTGTGTCCGTTGACGTGAAACGCCCGTCATACAAAGTTTACTTTGATATAAAAATTAACGGGGCACTCTTATTTGATTTATAGTCGTTACTCTTGATACACTTATTTTTTTTTCCACAAAATCTGAGTTGCACAATGCACATTCTAAAAATAATTTTATATGCCTAATCTGGACTCTGAGGAGACTGCAATAAAAAGGATTACATGGTGGACCAGACTAGGCCCCAAACTCCTGGTCCGAATCGTTCTTACTGCACCTCAATAAAAACAAATAAATGATTTCTTAAAGGTACGGTAATCGCGTGCTTGCATAAACTTTGGAAATGAAATGTAGGTATGCGACACTTTTATTACGGGTACTTTATGATCTGCTGAATATCGATGCGACGGGCGCAGAGCAGATGAGATGCACGTGCACGGTTCCGTGGTTCTCTATTAATGAAATTTTATGAATATATGATGTTTTTCTACAAATTGTTGCATCTTGTTCTTATTTGAAAAGTAACGATTGTAAAAACCGTATTCCACAAAAAAATTGAAAATTTTTTGATATTTTTAATTATGCATTTATGAATACAAAGTTGTGTGTAAAAAAGCAAGACTTTATCTGAATGCAAGTTAAAAGCAATTGCCAAGACAATCCATGTTTTCCAAGCTAAATTTGAGACAGCATGTTTTCGTAGTAACGCGTCGAAACTAACAAAACAGCGATTGTCACTGCAATAATTGATGGTTCTTCCTTCCATCCAACTAATGAAACAGTAATTACAAACTTCATTTGGAATGGTTGGTGCCCTGTTTGCGAAAGTATAGTTATACAACCAACATCAATTCTGGATCATATCTCCTAGATAGCGAGTATCATAGTATTTTTGACAGCCATTATATGCAATATAGGAACTTTTATTTGCACTTCTATCATTAAAATGTCATCGAGGTGCAAGCTAATATCATGTCGATATTATTTAACAACCTTTGAAAAGTTGCTGGAGCATTAGACAGACCAAATGACGTTCTCAAAAATTCGTATTGACCATATTTTGTCAGAAATAAGTTTTATTCATTGAATCTGGGGAACAGGGTGATAACTTTATATAATCACAAACTATTCTTTAATCAAAAGTACGGTAAATATGTATATTGTCAAGTTTTATCTTTATAATGAAAACAATTCGGTCGAATAGGTGAAAGAAGACAACTAATTTTAAATACATTTTATTCAAAATAGATTTGCACAAAAAACGAAAGCTGTATGCGAGTTCCATAGCAGCTTTGATATTAACTGGTATTTTCTGAATAATAGCACTACAAAATTATATATCATAAGTGATAGATACTATACACAACAAACACAAACATACCTTATACAAAACTCTTACTAATAGTTATTAAATTTTTGGCAGATTTTTCTTTTCAATTTTCTCGGCGAAGGTTTTTTTGGAATCCTCCAGAAATTCCATCAAATCCCTAGTCATAGCGTACGGTTTTTCGATTCCATTATTGATCAAAAAGTCCTGACAGACGCACAGGAACAAGGTGCTGAAAGATGTCTGAAAGAAACATGTCGTGTTAATAATACAACGTCATTAATCCCCATTAAAATCGTCGAACGTTAAAACGAAAGCACTTACCACGGCACAAAATGTGATAAATAAATAGAAAATACAATTATTATTTTATTTTCAAGTGTTCTACGAAGTGATCTTTTGAAAAACTAGCTTACCTCGAACGTTCCTAAGACTGTGCAACAGCATATTAATGCGATGACAACAACAAAGAAGATGCAGCCGTAAATATTTTCACTTTTTTCTACCTGTAACTTAAAAAAAAAACAATCACAATAGAATCATATAACAAGACAAACGGCACAAACAAATAAATATTTTCTCAAATTGTTACCACACTGTTATGTTCTGATGATACGTGTTACTCTGATGTGTCACTAGAGGCTGATAACATGTCTAAACAATGACGTCACAACGTGTGTTTGTAGTATCTGGCATATCCAGACAACCGTCAGCACGTTGTGGCATCACTTAGTCTTATTATTTTTATTTAGTTTATATGCAGTACAAACATGTATCATCCCATTTTAATACTTACGCCTAATATGAAGTAAGCAAAAAGCACAGAGAGACCAACGATTAAAACACTGCTCATCGTCAACACGAAGTCGCCCAAGGAATTGATGGTTATCGTATTGCATATATTCAGAGTTAGAAGTTTCACTGCTCGTTTTCCTGACTGAATAAATGGCGTTCCATGCATAGCTGAAAAACCACAATTATTTATTTACATAAAATGTGAAAAGAGAGAGTTGTATGCATATCACAGACACACATGATCTGTGAATCTAATATCCATGTTATCAATTATAATCTATTATCTACGATACAAAGACTAGAAGGTGTGATATTTCCATGAAAATCAGTCGCGTTAATAATAATAACTGCATATCCTTCAGTATTATCAACATTATTCGATACACCACTTTAGATCATACACGACGCGAAAAAAAAACTATAACGGACGATATCCACAAATCGCTATTCACTCTCCACGTGACGTCATAGCATGACCGCGCAATATCATGTATCTTTGTATGATGTTTATTACCTGTGACTATGAATGCGTTTTTGGTGAAAAACCTTATGAATTCCTCAATTCGCGCCATGCAGCAATTTACCAGTACCCTGAATCTCGAATGTTGCGATAAGGCCCTGAGAATCGCCCGCAAGACTGCAACAATGGTAATTATCAGAGATCCCAGAGCGGCAGTACCGATATGGTACTTTATGGTGTTGTAGCAGCTGGTATATACTGGGTCACCTAGTAATTCCTTGTTTCTATAAAAGAAAAGGAAATTGTCAGAATATAACCCATTGAAAAAACTTTACAAGTTTATTGAATCTAGTTTTATTGGATCTAGTTCTTAAGAGAAGAAGGGTTTGCTACCTTTAGAGGAAGGTTCAAGATATCTTACCTGGTGAAGTACCATTTTGTAACAGCACCACTCACTATCATGTACTGGATACTAACTAAGAACTCGCTGATCCAAATAGTTATTATAGTATTGAAAATCACGGCGGTTATCCTGAAATCACCAGAAATATATTCTGAATCAGCAGATCCTGATGATATTCCAGCGAAGTTTATATACAAAGTGGCAGGAATGTATATTGACCATACTATCACTAGTAAAAGCAACGTCTGAAAATAAAGATTGGAGTCAATGTATATGCAATAATAATGGACAAACATATGTAGTGGTACTCTAAACATATATGTTAGAATCCCAACATAACCTTGAAAACGTGCATAAAAGTATTTGATACGTTTAAATTTTATGGAAACTCTTTCAAAAATATACTATGGAAATGCTACGAAGATGATTTATATATAATTGAATGTATTGAATCTTTCACGCAAGTTTTCAAGGTTTGGTTGGATTTCTAACCCATGTATTTAGGCTGTCACGTATTTGAGTATCCATTTTCAATAATTTATTACACTCACGATTGGTTCTCGTGAAGTCAGTTATATCAGGTGAAATAAGCACCATTTTTTGCTAGTTCGACCTGTCCTGTAGAAAAAATTCTGATGTGGTGACCCAATTCTGATGTCAAATTCGTATCTAACGACTCAAAATTGTCTACTGATCATGAAACCTTTCTTTTGTTTTCTGTGCCTGTATTATTTTCCTCATCTCTTTGTGAGCAATTTTTTTTGAGGTTATGTATTACTAATACAGCCATTTTGTACTGGCTAGCTAAGAAAGTTGATATTGTTTCGTTCCCTAACATTTTATCATATTTTCTCTGAAAACATATTACCAAAAGGGAAGCTTGATCTCGAATTAACCAAACACCAAAACTGCGTCATTTTTGTCGAATATACCAGTAACTATAAAGTCTTAAACCCTAGTATGATACAAGGACCTTAATTTTAGTCTTGCGACTAATACTGTTCGTAACATTTTCAGAAGCGCTGATATTTAGAAAGTTGACAGCGGTTCTGAAAATGTGTATATCAAAATTTTACTCATCGGTTGTGCACCTACCACTGCAGGAACCGAAAACACCGCCTGCATGCGGAACGTCGCCTTCGTAGCCTCCTTGAACAACATCGTGACCAAACGGATCTTGTCTTTCATGAAAACCAAGACGCATAACAGCACAACAGTCACAATGGTGAAAATAATTTTGAGAATGATATTGTCAACATTTAGCCACCTGAAAAAGCGTTAAAAAAATTATTGAATGTGTAATGTTTAGGATAGTAAGGGACAGTCAGTAAGGAAAAAGTAAAGAAACTGTTGTCAAGGAATTTCGTATATTTGAAGGAGATATTCTATTTATAAAAAGGGAGAATTCTTTATGATGACTGGTATGTCGGCGTATTTCTTAGATTGACTGGCAGTGGAGATTAATTTACAATCAATCAAATGAACCGTGTATTATACAGGGTGATTTCACTTTAAATACAGACAATGCAGGACTAGATTCATTACCAAAAAATATGTAGAGTTTGCTCTGTAAACTTTTTTCCTGCGGGTCTCGGTATTCGAGATTTTTTGGCAACTAATCTATTCCTGCAGTTTCTGTATTTAAAGTGAAATCACCCTGTATAAAGCTTAATAATTTTGGAGATATTTCAAAGGAAACATTATTAAGTACACAATACAAAAATTGTAGACCTAGGCAAAATTATCGAATAATTTTTTTTTTACTTAATTCTATTAACCAGTTGTTCCTGTGTGTATTACTGTCCTATCGCGCACACGATTTGTTCGTCTGACTGCAAAAGATCAAGAGGTGTTAAATCTGGGCTTCGAGTAGGCAGTAGTATCTCTCTCCTCTCCTTAAAGCAATACGTCGAATTACCAGTCACCACGCATATAAAAAAAATACTAACAGGAGTAGATTTCTGTCTCCTCTGTAATTTTCATAGCCCATATTAATATTTGGCCCCTGCTAAGGTCCCAAATGTTGTACTTACCACAGTGCTACAGTGACGATGAAGAAATATGCCCATGATATGATTAAAACTCCCCAGACCACGAAAGATGTTGCGTGACGGTACAGAACTGCCATAATTATAGTGAGACCTAAATAAAAACTATGTTGTAAAAAGTATAACTAGCAGCCAAACAGGAGTGGCAAGAGAAAATCTATACTATATTTGTATTAAATGTTCGTTATGTGTCCCTTCTCTATCTACGCCTATGTATTATTTGTTTGAGTAAAATGTGTCGGTAATATGTTAAAAGGTCAAGATCAATCAGGAAGCTAATGTTATGCATGTTTTCTTGTGTAATTTAATGCACTATTCTTTTTATATTTTGTATAAAAACAGAGAAAAATACTAAAAATTCTGCCGCACCAAACCCATGGCGACGCTTAAGATGATTAAGGTCACTAGATGATGTAGTTAACAAAACAAATATAAAGATGCATGGTCTTGTTTTAAAAAATGTATAAAAATATAAAAACCTTAGTATAAAAGTTAGTGAAAATTGATTACGTGTTCAACGTATTTTTTATTTGAAAGCTTAACATTTATTCTTATTCTGAACTGTAAGTGAAACCTAACCTTACCCAGTGATATGAAAGATGTTAGCGTAAGTTTCCAGGCAAATTTTTTAAAGCTGAAATCCTGGAATTCCTCTTGATTGCTAATTCCTCCCTCATTCATTACAGCCTCATTGAAACTAGAAACAAGGTTAGAAACTAAGATTTTCTTAAAAAAAACGCGTATAGTATAAGACAGACAAAAATTTAAAATTAATCATGGGAAATACTAACCTTTGTCGGTTTGGTTCGTGTTTAATGACAATGACGAAAGTAATCAATAGAAAAAGAATCTACAACAGAAATAAAAAAAATAATGTATCATATTCCTAGTCCAATTTGTAGATGTTTCCTCTTAAAAACGTTTGTCTTCTAGTTCTTTTAAATATAGTGTGCTAAAGTTTTCCAAGAAAATTGTTTAGCTCTAAATATCCTTCGGAAAAAAGATATTCAAATGTAATTTTATATAAATAATAAGTATAGCCTTTCCAAAGTCAATTTAACATATAAAAAATGCCTAGCAAAAAATTTTAATGAGGTTCATAGGCGTCCCTAAAAAGTTTTCTGATAAAGGTTAAAAATCATAATAACTTGTATATAATGTGTAGAAAATTTCTATTATATGTTTATAGTTTAATTATTTATGTCCTCAAACAATTTTATTATATTTATGGTAAATTTTGGTTATGGCATATCAAAAAACATTTACATTTTCATTAAAATATATTACCGCTCGGCATTGCTGCACTGCACTGCTAGGCATTTGGCAACAATTGAAATTTATGGCCAGTCGCCCAGTGCGGCTGTGTTTGTGCGCTGTTTGTTCGCGCGCACATTCTTCAACTGGGCGTATACATTTCTACCACCTCCACGTTTAGTTCGGCCAGACCTGTATATGGGTATGGCTAAATAAATATGGGAACAAGTCTTTCAAATATTTCAGTGCCGAGTTGTTGCGTAGAGACCGAACCTGGTACATACGCCTAGTTCTTTGGTCGTCAATTGAGATCGGACAGACTATAAATGAGTAAAATTGCATTTAACGTGAATATATTTATAGAGATAAAACTGTATAAACTTTAACCCCTTATATCTTCCATCTACACGTGAATTAAACTCGGAAAAACGAAAGACTTTAAATTTCTCTTCAAGGCAGAAAGGAATAACATAATTTTATTCATAATACCCGTTTTCCTTTACGCAGAAATCTTGTGCAAGGAATTGCAACGAATTGCAAATGTCACCGATACGAGCCATCCTGTTACAAGAAAACGGTTATTATCACGATCAGAAAATTATCAAACAGAGTAAAGAGTACTGAATGCTATGGTGTCATTACTTACCGCAATTACTATGCAACCTCCCATTATAAAAGAGAAGGCCCTATCGGTCTTTGTCCTGTTTTCTGGTCTGACGGGTATGTCAGCCTCTGTCAGGGGTGAGGCGTCATCATCGAATCTCCTGTAGGAAACCTGCAAAAAGCGCTGAGATTAAATAAGCGATATGGGTTAAAAACAATAATCGAAATTATTAAAACTTGTTGAGGACTTTTGGCATCATCCCCGACTTACATACTACATAAAAAGAGGTGAATAGTTGTGGCCGCAAATGATTTGTCCCGTTTTTTTAGTAAACAGAAAAATTGCTAAGCCACTTTTAATTTTATATTGGTACCAAATAAATGTTACCGAAGTTAATACTCGTACATATATATATGTTTATGTTTATCATCTATGGCTTGTATACGTTTATATAGTCTGAAACTTGGAACTTGTCTTTTAAAAATTAAATATTTATTGCTGTACCATTATTTTTTTAAAACCTATAGCAAGAACAAGTATTAAAAAAATCTATTTTTTTGTCTCTAGATTTTGTGATACATATTTATAAAAATTTTCCACATGTCGCTATTTTATTATTTGAGGATACGAAAATCAAAGACAGTATCACTAGGTCATAATGTATCCACAACAATGGGCACCACTTCGAAGAAGTTTAGAAAGTCGACGTTGATGACGCATGGGTAAAACCGATTAGACTCTAGAGATTTCTGGAATTGGTAAGCAGATAAGTCCAGGCAGTTAATTTCCGAAAAAGATTGTTTTAAGTCGGTATTATCGACAATTAGACACAAGCTTTCATTTAGAATTTTGGAGAATTAAACGTGAGTGAATATTGTGCTCAGATTAAAAAAAATATTGAGTCAATATAAACTATAGTGTGACTGTAGATAGGGTATCCAAAAAACATGAGCAAAAAATTTGTAGGGTAATTATATTAAATAGTCGCTGTCACACTTTTTTGAAAACTCGGTATTAATAGAGCTAATTTTTAAAATAATTAACATCTCTGCGAGTTCCATGTCCTGTCCAACATTTAAATACACCTCCAATATCTAGTTAACAACTAAAATAATTCGTCAGTAGGGCCATCAGATACAGATCGGTTTCGAGCTTACTAGTTCTCATCAGTATGACATAGGTGAGACAGAAAAAGAACGATCAAATATAAGATTATTTTTTCTTATAAACAAGGGTCGAAAAATGCTTCAGGAGATCATATTTTTCAAAATATTTCCAAAACCAGATAACGTATCATTATGAATTTTGATATGTAAGGGTAAAATGCGCCCCCAATATTTTGCATGTCAATATTTTCAAATCTAAACATCACACTATGATAGATATGAGTTTTTCACAAAAAAAATGTAGGTACTCTTGATTTACTTCGATAAAATGCTTCGTTTTCGAGCAAAATCGATTTTAAAGTACATGAATAGGTAGGCCATGAAAACAAACATTTGTTTACTTAAATTAATTTTGACAGATTATTAAACTCATATTTTTGCTTTCACTTTACGGTGCTGTATTGATATTAATCTAAAGAAAAAAATTAAAAAATGCAAAATGCGATCTTGATTGATTCATTTTGTGTATGGATTTTGTAATGGGAGAGCGGTTCCATTGCCTGGACACCTCGTTCACCTGACCTTAATCCTCAAGATTATTACTTATGGGGACATTTAAATAGTTTTGTTTATAACACCGAAATAGATACCAGAGAAGAATTATTAGAAAAAATAAATTTGGCCTCTAATATGCAAAGGAACAATGAATTTGAAATTCTTCGTGGAATAAGGCATAGAGCTATGCCGTGAGTTCAACAAAATGGCAGTTATTTTGAGCAATTATTGTAACATGATTTTTTTGTTTTTAATAATTTCGTTATTATCTGATTATTACTGATAGCTTGCAAACTATTTCTACTACGCATGCACGGATGCCAACAATCTATAAACGGTTTGTGATTTGAACGATGCAAGAATGGTTTCTAAAGTAGTTTGAAATGAAGAAGATGGACATGCGATATAACTTCTAAACCTAAATAGATATTTTTCGAAAACGAAGCATTTTATCGAAGTAAATCTAGAGTCCATTTTTTTGTGAAAAAAACCTATCATTCTATCATCGTTTGATGAAAATATTAAAATTACGAGTATTATCAAATTGATTTAAGCTTTGCAATCGATTTTTCTCGAAAACGAAGCATTTTATCGAAGTAAATCAAGAGTACATTTTTTTGTGAAAAACTCATATCTATCATTGTTTGATGTTTAAATTTGAAAATATTGACATGCAAAAAATTGGGGGCACATTTTACCCGTGAGCCTCCCTGCCTGAGACACCCCTGATTAAAATTTTTAAATGATTTTCGTGTAGTTCGTTAAGTGTCCAACGTACCAAAACGTTAACTGGTCTAGGAAATATTTTGAAAAATATGATCTCCCGAGGCCCCTTTTAGTTGGGCATAGGTAGCTCCCTTAGGAACCATTTTTCGACCCTTGTTTATAGGAAAAAAGTATCTTATTTTTGATTGTAGAATCTAATGCTAAAGTATTGCACGCTAATTATGGGACACATTGTATTGATTTGTCTCTTCCTTAATTATACATCTTTAATATTAGCATTTGTATAGGTAGGTTACTAAAAGTTTATTAAAATCAAATCTAAAAATGTTTCAAAAATTATCATTAAATGAAGTCACATTTGTTCTTTGACAAGTGAACGGTGTTCTTATCAGCTGAGGATTTTAGGAAAATTGAATACAGTTTTATTTTTTACTTGCTCTGAAGAAAACTTCTCACTAGTGTTATGGCAAAAAAAGTCAATTATCTGTAGCAAAAAAAGGTATTTGTACTATGAGCGTAGCCAGGAATGTTCCTACCCAACGACCAAAAGCAAACAGTGACCTGTTTTACACTAAACGTTTCAATTATCTAAAAAGATAAATAATAAACATATTTCTGTTTAAATTTTTATATTCATTAAAACTATATAAAACACATGGCCAGTAATAATAATGTAATTTTTTAAACTTGCAACATGCAGCAACAATTAGGAAGAGGCCGTGCCCCCCTTTCCCCTCTGGATACGCCCATGATTGTACTATAGCTACCCCAATAAGATGGTCTTGCAATAAATAAAAAGCTAGCTGGTTTTAACCCCTAATAGGCTGCTCCAGGAAAATGTTTTTTATTATGACAACATTGTAACCTTTCTTAAGCCTATTTAAGCCTAAATGATATTTTTCTCAGTGTATTGTACAAACCTCATTTCCGGGATACCCACTGGGATGATCCATTGTTATAGTCATTGCACCTGTAATGAAAATAATAATAAATACAGTAGTAATGGTCGATAATGGAAATATTGGAAATTACTATATTACAATAAAAGTGTTTTTGGTATTCATTTTATCCAAACGACTGGTACTGTTATCTAGTCCAATAATAGTTCAGCTGTTATTCTATTATCTTTATTATACTCTTGTTGCAATGATATAATATTTTTGGTAAACAACGGCGTCAATTATACAGTATTTAATAAATTTAGAAATGCACCGCAAAGATATTTAAATCGCATTTCAAATATACGGTTACAGATTATCAAAGCTCCAAAATTAGTAAAAGCAAATATTGTATGATAAATATATCTACGGACAGGGGCGGCCTTAACCACTGCGAAGCACCGGGCGGCAGATCTTTGCGAGGCCCTTGTTCTTTGTGAAATGTACGTAAATCGAATGTACGAGTAGATATTTCTGATGATTTAAGAGAAATGCAACATAAATTTTGAGTTCTCAAATATTAAGAGATTTTTAAATGTTAACAAATACAAAGACGACACATTTTTAATAATGATAAAATAAGGTACAATATTCAAACATATTTTTACAACATTTTATTTAACTTGTCTTGTTATGGGTCAAATCTTGCAACTGAATTTTAAAACAGTTCTCCCCAACCGATTGAGCTGAAATTTTACATACAGATTTACTTTGGATAACAATGCATGGTTAGCTAAGTGGCGTCATTCTAAATCCAATATGGCGGACTACCAAAGATGGCGGACCAGTTATTTTTTATGCACCCCCATGATATGGGTATCAAATGTAAGGGTTTGCTGAGAAGAATACGAAAATAAAATGACGTCACTAAAAGTTTGTTTTAAAAAAAAATATACATGAACTTATTCAATTGTTTTACAGTCAAATTATAGCTAAGGATAAAATAAAGTTTTAAATATAAACTTTTTTTACTCGGGTTGTTGCCCGGGCGATTGCCCTGTTCGCCACCCCCTCTGTCAATGGAAATAAATAAATGAAACCCATGAAGTGTTCAGTTGAAAGCATTCAATGATTTGTTTGTATTGTGAAACATTATCTCAAATATTAGGATCCGTTTTGATAACAACACCAACGGAAATGTAATGCTAAAAGTATACTTCGTATCAAAAACTCACCATTAAAACCATTTTCAACCTCAGCAACAACGCGAGATAGGAATTTTATTTTTCAGAATATAAACAGAAACACGTTTTTTTTTCACTTGAAATTTGGACCACCCTGTAAGGTGTGCGTTCTAAAAAAGGGAATTTCTACATGATTTCTAACCACGTCCTTATCGCTGCTATTAATTGAGATACACAGTTAAATTAAAAAGCCCGATTTATTATAAAAAAAATTAATAAATAAACCTAAACAATAATAACATCAAGATCATTTCGTATTTTTCTCGTGTGTTCTCAGTATCGCCAAGTTGAAACAGGGGCTAATAGTTACGAATGGTTTTCACTATTTAAAAGTGGTCGTCAGTCAATTGAAGATTATCTTCGACCAAGAAGGTCGTTATTTTAGCTGGCGCTCCCTATAGCGTGTTTCAAATTAGTCTGTTGCATAATAAAAAAAGTAATGGAAAAGTATATGACGTCGTCCAAATAACTCAGTTTAATACGGTGAAATAATCTAAATGTCTGTAACAAGCGTTGAAAGACCTTGCCCTGTCTGTTTCTAGAACAAATACTGCACCTCCTTATTTTCTGAGAATTCTCGGATACCAGAATAAACAGATAAAAGTATCGATCGCTTTTAACATGGAAGATAACTTGTATTATGTGCCCTCAAACGAGTTAATGAATGTTATAGAATGTAGTACTAAACGGACTATCGTATACAGGATGTTTTCTACGTCCATGAAACAACAAGGGTTTAATGTCATTGCTTCCCGAAATATAGGGCAACCAACGACAAGCATATTTGGATATTTGGATGGGTAACTACGATAATTTTTAAATACCTTATCACTCCGTGTCTCTAAAATCAGTGACTTTTGAACCTTGTCTAAATTACCCATAGAACAACCTGTTGAAGTTATCATATACATAGATTGAAGAAATACTCTCAGAAGGCAGAACGAAACAAACAAAAAAGTCCTTTAATCTTCAATGGTCAAGAGGATAAGATTATTTATGCCTACATGAGTGTGCTAGCTTGAATACATTTGTTTAATGATTTGTGAATTTGTGAGTAATATGCCATGCTCGTTTATGTTTTTGAAAACCCCAGGGCATGCCACGTGTTCCCGGTCTTTATGGCTGTGGTTCCTTCAAAGTGTGTCTTGTAAGTTCTACGGGGTCTTACATGCGCTTTGATTGACACATACTGGGTGGTGTTGAGTAGGTGGCATAATCATAATAGTGTGACTCACACACGACTTATTTCAGGTGACACTAGCTAGTTGTTGAAGAAAGAATGATATATATTTACTAATTGATATAATGGAAACGCATGGAAGGATATACCTTGATCTTAAGGTTAGGGGGAGTGTAACCCCCCGGTGAGTTACCTATTTATTTGTTTTTATTGACAGAACAGTAATTTTGTTATTTGTTTCATATACC
This sequence comes from Anoplophora glabripennis, assembly GCF_000390285.2. NCBI lineage: Eukaryota > Metazoa > Arthropoda > Insecta > Coleoptera > Cerambycidae > Anoplophora > Anoplophora glabripennis. The sequence continues at coordinate 1,013,844 of NW_019416313.1, forward strand.
CTCTTAATTTCTGACGAATGACCCGGCTGTTGTCGAGATAACTGCTTTGTGATGACCCATATAGAAAAGGTAACAATACCAACAATAACATCTATTTTACACTAGCGAAACCTTTTCAACTGCAATTGATTTTATGTTTAGTACAAACAGTTCTAATAAAACAACTTACGATCGCTTTGGTGTTTTACGTCCCTTACTAACCTTAGTGGCAAATAATTAATTTAAAATGTTATTTATCAATGTGAGATAAGTGGGTCAGTAAGTATCACGATATAAATTATGTTTTATGTCATACTTTTGGTGACTTGTTTTTAGTAGTGCGAAATAACACATTCGATAAAGACAGTGATCCTTAATGCAGTCAAAATATTGCGATTTAAAGGCCTATTTAATTGGACTACATATAAGTATAGGCGTAAATATACAGGGTGTCTCGCTTAAGAACCGACACAGGTGCATGTAGGGGTGTCCAAAATATTGTAATTTAACCTAACTTACCTATATACAAAGTTGCACCCCCTGAGGAGTTAGTAGCCCCCAAAGTGGGGCCCTAAATTTCGAAAAAAAATAATATCTCTGCAACACTTTACCGCAGAAGAACCAAAGGACCCCGCACAAACCTTATGGAAAATGGTTCCCGGTCAAATTCGTTGAAACTTTGGGATATTGTTGTTCTTGATGTGCTGATCAAAAGTTCCAATGGGCACGAAGTCCAAAAACTCATAGTTTTCGAGATAGAGAGCGTCAAGGTTACGGTAATTGGGTATATTCGCTGTTCTCGTTGACACGATGTCGAGGATTAATTCTCTCTCTCCTCTCCATCTATATTGTAAGTGTATTGGCGTTCACATATACACACCCACACACACACACACACACATATATCCATAATTTTTCAATTCGGCCAATGAAATAAAAGTTCGGTACAATTTTAGGGGTGAGACACCCCCAATGAACACTTTGTAGTGCTTCAATTAACTTTAAATCATAGTCAAAGAAGACCAGTAATAAACCTAAATCATGTACCAAATTTGGTTCTTCTGCGGTAAAGAGTTGCAGAGATATTAATTTTTGTACTTTACAACTTTGTATACAGGGTGGTCCTTAAGTAATTGTACAAACAAGTATGATAGATTCGTGACTTAAATGATTCGTGAATTAAAATATTACGATTTGTGCCAACTTGCCTTAATAAAATATTGATAATAAGAAAGATACAGGGTGTTACAAGTGAAATATCAAAATTTATTTTTCGCAATAACTTGAACGTTTTTGGACATTTATACAAAAAAAAAAAAACTGTAAGTTTTTTGCTATGAGAAATCATAATTTGGTATCTAATTTAATGTACCTCTTAGAGAGCGCCACATAAGCCACATGTGTGGCATAAATGTACGCTAAACTTTTTTGCCCATCAAGGTAGCGCTCTTTTGAGAAAAAAATATTAAAAACACGGCATTGTAAGAACAAAAATGTATACTTGTTAACAACCTCTAAACTCAACGGTTTTCGAGATAGTCGAATTTTAAAAATCGGCTGCATAATTCTTCTTTAATTCATTATGAGAAATATTAACGTAGAAGTCGTATACGATTATCATGTTTTTACATCAACAGGATGAATATTAACGTAACGTAGGAGTTGACATCAAAAATTTAAAAGATTAAAAAAATTTAAAAAATTAAATAAAAGCAGTTAAATTATAAGTTTAATAATCATAATTAGAAATGAATTTTACATATATTAATAAAAGAAAAAACTAAGCTAACTAACATTACAAGTTTAATTATGTCAAAGTAAGTGTTCGATATGTCCACCATTCTCTTGGATGCATTTATCCATACGTTCCATAAAATATGGCCTCATATTAAATAACATGATTGGTCCAAAAGAAACTGCAGTTGCATTTATTTCTTCCCAAAGTTGGTTGCGAGTATTTATGGGACTTTTATAAACAAGTTGTTTCATTGCGCCCCATACGCCAAAATCGAGGGTATTAAAGTCTGGGCTACGTGCTGGCTAAGGGAAATGACTACCACGACCAATTCAGCGTTCAGGAAAGTTGGTATTTAAATATGTTCCGACTTCTCTCATATAATGAGACACACACATATTTTGCCTGAAATTTAGTGGCAATTCTTCCAAAAGATCAATGAAGTCATTTTTTAAAAAATGTAAGTAGTTCTCCCCATTCAAAGTATGAGGGAAATCGTATGGCCCTAAAAAATGGTCACCAATGATCCCACACCATATATTTATTTTTAATTCGTGTTGAAAATGTTTTTCTCTTTTAAAATGAGGATTTTCAATTACCCAGATATAATTATTTATCAAATTAAAAATACCACGGCGGCTAAATGTTGCCTCGTCCGTAAGTAATATTCCATTAATAAAGGTAGGTGGGGTCAAGATTTTGCCTATTTCGGATATCACTTGCAAATTGGTATCTTAATGGTAGATCTGCTGGCAATAAATTTTGCACAGCCGGAAAATGGTAGGGGTGATATTTATTGAGGTTTAGTCTTTTTAAAACTGAGTTTTATTGATTCCTAAAGCTGAAGATAACCTTCCTGTACTAACTTGAAGATCATCTGCAACGTGAACCAATTTCATCTTCTTGTCCAGGCATAATTAATCTCGGTCGGCCTAAATTATCACGTTTAGGACGAAATGAACCACTTTCGCCTAAATTCCTAAATAGATTTTCAAATGTGTGGTGATTAGGTTGCAGCCTATTTGGATATCTTCTGAAATATTCCCATTTCGCAGTACGTTCGTTGAAATATTGCTGGCAGTAAATAGTAACCATATCTCTCATTTCTGTATTAGAAAAATTATTGTCTCGGCATTTTCTGCTATTCCTTAATTATCTGAAATATTCAATTAAAACTTTTTCAAACGTCAGATTATGAAAACAAGAATGTTTAGCTGTTAAAATCATTCGTGACTTGCGTCTACTACGTTATTATTTCTCGTAATGAATTAAAGAATTATGCAGCCGATTTTTAAAATTCGATTATCTCGAAAACCGTCGAAGTTTAGAGGTTGTTAACAAGTATGCATTTTTGTTCCTACAATGCCATGCCTTTAATATTTTTTTTCCAAAAGAGGGCTACCTTGATGGGCAAAAAAGTTTAGTGTACATTTATGCCACACATGTGGCTTAGCGGCGCCCTCTAAAAGATACATTAAATTAGATAGGTACCAAATTATGATTTCTCATACCAAAAAACCCCCAGATAAAAACTTTTTTGTATAAATGTCCAAAAATGTTCAAGTTATTGCGAAAAATAAATTTTAAAATTTCACTTTTAACACCCTGTATCTTTCTTATTATCAATATTTTATTAAGGCAAGTTGGCTCAAATCGTAATATTTTAAAGTCACGAATCTATCATACTTGTATGTACAATTACTTAAGGACCACCCTGTATACGTAAGTTTGGTTAAATTACAATATTTTGGACACCCCTACATGCAACTGCCTGCTGTGTCGGTTCTTATGTGGGACACCCTGTATGTTAGTGCATTCATTGAAATGCGCAGCGACATTACTGACTTAAGTGATTAAAAACAAGTGCAATTGTGCTCCATCAAGGTCTCTGATAAATATAGTGCTCGGATGCAAAACCACAACGATACTAAATTTAAACTACATTTATATGTAAACCTAAAATTATTCAACCGCATATCATACCGATATTTTAAAGAGCAAACGGTGAGATATTATCAAAGTTGTTTTTCGAGAAAGAAAGAATCTTATTGAACTTAATATTAACGTTTCTTAACTGTTTGTACAATCTTGTTCATTTCATTTCATAAACTTCTATACATTTTAACCTCTGATTAAAAACGCCTTTTGGGTTTTCTCTGTTGCCTCATTTTTAAGTTAAATTTAAAATAAGATTAATTTGATCCTCTCGAAATTAAGTTGTTGCAACCAAAGTTGTGATAAATAAAATGAGGCCCCATATTCGAGTTATTCCAAGAATTCGGTAAAAGCAAAGCATTTTTAATCCACATTTCTACTTTTACTGCAACATCCATCAAAAAAAGAAGCGCATCTGCTCTTATTAAAGAACAACTAAAAGTATAAGAACGAAAATCTCTAGGCCTAATTTATTTGCAACAACAAAAGGCTTACCTGCGCAGTATTTGATGAACCCAACACACACCACACAAGTCGCTTTCAACGGAGAAGCTAAGCCGATTCACTTTATATACCTAAATTATTAAACCATGCAACTCGGCCTACAACAAAGCTGATAAACTGCGCCTGTTAAGTTTTAACACATCCAAGGAAAATCTGCAGACGCAAGCAGCGCCACGTTCCGAGAAATAGGGTATTTTTGTCCCGGGTCGCCTTTATAACAGTGAGTGCTGTGTTTGTCGGTGCTGAAACTTCTCTACCTTCTTCCGTTATATTATAATACAGGGGGAGAAGCATACGAAAGATGCACCGGGATTTCCACCAATCATAACATACCATCGGTGTCAGTTGCATGTTCGCTGTGAAATCACAATTTGATTAAGGGATATGCAACCAGCTACGCATCGCCATGTTGAGGTGTTGGATAAACTTAGACTACAAGACCATCGGAAATGTTCAAGGGGTCATTTGACCCAGCATGAATTACTTATAATTCAATAACTACCACATATAACAATAACTTTAGAAACTATGCCGTCAATTCTTGTTGGTACAGGTGAGTGCACAGGTAAGCTAAATCTGTCCACCAAGGGGGGTGGTTTTCGGCAAAACCTCGACCTAATGCCGTACAAAAATAGCAATAGTTGAAGTCAGGAAAATTTTGGCCCGGGTTTTGGTGATTTATTACAGTAGGCATTTATACTGCAAGTTTCGGATCGATACATAGATAAATTTTTAAGCGACGCCATACGTACTTGCTGACACAGGGGTTAGGAATATAGGGTGCAACCCTCTATTTGTAGCGTATGGGGGGGGGGGATTTGAACCAACATCAAGTTCACTAATTTTAATTCTATTTTATAAAATAATGACATTTTTGGCCATGCCGTACATTTTTCATGAAACATGTGCTTACTATAGGAAAATTCATTTCCCTCTGAAAAGTAGGATTTCACGTTGAAAAATTTTTGTAGGTACGGCATTAATATATTTTGTTAATACTGACAACAATAATCAACAAGAACAAAATGCCGTACAAAAAAATGATTCTAAATGGCTTGAAATACATTTTTGCAAATAAGAATGTGTTACTTGCAAGAATTGATTTTATTTTTACTACTATTTTCTCCTTAATACAAATTATTTACTACTGTACGGCCTTTCTATATTAAGACTTACAATATCATACAGAAATATTTTTCAGTAATGCCGCACATATTTGTCGATACAGGAGTGAGAAACCCCGGATGCAAACCCCTATATTCTGACCCTTATGGTTTCCGATCATTGAAAAATTGTTGCTAAAACATTATTTAAGATGTAAAATAATTTTTAAGTAATATGCCGTTAAAAAACCTTAGGACGATATAAAAATTATTAATTTTATAAATTTGAAAAGCTTATATATTAATTTTTTTCACCAGTACATTAGTAAAATTTTTTCAAAATCCAAAAAATTATTATTAAAAAATCAATAAAAAAATCTGCATTCGAATATTTTTTTAAAAATTTGGAATTATTTTTATTTTAAAATTCTAGCTGGCCATCGAAACATCTTTCCCTGTCTCTTTTTTCTTTTCGGCGTGTATATTTTTATGTGTGTTTGTTCATGTTTATAACCGAAAATCTTAAAGTTGTTTTTGTAACAAATGCACTTTTAAATTATTTTTATTAATTTTAAACATATACGTATTGTATGCCAATGGCTTCATCACAATTTTTGCATAAATAAATTGTTCAAACAATTGTAACAGAAGTTGCAAATATGCAAATGCGAGGGTACTGTTACTTCAAAACATACATTATATCAGTGTTTTAAATGTAAGTATTTATATAGGAATTCTCATGACTATCGAATTAAAATTAATGATTTATTATTAAATTTATTTAAAATTAATACTTTCTTGCACGTCATTAAATTACTAAATTTCTCAAAATATTTTCTCGATTCTCTATACACAATTTTTTTTTAACTAAAAACAGTGCCATCATAATTTCTACGGTATAAATTAAATTTCTCTTGAAATTAGGATAAAACTCATTATGGACTTATCAAGTTTCGAAGAATTGTTCCAACAAAATAAATATGTACGGCGTTGCAATTTTCATTCTTTATGTTGTACTTCTGATGAATATTTGTAAATGCCCTATAGTTATTCTGCCCTGCTAAGATGAACCGTCCTATCTGACCTGAGGAAAGTTTTGAGATATTAACGATTTTCTGTTTTTATATTGTTCACTGTGTAAATATTATTCAAAAGGAATGAAATTTTGGCATGAGTTAACTTTAAGCGATATAAATCAATATGTATACTTTGCAAATTGCATAGTTTCCCAAAACTTTGACTTTTGTTAGTTAGGACGTTTATCCTTAGGAATCTGAAAAAAGGTAAACACATAGGACAATAATAATGAATACAAATTATTTATTGGTTTTTTTTTTTTTGAAAAATTTAAAAGTATCAACAGAAGAAAAACAACAATACAATTTATAATAAATTTATTTTTGAAACGCATTTAGTCGTACTTCTTGATTTGCTGATAAGCTTAATGGAACCGTTTATGAAAAGTCGCTGTTCTTTTTTAGAAAGCTTCCAATATTGAGAATTGAGAAAAAACGTCCCATCTGACAGATAGGACATCCTGCTTGGTAATTTTATTTCATACCTTTAAATTTTACTAAACTCTATTTGCGTATTTAGAACACATTTAATTAGTAAATGAAGATAGGACAAACATTCTTAGTAATCATGTTGATTTTGGTAGATAGGACGAAACTGAATGTAAGAAACAAGTGCTTTATGCGTAGAAAAATAGTTGTAGATGCATATCTGCATCACAATTACGCCTTCAACTCAAAAACTGAAATTTTGTCATATAGGACGTTTCAGCTTAGCAGGCCAGTATTAATGACCTAAAAATGTAGTAAAAAATTTAATGAAAAATATTATCAGCTATGTAAAATCCACTAGTTAAAAATGTACAGCATTGTTTTTTTTATTATTTTACTTATGAAAAGTGTATTACAGCATTACATATTATTTTGAATATAACATTTTTAGTTTATAACAAGGAATTTTCAAAATATTGTAAATTTTCACATTTATTTGTTTTTTATTTCGAATTTTTAATTTGTACCATTAATTATAACCGACCATGATTTAGTACGATAGTTTTTGGTTACATTTTATTAAAAAAGTGGTTGCCGTACAGGAATTAATGATCTTATCGAAAAAAAAAATAAAACTCAACTCCAAAATACAAGTAATTGTTTATAAACTTTTGCATTATCCATAATTTTCAGACGGCATAGTTGCTAAGAATTATTTGGAGAGTTAAATAATCACGTGGAATCGATGCCGTACATTTTTGAATGACTTGAAACAATGGGGGCTAAAATAGAGGGTTGCTTCCTGCATTTCTAACCCCTGTATCAGCAGATACGTACGGCCTCATTAAAAAAGTTATCTACGTATCAATCCGAAACTTGCAGTATAAATGCCGTATTGTAGTAAATCACCAAAACCCGGGCCAAAATTTTAAGAAAATCAAAAATTTTCCTGGCTTCCGGTATTGCTATTTTTGTACGGCATTAGGTCGAGGTTAATTTTTTTTGTATAACCTATATACTTTAGAAATGCCGTACAAAAATGTTTTGCCGAAAACCACCCCCCTTGGTGGACAGGTTTAGCTTACCTGTGTACTCACCTGTACCAACGAGAATTGAAGGCATAGTTTCTAAAATATTGTTATATGTGGTAGTATTGATTTATAAGTAATTCATGCCGGGTCAAATGGCCCATTGAAAATTTCCGATGGGCTTGTAGTCTATTAATTTTGATATAGAAACTGTAGTTTCGATTTTGACACGTTTCAATAATTCTTGAGAGTTTCATTGTTCAATGAGACATATTAAAAGTGATTAGTCTAAATATTCCTATTTTTTTAAGTTGTTGTAATATGCCGTAATGAATTGTTCAAAATAGAAAACAAGTTTTATAATACAAAATTACTATATAAAAGTTTATTTACTTAAATACTAATAAAAATATTATTTAACAAAGTAACAATCTTGCCGTCGCACATTTTACTAGGAACATTCATTGACAGCGTTGGCAGCACTGAAGCCGAAAGCGAAAGTCTACAAAATTTACATCTTCTTCTTCGCAAATATTGTCTTGGAATTGTCCATGAACTCCATCAATGCTGTTGACATGGCGTACGGCCTGCTCATACCATCATTAAGTGTGCAATCTTCACAGAAGCATAAAAATATTGTGTCGATGGCAGTCTAGAAAGAAAAATGGAATGAAAGTTTGTTTGTTCATTCGTTGCTTCTTTTTGATAATACCTGATGTTTAAAAAAAAACAGTAGACTAGTACTTACCTCAAATATCGAGAAGCAAATGGCTGCTACAACTATAGACACGAGTACTACGATGAGGTATACGAATTCAATATAAGTGCCATCTGCTCCCTAAAATGAATTGAACATGGTATTATTTGGACTAAAAAAATACGAAATATTAAATTTCCAAATAAACAAGTTCTTTTGCAGGTTGAAAAAAGACATTACCAGCATCACTAAAAAGGTGACAAAAACAGACAGCAGTACCACCAGCAAGTGAGCCATGAAAAGGATGAAATTTCCTATGAAATTGACTGCAGCTATGTTCACTACATTCTGGATTATGATTTGCACCGCCCTTTTGCCAGATTTGAAGAACGGTTGGCCATGCATAGCTGAAAATATAAGAAATATTGAGAACTTTCCAGAAAGTACATGTGCTTTTTCTAACGTTCATCTTCTGATACAGGCTGTCCAGAAACGGATGAGCCATGTATGTATGTATGTCGAGGCCCCTTATACACCCCTCTTTCATTACTCGAATACTTTCTTCAAACCATCCTATTAGTACACGGGTGGCTTGGTGGCAAAGTCTCGTACAATTTTTATGTATGATAGCATGGTCTTGAGTTACAGAGATTTATTGCTCTATTCTCATTACCATTTTATCGGGGACCACACGCAGGCGGAAGGTGCTGAGCGACCCAGGTCTCTGGTAGGGTGCCACAGCCACGTCCCGAGCCTGCCTTAGGTCACCCATCCAAGTTCCAGCCTGCGTCCGTGATGCTTACCTCGGCCGATCGATATCTATCGGCCAAGATACCCAGCTAGGCGGTCCCCATGAATGAGCCATACTGCGAGAGTAACTTCCCAAGATGATTTTTATAATGTAACAATGAACTGTGGTATAGACGAATTTTTGGATAGTTAATGTAGAACACAGGCTTATTTTATACTAAGAAAACAGAATACCGGAAACAGTCCTTCGTTTTTTGCCATATTTATTTCAAAATTTATCTCAGCAAACAAAGAATGTAGCAAAAAAATACAACAAGACTGTTTAAGGTGATCTTAGGTAAAATATAAAGCAATGTAATATTACCCCAAAAACTCGCCCACCAAACTTTAAATTAAAGTATCTTAAAAGATAAAGGGAATAACAGAGATATCTCAAAAAAAAAAAATAAAATTGAAAATATATCGTTGACCTAAATCGGTCTATTTTCATCCTTGAAATTTGCGTCTAGACACTCGGTATACAAACTCACCTGTTAAGAGATACGCATTTTTTGACAGGAACTTCACGAACCTCTCGATGGCTGGAAAACATACGACTCTATTCCTCGATAGTGAAGACAAAATTGAGCGTATTATAACTATGATGGTAATAATCATGGATCCGAAAGCGACGCTTCCCAAATGAAACTTGAACGTAATAGATGTACTGGTTACAATAGGACTGTCCAAATGGTTCTTATCTCTAAAAAAAAAAAAAGAAATTTAATTCAGCAGTCACTCTTACGACCGTTTGAAAGGATGCACAATAAAAAATAGGTAGTCGACTTACCTCGCGAAATACCATTTGGAAACTGCACCAGCTACTACCATGTAATTGATAGCAGTGACGAATTGGGCAGCCCAAATTGTTATGCAGCCGTTGAATATAATGGCGAAGATCATCACAAAGTTTTTTCTGTAGATCAAATAGAAATCGGTTTGTTTTGCCAGTATCCCAGCAGAACTCATGTAAATAGTTGTGACAGTGAAGGCACCCAATATAATCAGTTGTGCGATAAGAACCTGGAAAAAGTGAATATGATGATATTTGAGTTTTAATAGTGAGTGATCAAATGAAAACGAAACAGAGCCATTTTCAGGAACTGCGTCAAGATTGTAGAAAAACGCTCAGACCCGTCGATTTTAGATTAAACAAGACATTCTTTGCTGGTATTTTTGACTCCGCCACTTTCACCCCCAAGCAAGGGTAAGCATCACCCCAAAATATTTAAATGGAATTGGGGGTTGAGTAATATTTCTTTTGAAAGCTCTTACAATTTTCTTTACAATAGACTTTAAATTTTATAATTCCGCCCAATACTTTGAAAAAAATTTACATTTTAAAATTTAAATTATGCTTTGTTGCTTACTTACTACTTAGTTGATTAAATGTTCAAACTGATGACCGCCCGCTTCCATACAAGAATAAAGATTTTGTTCGAAACGTTCGCGCACATTCCGAAGCATTTCCGGAGTGATTCGACGGCATTCGTCGACGATTCTTTGACGCAAATCTTCCAGCGACGCTGGCTGTGTTTTATAGATTTTACTTTTTAGGTATCCCCACAAAAAGAAATCAAGGGGCGATAAATCCGGTGATCGTGGAGGCCACTCAATGCTGCCTCTTCTCCCAATCTAATTCCGTAGAAAACGTTGGTCCAAATACTGACGGATAATTAACGCATAATGCGGAGGAGCACCGTCCTGTTGAAAAATCAAATGATCTTCATCATACTCTGGAACATTTTCAATAATATCAGTCAAGGCAGGGTCAATAGCGTCTTCCAGTAATTGCAAATACATTTGGCCAGTCAAATTACCAGGTAGAAAAAAAAGGGCCCACCAGCCGGTCACCGGAAATTCCAGCCCATACATTAAATATTTCCGGTTGCTGTGTATGCACCTCTTGAAAAAGTCTTGGGTTTGAATCGGACCAATAGCGGCAATTGTGACGATTTACCGTCCCGTTCAAGAAAAAACTGCATTTATCTGAAAAACAGATGTTATAAAGGAACTATTGATCGTTCCCTGCCCGCTCACTTATTATTTCGCAAAATTGCAAACGGCGGTCATAATCATCCTCATGAAGTTCCTGGACTAAATGTTTTTTGTATGGATGGAATTTATTCTTCTTCAAAATGGTTTGTATGCTAGTTCGATTGATCCCAGACACAGATGCCAGCTGCCTCGTACTTAATGTAGGATCAAGATGAACTTGTCCTAAAACTGCAACTTCACTAGCTTCATTAACTATCTTCATGTTGTTCATTAAATAGCTGAGCTGTTCTATTCGCACATTTATTGTTCATAAAGTAAAGCGAAATGATATCTACTCTTTTGCAGTTCCTGAAAATGGCTCTGTTTCGTTGGATGCATGAAGAGAAAAGCAAAAGATAAAGAATTGAAGAAGTACAGAAACAATTGGAAATGACATATGAAACCAACATAAGGAAGAATAGATTTTTAGAAACAAGATTTTTTATTTATTTCTTGTGCTTACCAACACGGGAACTAGGAACAGTCGCGGCATCGCAAAAGTCGCCTTCATTGATTCCTTCAGTAATACAATTACCAAGGCAATTTTTTTTCTGAAGAAAACTACCAAGCAGAGTAGAATTAAGAACATAACTGTTGCGAAAATGGCTAAAACTAAAAATCCCTGACTATTTTCTGATCTGGCTTGGGTATAAAGGTACCTGAAAAAGTATAACAAATCCGTTTCATATTTTCGTCTTAAATTAACAACTAACGAGCTTACCAGCAACCTCCCATTGCAGCAGCCAAAAAAATGAGAACTCCTGCCAAGATGCCCCACACCATGACAACCGTGGCCATACGGAAGAGGAACAGAACAGTGAATCCGATGGCTAAAACAAGTATCACTATATATTCTTGACATTTATTAGAAGCATGAAACGAAAGTAGCCTTAGAACAGAGCCCTGTGGCACAAGTATTTTTATCTCGATGTGGGAGTTACGCGAATTATGTTTCCAACATTTTGGAAGATACAAAAATCTAAGCAATCAGTTTTTTAACGTACCCAGGGAGAGAGAACATGCAAGGGTGATTCTCCATGCCATATAATTCAAATAACCCGATAAGTTAGATGTCCATGCGTTGTTCTCATAATAGTAGTATTTCAGACTTCCATTTACGTCATAGTTTCGCTTGAGACAATAACCGGATACTTCGTCGCTGGAAAAAAACAGAGGGCGCTTTTAACGTCAGTTCCGTCACAAAAGGTAAGAAAGGCTCAGAAACTTTGAATCCAGTGTTAAAGGAAATTACAATAAAAAAATTATCTTTCAAAAGTGTAAATTCACACAAAGGTATTGTTTAATTTATTTTGTATTTTTAGACTGCATTAGTAGTAGGAGTTGGTGTAATAACACATTCGAGTATTTGTCAACATCAGAGATAAACGACCTTATCTCTGTATGCAATCAGTACCAGACGTAAAGATCAATTTGTTACGATAATAGAAAATGGCTTTTCTACAAATAAATTCGTTTGATCTTTACAAGAATGCCATTGATACAATTTGGGCATGCTGTCGTATTAAATTAATTTAGTTTGAATTAAATTAAAAGAGATATTGAAGAACAAAGATAATATAGGATAGTCAATGAAATACTCATACATGTTCTTAGATTGTTGATATCTCACTTAGCTTTCGTGATATTGTTAACCGTTCGTGACGATTTTTGAAATGTGCGATTTGCTGGAACAACGATGCAACGTAAAATTTTGCATAAAACTGGGGAAAACTTTCACGGAAACATTTCAACTTTTGAAACAAGCTTACTAGACCAGGGCGGATCTATCGAAATATCTTCTTGGATGTAAGAGGGGGCAAGCTAATTTTTGATGGAATACCTTCAGTACAACTCACATAATAAAAGTGTAGATCCCTAGATCTGGGCGAGGTCCGAAACACTTTCAAAATTGCAAAAATGTTTAAAAATTAAATCCGAGTTTTTTACTTATATCTTGGAACCTATGAATTTTGGAAGAATATTGAAGAGGAAAAAAAGGTTTAGAATTGAATTTTGCACTATATACTGTAAATTAAAAATGTTTAAATTTATTACTGATGTCGCAAAATATCAATAATTGACGAAAAAAAGGCAAAATAATTAAGTTTTCTGGATAATTTTTTAAAAATATTTTAATTGCTCCGAGGACATTATAATTTTGGTAAAAAATACTTTAGAGTATATTAAAACAACACACCAAATTCCATTAAAATCGGTTCTATAGTTTTCGCAAATTAATTTTTTGAAAAAAAATTTTCGAATTTTCAAAATGTTGCACACAGTCTTAAATAAACCATTTAGATAGTTGAAAATTTTTTCACATGGAAAAGACCGCTCAACCTTTCAAATGGTTTTTGAAGAATTGAAATCGGAAAGTTAACACTCTTTTTTTATTTTTAAACAATTAGATAACATTTATCAATTTGCAATTTAATTTATGTCATAAATAATAATTTTGAAGTACTCGGAAAGACGCTTCTTTAAAAAAAAAGTTAAATTCCGTTAATTGGTTCTCGAAATACAAACGGTCAAAGTTTATCGGCATTTACCGTTAATTTATAAACAATTTAGCAATAATCTTTGATCTAGTGGCTTCGTTTTTCCGAGTTCTAAGCTGGAAAAAATTTTCGTATCCATAAGTTATCAGCAACATAGATAAATCAGCGCAAAAGCTGTCGCTCGTACTCGCGAAAAGTGACTCAAAACACGAAAAGTGGGGGACGAGGCTTTCGCTCCGAGACTGAAATCGGAGGTTCAAAATGCGAAGGTACGAAAAAAATTGCATTATCTCGGCTCGTAATAGATCAATTTAAATCTTTTTTTTTTTAGTCCGATGTCTCGCGAGCCAAGAAATTCGATTATCGTAATGCCAACTGTCTAATTTGCACATATTTTGTTTTAAACAAAGTTTATTATTCATGCACTAAATATACTGTATATTTTACCGTATGCTATTACCTTTTTTCAATGAAACAATTTGTTTGCGTATATATTTCAATACTCTGAATATGAATGTATTTAGTAATAATTATTGCAATTATTTAAATAATTTTTGTTTAAACAAATTAAAAAATTTTTATTTGGAAATTATTTTTTTTGTTAAATACAGATACAATTAACAAAAAAGACTTTCAAATTATAATTTTTGAAAAAAATTAAATGCAAATTGATAAATGTAATCTAATTGTTTAAAAATAAAAAAAAAGAGTTTTAACTTTAAAAATTTACTGTGGCCGTAAATCAACCGATTTCAATTTTTCAAAAACCATTTGAAGGGTTGAGCGGTCTTTTCTATGTGAAAAAATTTTCACTGCCTTGTTCAAAAAGATGTGGATAAAGAAGGATACATAACTGTTTACAAGTAAATGGCGGTCACTTAACAAATTAATTAGATTTGTAAACATAATTATTATTCGTATTACGTAGTTTAATTCTGTCTCCATGAATAAATAATAAATTTAGAATTTGAATTAACGTTAACATTTTCCATTCTTTAACAATAAATAATACTCAAATAAACATTCACTGTATGTGTTAAATTGACAACAATAAACTGGTGACAGGTGCTTGATTTGAAGTTCCACTAAAATTTCACAGCCAACCTCGCAAGAAATTATGCGATATTCGTTGAATGCACGAAAAACAGTAAATACATACCTTAAAAACCCGAAGAGATAGGTATAGGGAACCATTATACCATTCGAAAGAGAACAAAATTGTTCATCAGGTTATAAAATATACAGGATATCCCATTTTTTAAAAAAAGTTAAGATGGTTTAAAAAGTTGACTAAATTCGGCATTAAATTTCTACCACCTGTACCTGTACCTGTATGAAATTAAGTCATTTTGGAATTATGGTAGGGAAGTTCAGAGTTTTAGTTACGTCCCCTATAAATTTTATCGCTGTAACTTTGTTATTGTAAAATACACATCTTTTGAATTAGGCAGTGTTTGTTTAATTTTTTTTGAAAAAAATTAGATATATCAAAAACAGTTCATTTTAAGAATAGGAAACCTTTATGAAAGTTCACCTAAAAATTAAGATTAAGAAATAACTAATTACTGTACAAGCATCGAATGTTTTTGGAAAGGATTTCAGGTATTATCAGTTTTTAGAATCATTTAATGTACATATTCCTCAGTATAGAATACAGGTACTTCCCGACGTACCACACCTTCATTAAGACACTTATCATAGGGAATTATGAGGATTAAATTAATATAGCAAATGCTTATCAACTTTTCTTTAAATTATTAGGTTTAACAACAACATATACTGTACTTAATTGATAAACGATAGCGGGTACAATTCGAAAAATTACATGTTTATTTGCTCAAACTTTATCTAAGTCTTTTATTCATCAGAAGTTTAAAAATAAAATTACGCACTTACCTATATACCTGCAAGTGCAGTTACTTGAAATAAATAAATAAATACTAATCTTTTGATAAAAAGCTTTGTGTTACGATAATAGAAATAAGTTATTTAATTAATCTTTACTGTGTTTAGTTTTAGTTTTTTTAATGTAATATTTAAAATTAATTTCGAATTACTCAATTTAGTAAAGATCTTTAAGATCTTATCTCTGAAAAGTTGATCCAAAAAAACGATTTCAAGTTAAGATATAAGAGATATTAAAAATTAAATCTTCTGTTGTTTTCAGAATTTTATGAATTCGTGTTAATCACATACAGATCCCAGTTTTATTTTTTTTTCTAATGAGTCCTATAATACACTTGAAAATTTTCGTTTAGGATACATTACATCAGCAATGATAATTATGGAACTTAAAACGAAGTTTTTAGCATTTTCATCATTCTGGAGTTGCCTATTCTAAATGCTAGTTTACTGAGTCTAATTCTTTGTGAAATGAACGTAGAACATAGAATTAAATGGATAAATTTTTATATTTATCATACCTATTAAGCACCATTATTATATTAAAGAATTATCGTAATGTATAAGAATGTATTATTATGTGCTTTTATCTTATTAAAATGTGAAGTATGGAGTTTAAGCGGCATGGTTTGAACTGCATTTTGCGCCAAAAAAAAAACAAATAAAAAATGAACATTATTGGTCCATTGAGGATCCACACTTTGTTCATCCTATACAAAATCAAGGACATTTTGGTGTGAATGTTTGATGTGTTGTCATTGGATGTCATCTGAGAGGACCATACTTGTATGAAAGTTTGTTGAATAGTATAAAATACTTGCGTTTCTTGCAAGAAGAACTCGCAGCATTTCTCGTAAACATCCTTTTGCAGTTGCGAAGGAGTTTGTGGATCCAGTACGATGGAGCCCCACCCCATAAAGCGTTTATTGTGCAGGATTATTTAAATAATGTTTTCGGGGAACAATGAATTGGAATGAATGGTTCCATAAAATGGCCCGGAAAACCTCCGGACATGACTCCTTTGGACTTTTTTTATGGGGTTTCCTTAAGAATAAAGTTTAAAAAAGAGCTTACTCCTAACATGCTGAAGAACGAAATTATAGAAGAAGTTAGGTAGATATCGGTTAGATTTATGTTTAGCTACAGGGGGTGGACATATAGAAAATATGTTATAATAATTTTAGTTATATATGTAAAATACTTCTTGTTTTTTGTTCTACTTTTATTGTTTTTGTTTTCTTTGTGCTTAATAAGACATGTTTAGTATTTAAATATGTATTTGATATTACTATTTCAAGGACTTCTGGCAACTTGCATTATTAACAGTCTCGTATCAACCCTTGTATGAAAGCTTTCAACAGCCTTCTACTATTAACGAAGCAATAAATTCTAAAATAATTATTATAAATCGTTTGTATTTATTATTTTTACTTCTGATCATAACTTTTTAATGAAAATGGATAGAGAAAAATTTTTTAAATAAAATTTTATCGGAAAAACATGTTCTTTTTAAATATGGAGAAATACAGGTATATTCCTGGAAAAAAAAATTTCTTGACGTCAACACAATTTTCGAAAAATCTAAAACTTCAAGATTTCAGTAACAATTTTGCGTTACCCTGTAATATCATTGGGGCATCGAGCTTGGGACACCCTGTACAATTTCCTGCGCCAATTCAAATTATGCTTGTTTCACGTTAACTCTCTCAAATCTGTGAACGTATTTTATATATGAACAAAATACTTACTAGCCTGGAGAGCACTCCGAGACACATAATCTGGGGGCAAGATATAGATCTACCTTAGTCCCATTAACATCGCTCAGTTCTAGGAGCCTAGGAGAAGTCACAAAATAAGTGTTTGTGTTTAGACGTGAAACAACGCTAGACTCACCTTTTGTTCGTGAAATCTTGGCCCGAACATTCAAATTGGCCTTGTTGGCCGTTTATTTTTCCACAGATGTTGCCACATTGGTCATAATATCTAAAAATTCTGTGAATGTCGGAATAGTATAACGTGTATATCAGGAAGGGCAGCTGAAAAAAAATAATGTTAAGGAGGCGTTTTAATTTATGGCAGATACCATCTTACTAAAAGTATATCGCTTTAAAAACTATAGCAAGTGCAATAACTAATATTATACGGTAAAAAAAAATAATGGAAACATTTTTTCATCACTTGTTACGAATTTATGAACTATCCCCACTACTCTTCCGAGAGAAACCCACTATCCAGTTTTTTTAAAGTATAAACGGGACATCCTATACGCTTATTTTTTTTATAATGTTCAGCTTGTTTATATCATTCAATTATTTTAAATAAATCACCGCCTTATTTTTATAGAAAGATCAAATTTAGAACAGACGTACATACAATTAATATAAGATATAAGGGTCTTCTAACTCTCCCACAACATAATACTGAGATGTTTAAGAGGTCATTTAGTTATCAAATCTGCGATGTTTATAATAATTTGGATCAAGATATAAAAGAGAGCAATATATACTCATTCAAAAGTAAATATAAAAGACTTTTATTTGAGCGGCAATGTTATTAATAATACTACTATTTAATTGTGGTTAAATGAAATGTCATTACTAATAATTATTATTTAGGGATAGAAAATTTATGTCAGTTAATAGGTTATGTTGAGTAGTGTGCACAACTTTGCTTGTGCAGACTTCGCCTTTTGTTCGACCTAATGAAAACTAGTTTGTGTACTATGTATGTTTGTTATACAGGGTGTTAAAAAAAGAGTGTAAAATATTTCAGGAGGTAATAGTATGAACCAAAATAAGCAGAAAAGTCTTAATAAACATGGGTCCGCAAAGTAACGGTTGCGGAGATATGGACCACTATTCGTTTTTCAAACATTTTATTTTATTAGGAATAAACCGACAAAGGAAGCTTTTAACAAACAAAAAACAAAGTTACAGAAGATATTTAAAGTGCCCTCCGTCCATTTCCAAGCAAGCACGACATCTTCGTCTCAACGATATTCGAACTCTTTCGAAAACACCCTCCTTGGTTTGGATTTCTTGACACTTTTGATTAATCCGTAGCTGCAGCTCTTTTAGGCTATTTACAGGAGTACCATACACTAATGTCTTCAAATATTCCCAAACAAAGAAATCTAGAGGGTTCAGATCAGGCGATCTTGGAGGCCATAAAACAGGTCCGGCCCTTCCTACCCATCTATGTGGAAAAGTTTGGTGTAAATGCTCTCTAACGGCCATGGAAAAATGAGCTGGAGCACCATCATGCTGAAACCACATTTATTGCCTCTGATTCAAAGGAATGTTTTCTAAAAACTCATACAGAGTATTCTGCAGAAAGTTGAGGTAAGCAGCGCCTGTTAATCGGTTTGGTAAAACAACAGGACCTAGAAACCTGTCACCTACAATACCCATCCAAATGTTTAATGAAAAACGTGCCTGATGTCCAGATTCTATTAGAGCATGAGGATTTTCGTCGGCCCAAATATGCGTATTGTGAAAATTAAACACTCCATTTCTTGTGAACCCGGCCTCATCAGTAAAAAGAATGTTTGCAAGAAAACGAGGGTCTTCAGCATCATGACGTAGAAACCAGCGGCAAAAAACCAAACGTGCTTGATGATCATTTATTGGATTTAAGGCCTGTACTCGTTGCACATGGTATGGATAAAGCAGTTGCTCGTGAAGGATTCTCCAAACAAGAGGACCACTAATTCCTACCTCGGCTGATATTCTCCGCACACTCGTACCTGGATTCTGCTCTACCAGTGCTAGAATTTCTTCTTCTGCTCTAGGAGTGGATACCGACCTTGGTCTTCCGGATAAATGGCACTGTTTGCTCAAGGAACCGGTATCACGCAATCTTTGGTGAATTCTTCCAAACATGCGTTGTGAAGGAATCTGGCGATTTGGATAAGCGTCAACATAAAGACGTCGCGCTTCGGTGGCGTTCCCAGTAGCACGACCATACATGAAATGCATGTCTGTTAATTCTGCGTTAGAGTTACCAGCCATAGCGAAAGAAAACTTGTGCACTGAGAACAACTGTCAAATACGTACTGTTTATTTCACTAAACATCAACCAACTATTATAAGAAAATACACAACGTTTTTGAAAAATAAAAAAAGGGGCTAAAAAACATAAAACATTCCATATCTCCGCAACCGTTACTTTGCGAACCCATGTTTTTTGAGACTTTTCTGCTTATTTTGGTTCATACTATTACCTCCTTAAATATTTTACACTCTTTTTTTAACACCCTGTAGAACAATAAAGACTATTATTATTATTATTATTTATTGCTTTGTGGATGTATTAGTTTCCTTATTCACACCTGTATCTGGATTATAAAGCTAACAAAAGCGCATTGGATTATTACGAACAGTAAATAGGAGTATATAGTAGTTATCTGTATTGATCCGTGCCATAAATTACTATAGATTTCATTTGTGAAGTTTTAAAAACTTCCCCGATTTTTGCATCTTCAACAACTTTAAGTGAAAAAATTATTTCTATACTTACCAAGGCAACTACAAACACCCCGAAGACTATTAAAAATTTTCTGTCTGTAGGTACTCTATTCTCGGGTCGTTCTGGTATTTCTACGGTAGTTTTTGGGGGTAGACTTTTAAAAACGGCGAGCTGGAAAACATAAAACTATGAAATATTTATACTGTTTTTTTTTGCCAGATGTATTGTTACGCTTCAAGTATGTTTAAACCCGAGAAGGTAGTTTAGGTAATATACTTAAGTGGACAAAAGGCAATTAAAAGACGAATGCAATACAACGTTTTATCCATAATTACATCATATTAGTGGAGTCAGAATTATTGGAATTTAATAAAAAAATATTCGCACAACTTGATATTTCTTAGCAGTACTCAATGAAACATGGTAGGTTTTATTATACTTACTGGTTGCTACGGTACGTTGTTTATTATCAATTATTTAATAAACAGTTCTATCTGAATTTGGTAAAAATGCAAGAAAGTAATTGTGTTCCTGTGACTGTTTTTGAAGAAGCTCAAGAAGCAATTTTCCATTTATTGTCAGCGAAATCCAGGGAACATTACGAAAAAGAATTTAAACGAATGGAGGGAAAAACGGGAGTAATGACAAAATATTGATTAATTGATTTATTTTGAACAATTGGTATTAGGATTAAGCCAGCCAGCAAGATAAGAGAGAGGATGGGAGAAATATAAATTATAGGTAGAAATAGATACAGTGAATTAATTTTTCTAAAAAACATAAATAAATATATAAATAACTAAGAAAATAAAGACATTCAACGAAAATTAAGTAAAACATAATCTCTGATTATAGACCACTTTATTAATAAAAATTTTATGGTTGGAGATGATTTTGTACCATAGTATTTCTCAGCCAGGTTTTTATTCTGTTTTTTTAATTTAAAATTCCAGAGCTAAATTTTTAAAAATTGGAAATGTATTACTTATTAACCCGCTTTTTAACATAAAATTTTATATTTTTAAATTCTTTTGTCAACAAATATTTATACAAATTTATTAGAATTGTTTTTTAAAAAAATAAAATAGTGTATTAATTTTCAAAATTAAAGTTTAAGTAAGTCATGCTATGGTATTTTTTAAATTTGAAGAAAAATATTCAATTCCATCTATATGGTCGAAGTATTCGATGTTGAAGGCTAGTATAAAGGTCTACAAAAATATAGATATTGGAAAATATAACAAGCTTACTGCTCATTTGAAGAGTGAATCGAGAGGATACAAAGCAAATGCTGCAGTATTGGAAAGAGCACATATTGAAGAATTTTTAACTGGGGCTTCCGATTTGTGTTCCGTTCGTGCAAATTCTTCACAAACTTCGGTAGATGTTATGCATTCCAAAAATGATGGCAACATATAGGTTTATTATTTTTTCAATATTCTACTAGTGAAATAAAGTTACTTTATTCCAGTGTGGAGACGGTTCATATGTGTGGATAAAACTATTCCCAGCAAATAAACGGAAAGTCAGAACATTTTTAATATGATTCTATCATCACGTTTGACAAAGGCCAATCAAGTAAAAAACAACTACTAATGGAACAAAGAAAAAAAAAGTTTTTTTTTGAAATTTAAAAATTCACATGAGAATTAATTGATAAAATTGATCATCCTCGAAAGACAATGCGTCTGGTGGAATTGGAAAGGGATTCAATCAAATGTCAACGCAGAATTCTATGCACAAAAAAGTCCTTATCGGCAATACGACGTTCTTTTGCAATGCGGACCCACATATCGGCACTATGACCAAAACGTCCATTCGAGACTTGAATTAGGAAGTAAACACATAGGTATATTGATAAACAATTGACAAAGAAAACAGCTAAAAATTCTACGTTTTTCTAAAAAACTGCCGGCCCAGAACAATAAGACAGACACAAATATAGGAATATTTTAATTTGTATAAGAAGATGAATGTAAAATAAAATGAAATGCACATATAATACTCACCTCTTCTGGTTGAAAATTGGACAAAGCCGACCCCATGTTCGGTGTTAGTTCTAAACAAAAAACTTTAAAACGTGTTTAATAAAACCAAGATATTTTTTATATATCTATAAAATTATTTAGTTCTTTCTGCTTTTACAGTTTAGTTACACTTAGTGACGTATATAAGTTAAAAGATAACGAACTTGTTCTGTACCAGGTTGTCCATTTCATTAGCACTGACACGATTTATATAAAAAATAACGATTTAAGTGTTGATTGATAATTTCCTTGATAAGATTCGATCAGCCTTTCGATAAATAAAGGCAATTCCGATAAATGTCGCAATTAAATAATCGCAGAACTGAAACGAGTGCTTCTAGGGAAAAAATTAGTATTTGGTTATCGGTTTCTCGTTTTCAATAGGTAATTTCAATTCCAGGTATAAATTTCACTCTAAATCTGATAGAAAGATATGGTGATGTTATGCAATATTCAATTTCGTTAGTTTGTTCATACCCAAATAATGTTAGTTTCAAATCTCACTACCACGATCGGCGAGACGTCAAGAAAGAGTAAACAACCAGTTCTACAGGTATGGCAGGTGGCGGGATAAAAGAACATAAAGGAACAAAGACAGTGAAATTCACTTTTCAAAATTGCCAATATTTACGAAGAGATACAATTTTTTAGACTACATCAATTCCAATATACCGGAAAGCAACGAATTGCGGATTTGACAAGTCATTTGTCAAGAAAATTATTTAGAACAAGACCTCAATAGTTTAAAAATTATATATCAGCTTAAACTTAGTTATTAGAAAATAAGGCCTACTTAAACAGTTTAGGAAATATGGAGTTGGACGAGACTTTTTTTCATCTCCACGAGAAAACAGTGAAGTATTTTTTTTCATCTTTAAGAGACTTACAAAATTGGCCTCGAGTGTCAAAAAATATTGATTAGATCAAAAGTTATAAACAGAAGAATTTCATTTATGACTTTTGAATTAAACATTTATAAACCGTGTTATTATTACCAGAACGTTTTGGCATCGCATCCTCTCATTCCTTATCACTCACACGAAATCTGGAATGGGTAAGTTGAATAGTTTTACAAGTTATGGCCTTATAAACAAATTAACTAATTATTAGTCTGGACGATCCCGAGCATCTTCCACAATCGCACTGATATTTTTCATGGTAGATTTCATAATAATACATTGAAATCTATCATTTTTTTTAATTTCTAATTTGCAACCTGGATTTTTTTTATTTTCTAGTCTTAGTTGCAAAATGAAATATACAACGCACGCTCGTGATATAGTTATATATCTTTACATATTCGGAAAGCTTACGAAAAGAGCTTTAAGTTAAAAAAAATCGTCAAGATTCGTTGAAAAACAACGGAGACCGAACAAAATGACGATAATATTCATAGTCCTGTCGTTAAAAAAACGAAATTCGCTTGAAAATAATATATTTGACAGTCTGTAATATTTTGTTTGAATATGTAATAATATAAAACTATATCACGCGCGTGCGTCGTATATTTCATTTTGCAACTAAGGCTAAAAAATAAAAAAAACTTTCCAGGTTGCAAACTTGAAATTAAAAAAAAATGATAGATTCCAGTGTATTATTATGAAATCTACCTTGTAGAAAAATAAGTCGCGAAATGTTCATTTCCCTCCCAGTTGTTTTTCCTGGCCTAAGTTAGTTATTATAAAACTTAATCAGCAACCTGTCGAATTATTGCATTGTTAGTCCCCTTACCTATTTAACTAACGAGTGTATCAGGAATAATGTGTTCCCTGATATTCTTAAACTAGCAAAAGTTATTCCTATTCATAAGAAGGGACCCAGGATTACCCGTCTAATTATAGACACATCTTCTTAACTCCAATTATATCCAAGATTTTGGAAAAGATCCTAAAGTATCAAATTAACGGATATTTTGAATCAAACAACTTATTTCACTCCTGTCAATTTGGCTTTCGTAATAAAAGGTCCACCTCACTAGCAATAAACAACTTAATGCACTCAGTTCTGAGTGGCTTTGAGAATAGAGACATTACTAATGGTACTTTATATGATCTTAATAAGACTTTTGACTGTGTGAGCCACAACATTTTACTTTAAAAACTTTCGCGCTATAACATTGATCCAAAAAGTATCTCCCTTATTAAGTCGTACCTGAGTGACAGATCTCTATTTGTCTCTTTTAATGGAAGTAAATCTTCATGCTTAACCATGAATCACGGAGTCCCACAAGGATCTGTCCTTGGGCCTGTACTGTTTCTAATTTATATAAACGATCTACCAAATAGTGATAGCATTTCCAAGTTTATCCTCTTTGCGGATGATACTACGATCCTAAATAGTGCAGGTCAGGCCAGTGTCCTTCGTAATAATGTTCAAATAACACAGGATAACGTTAAGCAGTGGTTTTTGGCAAATAAAATGTATTTTAATCAAAATAAAACTCAATCTATTTTATTTACTTTGCGTCATGTGCATGATGAGTTCACCAATTACACCTCGGAAGTGAAATTTCTCGGAGTGAACATTGNATTATTATTATCATTATCATTATCATTATCATTATCATTATCATTATTATTATTATTATTATTATTATTATTATTAATGACTTGAAATGTTTATTAATGTAATAACTTATATAGAACAGAACAATTATCTCTGATTTTTTGAAATCTTTACTTTTTTCTAAAAATACACCCAATTTTTGTACAAAATTATTTTATTGTACCTTAAAAGTATAAATAAATAATAATTTCATGATTAATGGATCTAAATAATCAAAATCTTCATTTTTCTGTCTTTGTAAGATCCTTCTAGGAATTCGCTATATTCCATGTCAAGCTGTCTGACATGGAAAAGGGTCTAGCCATAACGTCGTTGATTAACCAATCATCACAGGAGCACAAAAGGATGGAATCGATCACATTCTGAAAAGAAAAAAAACCTCAAGTGGAATATATATGAGAGAAGTCCCTCGGCGTAAAGATATAATATGCGTAATATGCCACCCCCTCCACCATGCAAATTATTAACAACTAACGAACTCCTACCTGAAATACCGAAAAGCAGGTGACTGCCATAACTGTAGATATGAAACCAACTGTGGCGTAAATTTCCCACTGGTATGGCGAATTTGTAACCTATAAATAATTAAATGTAATTGATGCATTTAAGATATTACATATACAGGGTGTAAGTTTAAATGGGGGTCAGTTTTTAGAAGTAATAGTCTGCGTTTCCCCGAATACAAATAGTCCTGTTCAGAACGCTTACGAAAGGCAACGGATGCCGTATTGCCGCCTCTGAAAAGTCCGCCAGTTGACTTCACACCTGTTTCCATTCGGTTTACGAGAAGGTAGTCTAAGTATAAGTAACCTTACAAAGTTATTTATTTCAGTTTGGAATTTGAGAAAATGAACTTAGATTACGTGTTTCTAAAGGTCAAAGGTAGCCTTCGCATAAATATGATCCCCATTCAAAATTACCTCCTGTATATCAATGAAATGAAACGTTTTTACCAGCATAACCAAGTACGTAGACAACAGCGATAAAAGAACCACTAACAGTTGTATCATTAAAATAATATTGTGCCCTATGTAGTTGAATGTAGCGACACTCATCATTTCTGGGAATATATTCTGCCTTTCCCGTGCATCTTCCTTGTGAGGGGCCCAATGATTGGTAATACTCCCTAAAAATAAATTATTTGTTTATAATGGCAATTTAATACGAAAACGTTTAGATATAATCCCGTGGAGTATTTCAATTCAGTGACGGCTCGTGACATTGTGAATAGGTGAGGTCCGTGGTTTTTTTACTAGGTGGACAAAATTTTAAACTTTCAAAGGTCAAACGACTAAATGCATCTGGAAATTATTAGTTGCATTTGCAATATTATAGAAAAACTGATGTTCACGAGCAGGATTTTCATTCAGATTTTATAAAAAATAATACACAACTATTTGGATATTTTATTAATCCGATCTCAAATAATATGTAAATAGGAGTAAATTTCCACGTCATTTTTTATTATGGAGCTCTTCGCCAATAGCCCTGCTATAACCGTAAATTAAAAAAATATATTATTAATAATACCTAATATCAGAACTTAAAAAATATAAAAAGAAATTTTCATAAGGTTGGCCAACTTAGGTAGGTACCTATTTACATATAAAACTACGCCGCCAGCTTTTCGTTTGTCTCCACTTGGTGGCCATATTCCTGGCCGAGAAATAGTGAAATTTCTGGCGTTTTTAGGTACTGAAATCTTTAAAAGTAAAACGTGTAGAACAAAAGTAAGCACAAAAATAAAATCCTTGATGTTTTGTTTATTCATTGTTACCATTTAAACTTACCCAAATAAAATAAGAACGAAAAAGAGCGTTTGTAAAACATGCGTTTTCTGTTATCCTAACCCCACATTTTAAGAATTATTTTCACGTACTTATAAATAAAAGTAAACAATTTTATATGTAGGACTAAGCAAGTAAATGTTATAAGAATATTTACATGTGGAGTTATATATAAAAAAGTTAGTATTTTCGTAGATTTCAGTACCTAAAACCTTGATGGTTTGATCGTTTTTTGCACCTGTTTATTCGTTTTACTGCGGCGACTTTGAAAATACTCAGGTGGCATGACATAACATTCCTATTATTTGATAAGCTTTAGATTATTCAGTTATTAAATGTTTGAAATTATTTGTATGTTTATTGTAATCTCAATAGTTTAAACAAACGTACGAGTAGACTTCGACATACCTGTCAAAATATATCCATTATTGAACAAATACATTAGACTTCTCTTAATAATAGAGGATCCCGGTATGTTCTTGTTGCTGCCAAAAAATTGCAAAAGGGAATTGAAGGCGATAGCCCCTAAGTTAATTTGGGAGATAGAGGATGGAAATTTGGTTTGTATATCATTGTCCCAGCGATTGTTACTTCTAAAAATTAGTAAAAATACAGTAATAGTAACAATATAAGTAGTAAAATTCATGTTTCACGTGAGGTAAAAATAAGAAGAACAAGATTACACACCTTGAAAAATAATGTTTAGCAACGGCTGTGCTGAAGATCATTGCCTCAACTCCAGTGACAAATTTAATAGCCCAGATGGCCAAGCAAGCATTTAGTACCAGGGAGAAAAACAGCATAGCCCTATGCTTGTAAAACATAATATATTCCTGAACTGTCTCGGGCAGCATTCCTGAGGAACCCATGTTCATGGTCTTAGTAGCAAATGCGATCAATATGAATAGCTCCACGAAAAATAGCTAAAAAAACATTTGATATACACATTGATTTAATCCATACAATTACAAAACTATTACCAAAGTGGAAAATATCACAGTTCTAGGCACATGCAGAGCAGCTCTTAAAGATTCTTTTAACACCACAATGACCATGGTAAATTTCTTCTGTAGAAAGATCAATGCAGAAAACAGAATTAGTAGTAGAATCGAGAAGAATGTTATCAGTACCCATAAATCTTGGTTAACCAGGACTTGACTGTACCAGCAACTGGGAAAACAGTTTTAAGTACTAAATACATCTGTCATTTAAATTATAATCATATGGCAGTTACCTCAAAGCTCCCACAATTACAAAGAAAGACGTGATGACTCCTAGCAGGATGTTCCACACCATGGAGGTCGCTACAGACCGGACATTAAACAATGTTACAAATCCTGTTCCTGTAAAAGAATAAAAATTCAAGTACCAAGATACATTAAATTTGCTTTAGTAGGGATTATAGAACAATCAAATTTAAGGAATCGAGTCAAATTGTCGAAAATAGCTCGTTTCTTTGACAAAATTTAGTTCAGCAAACAAAGCCACGTAAAAAACTAAACATTAAAAAAATGTGTTAGACAAAAGGTGTAGAACTTTTTATAACAAAAATTTTGAGTCCAGCGCGATGTCAATAGACTATTTTAGTGTGACTTCACAAATTTAGGCAACCCGCAACGAATTGTTATAGTTGAAATTGTACAGACCGAATCTGACCCTTGGGTACTATTTGCATATACAGGGTGTCCCGAAATTAATGGGACACAGAGCAAGGGTAGATTCCTTACATCAAAATAATGCGATTAAACCAAATTTACCTTGGTCCTAATAAAAAAGTTACAGGGCGTTGAAGTTCAAATAATGAATTCGAAATTTTTAAAATTCTTAGAAAGTTTTCAAAGGATTCTTTTGAAATTTTGGATTAGGGGGTTTTCTGAGACGAGAAAAACGAATCCGTACTTAATTTTGCTGTAGACGCTAGAGGGCGCTACGAAATGTACTCTTGGTTGATAAAAACTGGTTATAACTTTTTTATCAGTGCGTGTACGAAAGTTTTAATAGAAAAATATTGTTCTCCTATCTATTTTTCACAAATAAGGGATACTTATTTTATGTCGATAAATTTAACCGTTTTCGATTTATTTCTTGTTTTTCTATTGGATGCAATAAAATAAAATAAAATAAAAGTTTGTAGTAAAAAAAAACGTAAAAAACTAAAGATTATTTTTAATAATAATTCAGGTGGCTACATTAAATTTTCAATATGACCCCCGTTTACATTAATACACAATCTTATTCGTTTGATAAATGATTGTCTAATATTAAATAGTGTTTCTTCATTTCTTAATAAATTCCTAGCATTTAAAATTGCTTGCCACAGCTCATCCCTGCAAAAATCCCTGCAAAACTTGCAAAAAACGATAAAAAAGAGTATTCCTAAATTTAAATACTTAAGTAAAAGTTTAACATTTAACAGGTGACCTCTTGTTGATATGTTATCCTCTGTCCTCATTAGCGTATTTTCTCTTGTTTTGTATAATCTTGACATTTTCTAGTTCTACAATTTGTTGAAAAAAAATGCTTGGGTCCTGTTGGTCGTTGGACAACATTTTTTTAAATTCGTGAAAAAATGTCAGCTTTCAAATGGCACTAATGCCATTCCGGTTAAATTTCAACGAAAAAAAAAGATCTACATTTTTCGACCCTAAAAAAGAAGTCAAAATTTCGGTAGATTTTTCACTTATTAAAAAATCTTTTTTCGTTTTAAAGATATAGAAGTTTAAAAAGAATGCGATTTTTAGCCGTTTTTTGCAATAACTAAAACATTTGTTTATCAATTGACATCAGGATGGACTCAAAATTTTTGTTATAAAATTTTGAGTCCATTCATAAAATTTTATCTAAAATGTTTAGTTTTTCTTTAAATGAAAAAAAAAAACAATTTTTTTGCGAACTTTGAAGCAATAACATTCAGCTGGGTAAAGTAGTTTATTAAATTCTACGGAATTTTTCCTAATTTTTACAAGTCCTTGTTTACTGAAAAAAATTATCTAATCTAAAAATCAAATTCGATTGGACTAACTTCCAAAAACTGCTGTCAATTAGTACAGAGCTTTATTATTGACTTACCTGAAAAATAATAAAACTTATCGTATAAAAAATTAATGAACTTCTCGTAAGTTGCAAAGTAACGCACGAGATAGTTTCTCTTGTAGGTCGCTAACAACGAGGTTATAGTAGCTGCTATAGTCAACATCATAGATTCTAAACCGATGGTACTGGAATTAAATGTGAAGGCATCGATGACGGCAAAGATGGAATGACTCTGAAAATGTTTAATCCTGGAATGAAAGGAACAACAATATTAATGTTAGTAGCTTCATCGAGCAAAGAACAAGGTGCTACTCACATTGAAAAGTACCATCTGCCCATTGCTCGACGCAACATCATATTCTGGATTCCAGTTACGAACTGAACAGCCCAAATAGCCAAGCAAGCGTCCAATATTGTGGAAAAGTAGGCAGTGGTATAGATTCCATATCTTTCGTTTGTTTCGAGGAGTGTCCCTCCCGAGCCCACATACATTGTCGTGGCGAAAAATATGATTAATATCACCAGTTTCACAAAAAATGTCTAGAAAATATACTTTGAAATAGATATACTCTCAAAGCGCTGGAAGAGGTATAGTTTTATTATGATGCAATGAAAAATAACATGGTTTCTAATGATGGCCTGAATGTTAACATCAAACCAAAACTGGGATGATTTATTAGACCCCGCCACTAAATGCGTCATTTTATTTTGTATATTTGATCAAAACTTACCGATACTGACACCACAAAAAGATGGGGCATGGAGAATATTGCTTCCGCCGATTGCTTCAGTATGACTGTGGCTGGACTAATGTATTTCTACAAAAAAAAATATGGAGTCGGCAAAAAAAGAACACATTCGAGAACAAAACGAAGGCAGCTGTTGTATATCGCTTCTGATTTTGTTCCTTACAAATAGTTGAAACTGCATTTTGGTATTAAACAAAACACGTACCATGATAACATCCCCAATAAATCGAACTGAATATAATCCAAAGAAGGATGGACGCGATTTTAAAACTAAGTAAATTATAGTGACGCATACAATAAGTATCACAGTTGTGAACAATACGAGTAGGGTCAGGAAGCCTTTACTGAGTTGAGGACTTGCTTGGATGTACCAAAACCTGGAAGACATATGTATATATTCTTTCTGTATGGATATGAAATAATGCTTACCAAAGGGTTGCCACTACAGTGGCTAAGAAAGAGATGACGAGTATTAAGATAATCCTCACTACAGTCTCTGTGGATCTTCGTAGGAGGAACAACATTTTCATTACTATTCCTAAAACAATATCAAATATATTTTGAATGTTTTAGGTACATTTTCTACACGTACCTAGAGTAAGAAGGCAGGCAAGCGTCACTTTCCATGTTGCTACGTTATTATCATGGTCACCACCACCATTTAGATGGTTTTCTTTAGAGTTTGGGCTAAAAAAAATTAATACAATTCCATTTATTGTTCATGTTAACTGGAATGATTCCGATATTGAGATTTTTATAATTAAAGTTTGTGTTTTGTGAATACAGTTTCCCTTTTTAAGAGAATTGCTATTGTTTAATAGAAAGAACTATATTTATAAAGAATACAATTCTGGAACAATTCGATATCATGTACAAGGTTCAAAGGTTTTGTCAATAAATTTTTAATTCTTTAAATATTTTTCAAATCAAAAGTTACGACAGTCAATTAGTCAATATTTTTCAAAGGATGTAGTCTTCCGGTATCTACGGATAGATTTTTTTGCAAATATTAATGCACTTCAGTTGTAACTATCAATAGCGACAGAGGAATAAAACTTTATACTATTTTCAGTGGTACATATCCATAACATTCGGGGTTATTTTACCTATACCTTAAAAGGTAGATGTTTACATTTTTTAAACATACAGTACATATTATTTTCTTAGAAGTGGCACTTGAACGACTCAGTACTACTTTTTTAGATCACATCTGGTACTTCCCCCTAAAAATATGTGTATCTATGATAAGCTTTGATAAGAACAGTTTTAATAACCACAATAAAACAATTTTAAATATCATTTCATATAAGAATAATCGTTATACGTATCTGATAAACGATTAACGACATTTTATGTGGGTTTGCAGTTTGATTTTTACAGTCAAAATATTTAGATTAGAAATCAAATACTTACTAAATACTTGGCACAGGTTCGGTTAGGAAATTGAAATCTTGTTGTTCAGAAGGCCTACAGGGAAGCACAAAAATGACAGTTTTCTAAAAGTTTACTCGAAGGGCGTGTCACTCACCTTTCGTTGGCAGTATCAGGTCCCTTATATTCGCCGATGTCGAATTGAGCGATTATGAATACAAAGAAGTACCAAGTCAAACTTAAGTCATAATCACAGTATTCGTCAGAGTCGAAATAAATGATATAAATCAAGTACGACAGCTAAAAAATAAGAAACAGCGGAAATTACACAGCCCCACAAAAAATGTTTTGTACCAGACACGCGTAGGGGGTGCGTATGAATTTAATTTGCATATATTTCTTGCTAATGCCCAAAATATTATTTCAAAATGTTTTCTCAAAGTATTTTCAAATTGTTTTACTAAAAAATTACCTCGTAAATCGGTTTTTGGGCTGCGGATTTGGATTCTGCATAAAAAATACACACAATCTATATACCCATGTCTCTGGTACAGAATTTTTTTTGTGAGGCTGTGTTATTATTATTGTTTTGTTAATTTAACTGTCTTATGATCTAGTTCAGTGTGCCATGGATTTTTTCTTGGCCTTGGTTACACTTAATTACATGAAGGAACAATCAAGCAACAAAATAAATTTTGTAAGTAATTCTTTGTTTAAATATTAATTAATATTTCAAATAAAATTTCAGATATTGAAAAATATGTAGAGAACAATAAATTTCAATAAGTTATCAAGAAACCCTCTAAAAGTTGTCGAAGTTGCTTCATCCTGTACAACGTGCATTAGCTTCAATAAAAATACAAACATGTTTATGCCTCATAACTTGTACTTACCAAGGCAATCTTAATTACTCCGAATGGTCTAATAAATGTTTCTTCAATTTCAGACATCCTTAGCACTAATTCGTAATTCTCTTGGCTTCCTAAATAAAACTAAGGGAAATATCTCACAAGAAATACTCTCTTGGATCAAAATTTAAGAAAAAAACTCAACGTATATTGTTACACTAGAAATAGCAGGTTTAATACTGATAATAACTTTAAAAAATACCGGCAAAACTAAATTGATAAAATTTTCGATAAGATACGACTAAACTTTCGATAAAATATTATTTTTGTTAAATGCTAGAACTGGGTAATATACCAACTTTAAAAATATAATCTACAAATTAAATAATTATGTATTATCACGAATATTCACTTACCAAAGGCTCTTAGCATGGAAACGATTTGAAACTAAATGTATGAGTAAGAATGAAAATTCTTACCACCACTAATCTTCAGAAAACGAATTATGTTGTCGCCAGCTCCAACTGTTAATATGCTGATGTCATTATTTAGATTTGATTGCCCTTAATCCAAATATAAGCAAAAAAGTGCCTACTAGATACAATTCAGATTGTCGTCTGGACCAAGTAGAAGATGCCTGGCCTGCCATACTATAATAAAAGGAGTATACGAATAACAGTTATAGGTAATTTTTAAATTTTGATTAAGGAGCATGTGTTATTGAGATACAAATCTAACATACATTTGTTTACCCACAATCAATTATAATCGGACTTTTATCCACACATATGAACCGTCTAAAGTGATACTTTGTCCACTAGTGAAATAAAGTAACTTTATTTCACTACTAGAATAATGAAATAATAATATATCTATAATAAATCAAATTTAATTTATTTACTTATTAACATTAACATTTATATTTATAGTAATAGACATTTCGTTTTTTGTTTTATCAAATTTAACTCATTTCCGTTAATAACAGCCCTTGCAGCATTGTTGCCAACAATTTCGGAACGCATAACATCTACCGAAGTTTGTGAAGAATTTGCACATGTTACGGATGTCTCTTCTTGTAAGGAACAGCTATATTTTCCTTGGATTTTTCTTGCAACATCAAGTTTGTTAGATATAGACTCCTCAAAATAACTTTCTGCTACAGTTGAGCTCTTCCATCCACCATGTCGTTTGACGGTTGTAAGATCAGCACCTTTATTGGCCAATAAAGTTGTTGAAGTGCGCCTCATACAATGGCCAGTATATGCTTCTGCATTTGCAATATTCATAAATGAAGCAACTATTGACCTTCGCCAATGTGTTGATTCCAACAGTCTGAGAAGTACATTTTTGACTGATGTTTCTTAAAAAGAATCTGTCTTGTGTTAGGCGAATTGGGCGCAGAGAAATATATTTTCTGCATATTTCAACAGCATTCATGCAAAATCCTTTTTTTATAATTGTAAATTTTCTTGAAATGCCCGTGTTGGTGTCAGGTATTGAAACAAGTAGGTAACGGCCAACATCCTGTACGTCACTAATTTTCAAATTTGTCAATTCGCAGCATCGACAGGCACCAGAAACTCCCATTATTAGTGCAACCTAAAATAATTCAAAGTTCACTGTAAACCTAACAACATGTAAAAGGTAAAGATATATTACCTTAATTATTAAATATTCTTTATCGGATGCCCCAGTCAAAAATTCTTCAATGTGTGCTCTTTCCAATACTGCATTTAAAAAGTAATTTTTTTATATATCAAGCCAAAGTAAACTTATTTTACAATATTTAGTTATTTAATTACGATTTAAATGTAAAATTAAAGTAAAAATTCACAAATTATTTTCAAATTATTATTTATTGTTAAAAGATTTAAAAAAGAATAAAAAGCATTTAAATTTATTGCAAAATTCTCAAAATTAAAAAATATTAATAAAAATAATGCGGTTGATAAAATAAAAATTTTAACTTCCTGATATTTTAATATATAAAGTTTTTTTATTATATTTATTACTAATTTTATACAAAAAAATTTTTATAACAAAATTAATTCAAAAAATATTAATCACAACTCTTTTCAATAATAGATACCTATACATAATGCAATATAATGCAACAATTTAAAATTGAAATTTTTTTCTGTTTTTATGAAAAATAACTTTTTAAATGAACGATAGCTTCATTCATTTATTTAATAATAGGAAAATAATTCCGCAATTGAAATTTTAATTAATATATCGTTTAACAATAATTTTAGTGACATTTTTGTAAATTAAATAAATAAAGTATAAAAGATGCATTTTTTCTTGGGTTTAGGGCTATTCTACGAATTCGTAAATATGCCCATTGTTATTTTTTCGTCGAGCTACCCGTTTTTAAAAAAAGAAGTTTCTACGAATAGAAGCCGAGATATTGTAAAATTTACAGCGCGCATTAATTTGAACTTTAGATTTCACTTTTCTCGCGCGCGACTCGCTTGGACGAGCTTCCCCCACCACCACGCCGCTGGCCGCCGGACAGTTTACTTAGCGAGCACATTTTTCAATGCAATTCAAGGGAAATCGTAGATTACGTCGTAAACTTTATTTGCGAAAAATTCAAGTCTTAATGTTTATAAACAATTGCGCTACGATTTAAAAAAAAATTCTTATCTTGGCTCCTGTTGGTCGTAGAGGGTGCTTTTTTTTAAATTTGTATTTTCTTGCCAGCTATCTATTGTATCTATTTTCGCTGAGGTAGCATAAATAGCAACAATTTTATACAAATTGTTTATAAGCGAAAAACGCACGGTTTTTTAATGCACAATTTGAGAATGTTAATGTCAAAAAAACGGTGATATTTTTTAATAGGTCGCTTAATTACGTCTTTAAGATTACAATGACGCTTTCAGAATCATGTTTGGTTGAAAATTAACGCCTGTACAGAGGCTTAAAGTTCATAACTTTAGGAGCCTCAGTTAGAAACAAATTGAATTATGCGAAAACTATTGCACCTACAGCGCCCACTTTTGGCACACTTTTAAAGTATGACAAAACCCTCAACTTGTCATAGGTTTTTTAAAATTTCAACAATAAATGAGATAGTTATAAACAAATTAAAAAATGGTCACTTTTCTTATTTTTTTGCAATAACTTTTTTGTTTATTAACCGATTTTAATTTAACAAGTCTCATTTTGTATATAATTTTACTCCCTATAAGCTGTCTGTGTGTTTGGTATTAATGTGAATAGCCAAACACTATGCAAATAATAAATGTGTACATATTTATAACATAAACTAATAAAACGCAAAAGTTTTGCTAAGGCCTAATATATTTTTGGTTGCTTTTCATGGTGTTTAGATAACAGACACATTTTTATTATAAATAGTGAACAATATATAAATATAAAACACTATTAATATATAAGTCTTATAATATAAAATTAGCTTACATTAGGTTATATTGGCTTTATGAATAAAAATATATTTTCTCTTATTGAATCGTAAGTACAAATATAAAGATCAAAAATAAACATTGACGTCCCTGAGATTATAATACTTGTTAATATCATGAAAGCATTCATAGATCTACAGGCATGTCCTCTTCTTCCCAAACATTTTCTTGGATTTCTCTACGAACTCCATCAAATCCCTGGACATGGCATAAGGACGACCTATACCGTCGTTGAGTAACTTGTCCTCACAGAAGCACAAGTAAATCGTATCGATTACAGTCTAGACAGAAAAGGAAACTTTTAGAACATTTTCTAACAAGATTATATCGTATAACACACTTTTTGATCTAGAGAAGCGTGCGAGCAGAAAATATAATTTTTCCCCCAAAAATCGTAAGTTTGACCTTCAAATTCAAGGTCAAATTTTTACACTTCGTTCGTATTTTTCCCTGATTGGTAATAACTCAACCTTTCCAATGACCTATTACTCTTGTCTTCATTTAATGCCTATCAAAAATTATTAGATTTTGTCCCTCGACTTATCGATTTAGTACACTATGCGCCGATACGCGCGCCGTATCACTGACTATGGCATCAATTTAAAATGCTGACATAGCCATCTAATCTGCTGGTGTGGAACTAGGAAAGTATTAATAGACTCTATTTAACATGTAACTAAGCGGTAAATTTAAAATTTATAATAGTGAATTTATACTACAGCTGTTTCATTTGCTGTGATGAGTATACAAGCTGTCCCCTGTCCCCATTTGTTTGTTCCCATATTTATTTAGCCATACTCATATACAGGTCTGGTCGAACTAAACGTGGAGGTGGTAGAAATGTATACGTTCAGTTGAAGAATGTGGGCGCGGACAAACGGGGCACACACACCGCCGCACTGGGCGACTGGGTCATAAATTTCAGTTGTCGACAAATTGCCTAGCAGTGCAGTGCAGCAATGCGGAATTTGGTGTGACTGAGGTAATTTATTATAGGCACCTTCTATTAATCATTCATATTACAATTGCGAAAGGGAAAATTAAGAGGGATATTTTGTTTTTTTGAAACGGAATGAAACGAAATACCGCCAGACAATATTGAATTTTAAACATATAGATTTACATGTCAAATGTCAGCGTCTAATTTTAAATATTTACGATTGTTTAAAAAAGGAAGAAAATGAAAAATCAGATAATGAAATTCTAAATAGAATTCATATATTAACTAAAGTTTCAGTGTCCCCAATTGTTCGTGTCATTAAACAAGGTGTTATAGATCATTATACAAATTATTATTTTTTACCTTTAGTCCTTTTTTTAGGGACGCCTATGAAACCTATTAAATTTTATTGCTATGCGTACATGTTCAATAGACGACGTTCAACGGAAAGACTATACTGCATGAAACACGTCGCTATACTACATGTTTGTACACAAACACAATAGAGGTTTACCAAAATTAACGCGTAGTGATCTGAACATTACATTCTCTCTCTCTCTCTCTCTAAAACAATAACAATGACAAAGATAAAAATAGTAATCTGAGCACCCCAAGTGAATTTTCGAAAACACCTAATATTTATTTACATAATAACAACTTTCCTTGAACCTGATCTTTACAAAATACCGGATGATTTAGAAAAAATATTTTTAAGAATGTTAGTATGATGCGTGACAAAATAAACCTCCAGGAGATTAATTCCTTGAACTGATGCGTAAACATGTTATTTATTTAGAACTTCTAGGTATATATTATAGCTTAATTCCTTGAAGTGACATACCCCCAAACAATTTTATTTTTCTAATGATTTCTATTTATTGGTCAGAAGTCACCTAATAGATTTTGAAACATTTAAATGTTTCGCATCGTGGATCATGATTGTGCAGCAATTTAGCGTGTCTCACATTAAAAGTAAACTTTCAGCCAAGAAAATAATTAGCAACGACGATTGCAAATAAAAATTAAACTTAATAGCGCTTTGGCTGTATTGATTATTTTAAACTGAAAACTGAAACACATAGTAAACTTATTAAAAATGAAGAGCATTTTTTTATATGTACACTCGACGCAAGATTAAGGTTTCCAATCTGAATCGTATTTTGTTTCAAATATGACGGCTTAATCGTTTGTCCATAGAAAATATAGTACGTTAGTACTATATTTTCTATGTCGCTTGTCCCATTAAACTTGTGTGGCAATATTTTACCGTCACATCTGACATTTTACGAGTTTTGTACAAAAATGCTTTCCTAGTAGATTGGCATTTTTTAAAATGGGACTAATCGGCAAACTCTTATAGCAAGCCCCGTATGCATTTTTTATTATCTTGTTTCTATTAAAAGGGTTGCATTTACATTACAATAGAAAAATCGATTCATGCTAGTTGATACATCTTGCGAAACGTCTACTACCTACTTACGAACAGTTAGATTGAATGGATTTAAGAAAATTAAAAATTTTAATTTTTTTTTAATTTTGAAAACCCTGCAGCTCGGAAACGGCGGCCTTAAGAGCCTACGTGTGTGTAACAAAATTTACTTAATTTTAGTCACAGAATGGGGCTCTGGTTTTTTTCTGTACGCCATTAATGAACACTTGTGTAGGTGCCCGCAATAAATCAGTTGAAGTTTCTTATAAAAGGTGTAAAACATACAGTAATTCTACATAAAAATGGCCTCTTGACTTCTTCTTGTAAGTACTATTAAAATTAACAGAGTTAGGGATGATGGGAGTTAAGGGAAAATTTCAGAAATTTAAAAAAATCATAACAAGCAGAAAAATGAATGAATTTTGTAATTTTTTTTTAAATCTACTCTAAAACTTTTCTTTTCAGAGAAATAGATATAATTTTTAATTTTTACTAAGAAAGTTATAACAATTTCAAATCGTTATTCGTTAATATTCAAATCGTTTTTAATCGTTAATTTTAATGTAACAAAACTAAAATATTTTTTTTTCTATACTAATCGATTGATTATTTAAAATAATGAAAAGTTTCCTTCGAATTTTTTTACGTTTGTTTTTTAGACAGATACAAATTTATTTACCTTTTTATATTTTGAATTTTATTTAGCTCCTACGACACTGCCAGGACAAAGATAAAAAATCACGTTCGCTTTGTTGCACTCATGGTACCGAAATGGTGGACAACTCGTATGCTTATAGTCTAAGAGCCAGTGGCCGGCAACCTAAAGGTAAATTATAAAACCTGAAATTTTGCCCAGAGAGTCTCTTATATGTGTCACTCACAACGCGGGGTCTCGCTAAGCCCAGCAAGGTGGACTTTCGTTACACTCAGGTGTGCCAGGTATAAAAATTTCACCAATTTTAAAAGTATTTTATAAAGGCTGCCGTTTGAAAATTTTAAAATATATATTTATTTTTAATTAAAAATAACAATGGCAGACGAATATCGACCTTCCAAGGTCATGGCAGACACTTTAAACATTAATAAAAATTATAATTTTTAAAAGTATTTTATTACATCTGATCTTTTGATATGTTGCTTATTGAACTATTAAAAGCTTATATTTACCTCGGCAGACGTTTTCTCCGTGGATAATATCTTGGCAGACATCAAAAACTTACCTACTACCTGACCGTATTTTTGAAACAACCCAATTTGATAAGTGGTACACAGGAATAGCAAAGTGAACCTGCGGAGGGTGTTTGTAGAGATGATTTACTTCTAACAGATGCGTCAACATCGAGTGCACCTGATTTTAATTCTAGTTTAGGTGAAGAACATGAACGGTCTGAAGACAATAACTCGCAGGATGCCCATTGCTCAACAAATAATGTAACTCAAATGAATTTTGACCCTGCTAATTGGCCGTCAAATATTTCAGATTTACTCAGAATAGATATAATTAAAAAGGGACCTGCGCCACTTTTAAAAGATTTTAATTTCCCTGCAAACGAACAAGGCCGAAAATGTACCATTTCGTATTACAAAAGAACACTTTCTAATGGAATTGTTGAAATAATTCTAATTGTTTCTGTTGCAAACTCTTCTGTACAAGCAATTCATCATTCATCATTATTGAGAAAAGGATATCGGGAATGGAAACCTACCTACTTTCTGCAAAATATGACACAAATTCTTATTTCAAAATATTAATTTTCTCAGGGACAAGAAAAATAATGTGGCAAGACAAAATAATTTCAAAACCTGTATAGGTACTCTTCTCTTTTTATAATGCATATATTTCAGGCCTGCAATTTTTTGTTATGTGTCGTTACATACGTGCCTACACAAAAAAAATATGACACGCCCCTCATTATTGATGCCTCCCAAAATTCCTATTAATAGCCCACCGACTGGCCCCTTTATAGTAGTATGCCTTTTAGGTTGGAAACCTTTATCTTGCGTCGAGTGTACCAATAATTGATATTATTCAAACGGGAATAAATAACGTTACCACTTATGTCCCGGTAATTGTAATTTATTCTCTATTTTTCAATGTGATCCAGGAAATTTTATAAAATGGCAATAACTGGTACTTCCATCAGTTCAAAATTAGTCTACGTCTAGTTTAAAATCTGCTATTTACCTAATTTGTAATAATACCACACGTTCACTATCCAAATTTTTGTTAATAGGCCAGTTATATCTCATAGCACCTTATTTAATGTATTACCAAATCACGATGTTGCCTATAACTATATCTATATCATAAAAATGTGAATGGCACAAATACGCAACGCGTTCGAAAATTGACTGTCCTGAATCCTGAAGCTTTTACGCTTGCTCTACAAACACATTCGTAGTACGTATCCCAAAAACCGACCGACCAAGGTTGGCTTAGCAATTTTGAACGCCACAAATGCCTCAAATCACAAATCTACAGACTGTAGACAGTGAGATCAACGCACTCTATAAAACAAACAAGTGACGATAGCTTATGCAATAGGTCATAAACCCAGGTTCCTAACCACAGATAATAATTTCATCCACGAAGACAAGCCACTGCGGAGCATACCGGGAGTCACTTTCACTAAAAACCTCGACGCCACTGAAAATCTTCTATTTTATGTATTTAAACGAATCCCTACTTTTTTTTTAATTTTCGTTAAAGCTACCAAGCACTTCATTAAATCTAGCACAACTCTGAAATTATGTGTTCGTGTCACTTATTTCCCTGTGGTAAGTTTGTGGTTTGAAGTGGTGGGAATTTTAAAACATCGACTTATCAAAAAAATTAAAATTAAAAAAATTATGGGAACTAATAAAACGCAAAAATTTAGTCAAGCCATAATATATTTCAGTTACTTTAATGGTGTTTTATTTTTCTTTATGTGGGCTACCATTTTTATTTGGTTTTTATTCTAAAGATTTAATTGTTGAAGATATTAGTCACATTTATAATATAAATAATGAACAATACATGTCACACTCTAAATAATATAAAATTCGTATATACATTTTTTTATATACAACCCTGGAAAATTTATTACATTTTTTGCAAGCCTTCATCAGCCCTAACCAGATTCAGACGTTTTGTCTCGAAAAATTCATCTTCAGTGTATTCGTTCCAAATTTATCTAAATTTTTTATTTAGATTTCTTTGTTTATTGAATTATCGTACACTGTAAGTGTCGTTAGACCTTGTGAATTCCATCTAGTTATTTAAACTATTACCACCACGCGCTACAATAGAACATTTATTATTATTAACTATTACCATCACTTACATTATAATAAGTTGTTGCGTCAAAATTAAAACATTATTCTTTAAAAAATTTCAGTAAATGTTCAAAAACATTTTCGTTTTGGCAAAGGTTAAAAATGAAGATCAGCATAATATTATCGGAATTTATTATATCTGTAACTGCAACTGTGTAAGAGCATGTCAGATGTATTTGTATGAATATCCTGAAAAAAAAATAGATCGGAATTTGTTTGAATTTTGAGCACTCGAGAAGCCTAGAAATAACTATGGACACGAGAATAAAACTCTAATAATGTTTTATTTTAATGCGTGGTGGTAATAGTTTGAATAACTAGATGGATTTCACAGGGTCTAACGACACTTACAGTGTACAATAATTCAATAAACAAAGAAATCTAAATAAAAAAATAGATAAATTTGGAACAAATACACTGAAGATGAATTTTCGAGACAAAACGTCTGAATCTGGTTAGGGCTGAAGCAGTAGAGTATTGGGGGCATGAAGGCTTGCAAAACATATAATAAAATTTCCAGGGTCGTATTTAAACATATAAAAATGGATTATGCCATTCGATAGAGGGCAAAAAGTGTCCATGAGAAAGTGTTCTTCTTTTTTCAATATCACCTCGAACAAGACTGAAATGTAACAAAAACGGATCTCCTAAATTCCGTTTTTTTTTTCAAATATTTCTAAAACTAATCATGTTCGCCTTGATTTTTTGGAGACATAATGTAGGCCCCCTGATTATGCAACTTTGCCCCCGTTTAAGCTACTTTGTATCTCTTACTGTTTCCGAGACCCGTGTAGTGAGAAGCGAATTTGTAACAGCTTGTATATAGCAATATTGATTTTATAAATAAAAATATTTTTTCTCCTACTTAAAGCGTTGTTATAAGTACAAAAATAATAAACAAAAACAGGTACGGACATCCCTGAGACTATTACATTCAATATTAAGATTTATAATAGAATTGACAACATATCAAAGCATTCATATCTCCATGTACGTGTCAGTAATTCTCTCCCCGAAAAGTCCTCTTTTCTTGTGGTTCTCTATGAACTCCATCAAATCCCTGGACATGGCATAGGGTCGATCTATACCATCATTGAGTAACTTGTCCTCGCAGAAGCACAAGTAAATGGTATCGATTACAATCTAGACAGAAAAGAAAACATTCAGAACATTTCCAAACATGACTATACAGGGTGTCCGGAAATACCGTTCGAATAATTCTAGGGGTGATTCTACATGTTAAATTATGAAGAAAAGTTCATATGAACATAGGTCCGCAAATGCGTCATAAGGTTGCTATGGCGATTCAAAGATTGCACCGGGATATAGTTAGGTTTTATTTTATATCTCTGGAACCGTTTCAGATAGCCATCTGAATTTTGGCATATGAATTGCCTTTAATAGTAGGTACTTTTCAGTGTTTTTACTAAATTATTATTTTAATCAGGGGCGTACCGACAGGGGAGGCCTCGATTTAATTTGTTCACATTTTTATTAAACGTCATATTTTTGCAGTTTTCTTTAGAAATTCTGATTCCGCGGTATAAATGACATAAAAAAGGTATTCTTGTAGAAAACCTGTCAGGCTAGCCGTTTTCGAGAAAATACTCTCCAAAGAAAATAGTGCATGCATGGTCGCCCAATAATAAAAATTTCTACATCAAAGTAGGCTTATGTCGGTGCTAAGTTGAAAATGGAAAAAGGTCAAATTACTGTAGTTACGGTAAACGAATTTGACATAAGGTTTAAAAATAAAGTTTATTCGATTATTATTGTGTTAATAACAGTGTAATTGAAAAAAATCATTGTTCTCGTCTTTCAAAAAATGCCGGAATACTCTTTTGCTGAAATGGCCGACATGCACTTCATGTATGGCAAAGCAAACGGTTGTGCTTTGGAAGCTCGGAGGTTGTACCAAGAAACTTTTCCAAATCGCCAGCTTCCTTCTGATAAACTGTTCAGCAGTTTACATCAGAGATTAAGAGAAACTGGTAATTTTACGCCAAATAAGAGAGATTGTGGACGAAACCGTACTACCCGAACGGCGCAGACAGAGGAAATTGTTCTACAACAGATTGAAGCTAATCCAGGTAGTAGCACCAGAAGAATTTCAGTACAAACGAATATTCCCAAAAGTGTTGTATGGGAAATTTTACACGAGGAACTTTTGTATCCATACCATTTGCAAAGAATTCAAGCGCTAAAACCTCGGGATTTTTTGCCTAGAGTGGAGTTTTGTCAGTGGATGCAGATGAAATGCCATCAGGACCGTCATTTCCTCGATAAAGTCTTGTTTACAGACGAGGCAGGATTTACGCGTGAAGGAGTGGTAAATTTTCATAACAATCATATTTGGTCAGATGAAAATCCTCACGCGATTTTCGAAGCTCGATTCCAAGATAAGTTTTCCATTAATGTTTGGGCAGGTATTATAGGAAATAGGTTACTAGGACCATATGTTATGCCGCATCGTTTAGATGGGCCCGCATACTTACATT
This sequence comes from Anoplophora glabripennis, assembly GCF_000390285.2. Classification (NCBI taxonomy): domain Eukaryota; kingdom Metazoa; phylum Arthropoda; class Insecta; order Coleoptera; family Cerambycidae; genus Anoplophora; species Anoplophora glabripennis. The sequence goes on from NW_019416313.1 coordinate 1,058,019, forward strand.
TTCTACAAAACACTTTACCAGTTTTGCTCGAAGATTTGCCTTATGGATTAAGATTAGAAACATTTTTTATGCACGATGGGGCTCCAGCCCACTTCAGTTTATTAGTTCGACAATATCTAAATCAGACTTATCCAGATCGGTGGATTGGACGAGGTGGACCCGTAGCTTGGCCTCCCCGTTCGCCGGATCTTAATCCGTTAGACTATTTTCTATGGGGTTATTTAAAACACTTAGTTTATTCAGTGCCTGTTGACAGTGTACAACAACTGGAACAAAGAGTCATTCATTGTTGCCAAGAAATACGGAATATGCAAGGTGTTTTTCAACGAGTTAAACGTTCAATGAGAAATCGTTTAGCCAGTTGCATTGAAATGAATGGACATCACTTCCAACACTTGCTGTAACTAAAGAAGTAACATTCAGGTTTAATAATAAGTCACTAGTATTATTTGTTTCTGTATTGTTCCCTGTTTTTTTTTTAATTATAAATCTGTTTTCCATTTACCGTTTCTTTTTTATCACTATTTAACAATACCTGACAGGTTTTCTACAAGAATACCTTTTTTATGTCATTTATACCGCGGAATCAGAATTTCTAAAGAAAACTGCAAAAATATGACGTTTAATAAAAATGTGAACAAATTAAATCGAGGCCTCCCCTGTCGGTACGCCCCTGATTAAAATAATAATTTAGTAAAAACACTGAAAAGTACCTACTATTAAAGGCAATTCATATGCCAAAATTCAGATGGCTATCTGAAACGGTTCCAGAGATATAAAATAAAACCTATATCCCGGTGCAATCTTTGAATCGCCATAGCAACCTTATGACGCATTTGCGGACCTATGTTCATATGAACTTTTCTTCATAGTTTAACATGTAGAATCACCCCTAGAATTATTCGAACGGTATTTCCGGACACCCTGTATAGTACAACACACTTTTTGTTCCTGTTTAAAGCTTAAAATATTACTAAGTCAAATTCAATTAAAAGCGTTAACGTGTATGGAATGCTTTATCTAACAATAAAATTTATGGCATACCAAATCGAACGAAATATCACAGTCTAGATTAATATATTTTTAAACTGTCTATTCCAAAAAACAAGATGTTCGAGTTGAGCAATTTTTATTTAATTTCTGCCCACTAATACTTATTACTTATTAATTACAAATTTAGGAACTGAACGTTTTAAAATAAAACGGATCAAGTGAATAAAAGTGTTTACACTCAATTAGAGTTTAGAATTAGATCAATTAGAATATAAATAAATTTTCCTTATACTGCGGGTTATTTCTTCACGACAAATATACTTAGTTTTCTGAACGTCGCCATACACTACAGAATATTATGGATCAGTTACCTGAAATATTGAGAAGCAGACGGCTGACACAATAAAGGAAACAATGCCTACCACGGCGTAAACAGACCATCCGTGGGGAGAGTTAACGCCCTGTAGATATTCATATAATTATTTGAATGGCACAGAAAGTATTAATTAATAAGACGTATTCGGTAACACCGTTTTTATTATACAGAGTGTAACTTTAAACGGGGGTAAGTTTTTTAGGGGTGTTCCCTTGAAAACGAATCTGAAATCCTTTTTTTTATCGAATCAATAGACTATCAGCGTTGCCAGCTTTTACTGTTTTTTAAATCAACCTACATTGTACGATGTACAACTTCCATTGTACAATGGAAAATAATTCAGTATAACATATTGCTTTTATATGGCTTAGAGACGTGTTATTTTAAAGTCATTATATTTCTTTGACATCATTGTGGTAGAAGAACCGAACGTGTAAAAAAAACATTCTATTGCTTAAATAAAATATATTTATTTTTACCTGATTTATTTAATATGTATGTACCTATTGGTATACTTACTATTTCAAATAAAACTAATTTATGTTTTAAAATAAATATTTTTACCCTTTTAGAAACAAAATAAAAATACTTACGATTACTACAAAAATACTTAGGAAAGATAAAACAGGTAATATTAAAAAAAATCTAAACAAAATACGGTATGTTGCTATTTTTTCTTTTTCTTATTCGGTCATTTCAGCAGTTAATCGATGTTAAATTAATCCAAAATTTAAGTAGAATTCGATTATGTTTTGAACGCTAACAAGGGCAACGGATGTTAGTTTCCACTGTTCAGTTAAAATGTCGAATTGCGGCCTCTGAGAAGCCGCTACTGCCAGTTGACTTCACACTTGGTAGTATATGATGATATGGTAAAGAATAAAAGGCAAACTACACTACTTAAGTTAATTCGGAGAAATAGCCTCCGTATACGTAAACATTTGACCCCCGTTTAACGTTACACCCTATATACTAAATTTGTGAAATTAAGGACATTACCATCATAACGAAATAGGTTAACAATAACGATATAAGCATCACTAGGACACAGGCCATAACTATAATGAAACTTCCAATGTAGTGGAGGACAAAGACGTTCGCTACGTTCTGACGTAACATTTTTGTCCCCATTTTGCCGGATTCGAAGAACGGTTTACCGTGCATTGCTGAAAAGTAAAATTGCCAGTGTAAATAAATCTTATAAAGTCATAATTGATATGTGTTGGTTTTGTCACGCAACTAACCTGTCATAATATACGCGTTTGTGGTCAAATACTGTAAGATGTCTTCGATCACCTCCAAGCACAAATTTAAACAATTCTTTAAGATACTATTTTTGAAAACTGAGGACAATATGGATTGGATGATTGCTACAATACTGATTACTAAGGATCCAAATGCAGCGGAACCCAAATGGAATTTGACGGCTATGTAGGCACTGGTTATAATAGAAGGATTCAAATTGTTCTTATCTCTGAAAAAAAAAGATTTTATTTTCTTAAGAAATATCCAGATTTTTTGGGACATTGGCCCATTGTTTCCAAAATATACTAACAATGATTACAATATTTTAACCCACGAGACTTGAACTCTTAGCCTTTAGTCTAGGAGTCAGATAGGGTTCCGTGGCCAATCAGAGTGCCACGGCTGAAAACAAATTATTCTTAAGTATTTTGACCTCCTGAATCCAAAAAAGTTGGTCGCAAAGCCTGAAAGTGGTCAATTTAATTGTTATTAACAAATTAAATGTTTAAATGGCTGTAATGGTTTATTTTTATAGCTAGTACACTTTTTTATGCGTTAATAGTTACGTTTTCTCATAACAAACATACATTTTTTTTTTTATTAAAAAATGATTGACGTTAACCAAAGTTACTGCAACAACTTTGGTTAAAGTTAATATTTTTTAAATTTTCAATCAGGTATATGTTTGTTATGATAAAACGCAACTATTAACGCATAAAAAACTGTACTAGCTATAAAAATAAACTTTTTACAGCCATTTAACATTTAATTTGTTAATAACAATTAAAGTGACCACTTTCAGGCTTTGCGACCAAGTTTTTTGGATTCAAGAGGTCAAAATACTTAAAAATAAGTTGTTTGCAGCCGTGGCACTCTGATTGGCCACGAAACCCTATCTGACTCCTAGACTATAGTACGATCATATTCGATGCAAAGTAATAAATCATTGCCTGTCAAGGGAATCAATGAAGTACGCCTTTAAGGGTTTTACAAATTGAATAATTTCTTTATACATTATAAAGGGACGAGGGGATCAGTTCAGGTCTGGCACCCTTGTTGCTACAAAAATTCCTTTATTCTCATAAACTATTTATTTTAAATGTAATTTATTATAAATCCAATTTGTTTCCTAAATTCCACATATGTACTACATTTTACCTCTGTACGCGCCACTGTTGTTTACTTGTTTTTTGGAAGCGCTCTCTAATTGGCAGCAAAGCTCGCCAGGTTAGTATTTGACGTATAACCGACCAGTTCGTACACTCGATGCACCTGGGCGACTACAGCTACTACCAGAACACAGTGCGTATGCAGCGGTATTTCAGATTTTACATTGAATTTCATTTTAAATTTGAAATGATTTATCTTACGCCTCCTAAAAATGATGACACGATTTTCCTTTGATAAATGGCCGACAATTTTTTGCTCTACTTTGCATTGTATACGATCCTACTATAGTTGATTCGACGATAGTCTTGGTTTTGTAAAATAATTTGAATAATCTTTTACTTACTTTGCGAAATACCATTTGGAAACAGCACCAGCAATCGCCATACACTGGATTCCCGCTGAGAACTGGTTAATCCAAAAAGCCATCAAAATGGTAAAATAAATGGAGAACGACATCACAACATTGGATTTGTACACCAAAAAACCGTGCTCTATCTCGGTGAGTGTACCTGCTGTGTACATGTACACCAACACAGTCAGGAATAAAGAAGCTACCAACAGATCTACAATAAATGCCTGAAAGAGATAACAGTAATGTAGATTTGTAAGTTCGTTAATGTAAAAAAAACCCTTACCACGATGATTACCCTCAGAAGATGGGGCATAGCAGAGATAGCCTTCATGGCTTCCTTGAATATAACGACCATCAAGGTAATTTTCTTGTACAAAAATTTCATAACGGCGAGTAAAACCCCCAGCATGATCGTGAAAAACAGAGGTACAGCAACGTAATCTTCTTTGAAGCAACTGATCCTAAAAAAGGTTCAACTTTTGCCATCTATATTGGTGGAGAGAACAGTGCTTACCACAAAAAAATCACGAAAATAAACAGGAGAGAGACGACTCCTCCTAAGATATTCCATACCATATTATCCGCCGCTACACGGAAGAGATACAGTACAGAGAGTGTAACACCTAAAAGATAAAATATTATTTATGTCACAGGAAGCAATTACTTTTGATATCTAACACCATTAATATAGCAGTAGAATCACCACCTATATTTTTATAATTATTTTCGGCTTTCCCTCATAAATACATGTATAAATTTTTTTGATCAGAATTAGATTCATCATCATTCATCACAAAACTTTGAAATTTGACCACGTGTTACTGATATGACTATAAAGTAATTTACAATTTATACATTTATATACATTTACAATTTATACTGGTTTGCAAACTTATGTGGCAGTTAGGCAAGGTTCTTTTGTTTCGAGAGATATGTCCCTCTCTTCTGCAGAACAAGAAAGTCTGGAGAAACTGTAGATTAAGTCATCTGGCCAGTATTTACACTAACTTACCCGCAAATTGTCCCATTACTTTCTCTTTAAATAATTAAATGAAAATCCTTTATAGAGACAAAGCTTCACACAATACTAATTGTTAAACCTATCTTCATTATTATTTCCATAACTAGTGCTTACCTACAGACAAGAAACATGCAAAGGTAAGTCTCCATGACACGGATTGCAAAAATATCCACGATTCAAAAAATTCGAGCACTATTTTAACATCAGCCTTTTCTGCGTATCTGTTGACACAAAGTGCTCCTACTATTTCGTCGCTGAAAGCAGGGAAGCTTTAGTATATCATTAAATGACACAAAAAATACAAGGTATCCGAAAAGAAAAAACAGAGAATCAAATTAGTTCCACGTAAAGGATACGTTGAACAACAATGATTCCAAGCTTCAATAATTCAGAATTATGTTAAAATAACTAAATGAGAAACATAAAATATACTTAAAATCGAAAAAATATCTATTTGGTGACTTCTCACTAATAAGCGACTCAAAATCACATATCCGAAACAATGTCTCAACTTCTTTACAAGTCACTATTAGTTAATTTGTCATTTACCTTAATTAGAATAGTAAAACTTTTATTTTTTTATACACTAATGTTGGGGAACATAAATGGCGTCCTTATTTTTATACTAGGATAGAATAAAATACGGGGTGATTGACAACTTATCCCAAAAAATTTGGTAAAAAAATTCCGTGAAAAAATTTTTTGAAGTTGTAGTATTTTCAACCTTTATATCGCTGGAAATCATTTTCGAATTGCCTTTTTTGATTTTTTTTACAAGATTGTATTTTTGAGTCCCTCATTGTCTTGTAATAATTTCCAGTGAATTCCATCCATTCCAAATATTGTCCAAAACAAAACTATCTCTTTGTGGTAGCTGTTTGTTATGCGATTAACCTTTATCAAAGGGTGACGACAGAACAGCAAAAATACAACAGATCTATCTTACAGAGGAAAAGCTTGTTAAAATAATTTTATACTACAATATGAAATTTCTCATATCACTATTGAAAGAAATATACCTGTTAGATTTCGATGTTTACTTTGAGACACCTTATATAAACGAAATACTTACTAGTATGGGTCACATTGAGAGACACAATGTCGGGGAGTTGAAGATATGTCCCTTAAACCGTTAACGTCATCGAGCTGTAAAAGCCTAGAAAAAATATCAAAATTAATCATGGTAGACTATAAGCACAGCTTATGTGAACCAGCTAAATCGGATGAGCGCGTTTTCAGTCTACAGGGACCCTTCAGAATTTGCCAACTGTGTGTAACAAACAGATTAACCCCAGTATGAGTGAAAATGGTGAAATGAGTCGATGCGCAGCTTCTACATGACCAAGTATTTATACTACTATTTCTTCCAGTAGTACCTAACTTAAGATCCTATGGGTTCAAAATACATTCTAAAAATAAAATGAGAACACCAAAAATGCCTGAATAAAGATCAAAATTCCGACAACGAAGTAAAGTTGCTGGTTTACATATGCTGTACTATAAGAACATTTATATGTCCAGAGTTGGAGTGGAATGATTCTGAAATAACCAACCAATCCAAGGCCGATCCAGTGGCCATCGAAACCACCTGATTTCTAGCATATGAACTCACTTCTTATTCGTGTAATCTTTTCCAGTACACTCCCATTGGTCATATTTAATGTTTTTCTTTCCGCAAATATTGCCGCATTGATCGGAGAGAGATCTGTCTGCATCAGAATAGCACAGGGTGTATATTACAAAGGGCAGCTGGAAAAAAGATCTCGAATTAAGCGGTGTTCAAGTGTATGAGTAACAAGTCAAAAATGATAGAATGAGTATGATGAGTATTATGAGTATGAGAACTTATGAGAATATGAATATGAGTATAATGGCATATGAGTAAAAATTATGTGAGTGAGTATTATATGAGTACATGTCAAAAATTTTAAAGCTTGAAACACAGAACTTACCAAAACGAGTAGCGCCACCTTAAGAGCCAGTAGAAATTTTTCATCTGTACGCACCCTACCTTGGGCACATTTTGGTATTTCTATTCTATCGTGACAAGAGTTGTCGCTTGAGACCAGCCTTTCGTACATAGAAAGCTGTAACAAACATTATACAAATTGGAGTGGGTTTAAAAATATTACAAAAACTCTACCAGATTCGTAGTTACAAATCTGCATCTTCATCCTCAGTTACTAATAGAAAAATTCTGATTTTTATATTTTTCGGTGCCAAATAAAAATAAATTCGCTCACCTGATCCTGAAGTCTTGACGTACACGTCCCCATATTAAATGTCTAAAATTCCTGTAATATATTAAAAATTAGCTAAACGAGTGACAAGAACATCTTGGTATATGTATAGCACATTCATAGATTTAAGAGAATGGCATCGGTAAAGAAAATAAAAATCCCAGGGATTTAAAGTGAGATTATTTGATATTGCACAATTTACAGATGTCGGAAGGTATCAGGTAAAAGAAGTAATGTTGAAAAATATTTTTGTATTTGTAAGATAGATCTGCTACAATTGTACTTCCAACAAAAATAACAAAAAGGCGATTCTACAAATTATATTAACAAAATTTCTTGCCCAGATAGGAGAATAGGGCTTCTGAAACATGCTTCTAAATATTTGACTACGGAACCAAAGAGTCAAAGACTGGTGGTATCAGAAACGAAATCAATTTTTCATAGAAATCGAGAAAAGGAGTTTAGTAAGTTCTTCAGGAAAGAGGACGATGAATTTTGGTGTACTATAGATGTATATAAGGTCTCAGTATCATTCACTTATATGATAATTTATTACTTTACTAATGTGAACACAAATAATATTGTACTGATTTTCTTCTTTTAAATAGGGTCTTGTAAGATTATTCCTAGTAACAATATCTGCTTTTGTTTATTATTAACTATTATAAGTTCCACTATTCTATACACAGATAAATATATTTTAAAAAATTTAAAAAGCTGTTTACAGTATCACTACAATGACGTTATCAATGGCCCAGTTCTGAAAGACCTATTGAATTACCGATTATCGAATGCAAAAGGCTTTTAAAAAAATATTTCAGTTAAATTAAACACAAATGTCATAGAAACTGACTTTTTCCTATGATTTTACGAATTAACAGGTATAGAAAGTACTTACTTAATACTTTTAAATATTGGTACATAAATTAAGAATTCCATTTATTTATCAGTTTGTAAAAAAAAGGTATATGAATATACGGGAAACTCCAAAAACAGTCAGAAAACAGAAGAAGTAAATGGTACGTATCTTTAATATTAGGTATAAATTGTAACTCATAATTATCAACACATTAAATCAATGAATACAATGAATGAATAAGTATTTTCTATTGATAAATTAGTAAGATCGCAAACTTCTGTCTTAGTTTCTGTTTATTAGAAATAATCATAATATGTAATTGTCCCACCTAATTGTAATTGCAGGTCACGGAAAACGGCAAACTTCGTGGAGATACTTGTTAACGGGATATATAATAATTAGAAGGTAATGCAAGAAACACACGTCGCTATACCACAAGAATAAATAGTTGTTATTTATTCTTGTGGCTGTACTACACGTTTATACACAATATTCATTTACACATTAACGTGCTCCCTTGAACTTGACATTTACAAACATACCGGTGGATTAAGAAAAAAAACGTACCTTTTTAAACATAATTTATAAAGTATTAACAGCTTCTGAAAATAGTTCCATCTGTACCTGTTAAACCAAAAGTCTTCATAGTTATTGGTTTTGCTTAAATATTGTTGTCAGCAGTAAATGCTGTTACTCTCTGAAAATGTATAAAAATTGCCAAGGTTAGATAGGTTTTTAACATTGAAATTCAACTTTTAATGGTATATTCGATGACCTTTTATTTTTATTTCTTACATGTCGGAATCTAATAATTAAAATTTATAACGCAAGAAAGATAATGTGGTTAGTAATTTCCATGACTTGTTCCGTATCTTGGGACTATATTTATTTTAAAACACATGGTACACCGTGGCGAAATCGAAGTGAAAAATATTTCTAGGAATTTTAATACGGCCCGTTAAAAAATAAACCTTCAGCAGATTAATTACTTAAAAGTGATGCGCAAACAATCTTATTTTTCTATGATTTCTAGTTATGTATTATTGTTTGATTCCTTGAAGTGGCATGGATATGAGCAAACTATTTTATTTTTCTAACGATATCTATTTATATATTATTAGCCAGAAATTACCTAGCAGAATTTAGAACATTTAACATTGTGAAGGTCAGAAATGCTTATGTTAATTAATAGTGGATGGTTTTGTTTTAATTTAACGTAGCTCAAATTAAAACCAAGAAACAAAATAATTAGCAACGTCGGCGTTGTCTGCAAATAAAAATTAAGCTTAATTGTGCATTAGCTGTATTGATGCGAATGCTTGTGAAATCCATTTATTTGAAACTGAAAACATACACAGCAGACTTATGAAAATGAAACGTGTATTATACATATACAGGCTGTTACAAATTCGCTTCTAAAATCAAGGCTGATTAGTTTTCGAAATATTTGAAAAAAAATCGAAATTTTGGAAATACGTTTTTGTTTCATTTCAGCCTTGTTTGAGGTGATATTGAAAAAAGAAGAACACTTTCTCATGGCCACTTTTTGCCCTCTATCGAATGGCATAATCAATTTTTATATGTAACGTTTCGTTTCTCCATCATCAACTTCATTTTTCTAAATACGACCCTAGAAATTTTATTACATTTTTTGCAAGCCTTCATGACACCCAATACTGTACTGCCTCAGATCGGATCAGATTCAGACGTTTTGTCTCGAAAAATTCATCTTCAATGTATTCGTTCCAAATTTATCTAAATTTTTTATTTAGATATCTTTGTTTATTGAATTATCGTACACTTTTAAGTTTCGTTAGACCCTGTGAAATCCATCTAGCTATTTAAACTATTTTTTAACTAATCATGTTAGCCTTGATTTTTTAGAGGCATAATGTTGGTCCCCTGATTACGAAACTTTGCTCCCATTTAAGCTACTTCGTAGCTCTTACCGTTTTCGAGATCCCTGTAGTGTGAAGCGAATTTGTAACAGTCTGTATATAATATGTACCAATAATTGATATTATACAAACGGGAATTAACAGAGTTACCACATGTTCCAGTAATTGTAATTTATCCTCTATTTTCTAATGTGCTCCAAAAAATTTCATAAAGTGGCAATAAATAACTGATACTCTTATCAGTTCAAAATTACTCTACGTCTAGTTTAAAATCTGCTATTTACCTAATTTATAATGTTGTTCTTGGGTTGCGTCACGAATATACGAAAATATACAAACTCTACACTCTCACTATCTATTTTTTTGTAAATAACCCAGTTGTAGCACCTCATTTATTTTATCAAATCTCGGTGTTGCCGAAACGTAACTATATCATTAAAATGTAAATGCGTCTCGGTGTCTTGCTTATTCTGTTGCTCCTACTCGTAAACAGACAACCTAGACGCGAAACGTTCGAAATTTGACTGTCCTAAAACTACTATGCCTGATCTTCAAACACATTCGTAGTACTCCCAAAACCGACCGACCAGAGTTGGCTTAGCAATTTTGAAGCCCACAAATGCGAAAATCAGCGACGAGTTATCGGCAAAATAGCCACATGCCAGACGGGAAACAGTGAGATCAACGCACTCTATCCAACAAACAAATGATGCTACCTTACGTAATTGACCATGAATCTAAATTCCTAACCACAGGCAAGAATTTCATCTACCCAATATCTAGGCACGTTCTGAACTTGAGAAGACAAGTCCTGTAATCTTGCAGTTCTTAGATACCCGCATATATCCTCCCAAAATCTGCTACAACTTTGTATTTGGCGGGTTATTCTTTGGAAGTCCTGCAAAGGAGTCTGTCTGCAAGCGTTATATTTTATATAATTGTCGATCTGTTTTAAGTCAATTGCTTTGCTCTGGTAAGTAAATGTACTTTTTTTGGAATTTACTTGGTAGTGAGCTCTTATTTGTAGGAAATTAGAATCCACTTAGTGTAACCGAGGCCTAACTCAAAATTTTCATGAATAAATCCAAGGATTAATTTTGTCTCGGTCCACACATAGAAAATCACAAGCGCTCATGTTTTTCCTGGTGTGCAAAAAGAAATCACTTTTTCTAAAATAAATTATTTTATAGGTTTTAGGGATGGTTATTGGCAATGAAAAAAAACCTGAAGGGTGACATTTACAGGTAAATCTTGACTTATGAAAGAATTATTTAACAAATTATGGAAACTAATGAAACGCATAAATTTTGTTAAGCCATAATATATTTTTATCTGCTTTTCATGGTGTTTATGTAACAGACACATTTATTTTATAAATAGTGAACAATATATAAAACACTAATATATAAGCCTTATAATATAAAATTAGCATACATTAGGCTATATTGGCTTTATAAATAAAAATATATTTTCTCTTATTGAATCGTAAGTACAAAAATAACGAACAAAAACAAATATTGACGTCCCTGACACTGTTACATTTAAACATTAAAATTGGTAACATTTTGTATGGTCAAAGCATTCAAAGATCTATGTCTATGTCTTCTTCTCTCCAAAGATTTTCTTGGAATCTTCCATGAACTCCATCAAATCCCTGGACATGGCGTACGGTCGAGCCATACCGTCGTTGAGTAATTTGTCCTCACAGAAGCACAAGTAAATGGTGTCGATTACAGTCTGAACAGAAAATAACAAATTTTAGAACATTTACAAACAAGACCATATAGCACAATACACTTTTGACTGGATTCTTTAATTCTGGTTTAAAAAGTATTACTAATAGTCCAATTGGTATCTGTTTCGGAATGGATGTTTTATATAGTAATGCTAATTTTTGTTGGAAATAGTTCTAAATATTGTGTAAAATGATAATTGCGATATGCGCCCGCTGAAAAAAATTATTGTGAATAATTGTTAGCGCAAGAAAATGTAAAAAAAAAATAAAAAAGGCGCATTTCTCTCCCTTCTTTCATGTATAACTCGGAGAATATTGACATTAGAGAAAATAGTCAAAGGAAAAAAGTTTCGTTTTGAGATTCTCTTACAGTATAGACCGAAACAAAATTCGTGAAAAAAAATGTTCATCATGAATTTATTTCGGACCTTGACTTTAGAGCAACCATATAAAAAGTATGGTTCTGAGTACTTTATGATACGGTGGTATTGAGGAAATTTATTAATCGAAATCGGCCAGGTAGTTTTCGCACAAATCAATTATTAACTAAGAAAATACAGCATTAAACTTACTTTTCAATTCTCTCTCACGGTAAAACCAATGATTATTTTGAGCTCCCAATTTTTATACATACCCTTTGAAGTCGCAACGACCAATCATTTTAAAATGTTCGATCTTATCTATTTTAGCAACAATTAGGATTTTTTCAAAATTGTTTCGAAGAAATACTTATATACATTTAGAGCTGAAGCTACCGTATTTGCATATTCTTCAAATGGGATCAAATAGAGGAAGAATTGAGGAACAAAATCCACTTTTGATCTTGTGGATACCATGAATCGTCATCGAAATATAAAAGCTCAAAGTTGAAGTGAGTATACGGCAAAACAACGTACTATACAATAACAATCAAATGAGATTTTGATTGTTTGAAGCAAAGACTTTATGACTATGAAAATTTGTTTAAATCGGAAATATATTTTAACTGTTCTGATGAAAAAAAGTTACATTTCACAGGATCGAGCAGAGAGTCAAAAAGTTGGAGTGGGGGACTATGCGAGCAGAGTAGCATAATTCACTAGCGCAATTCCAATCAATTTTTTTGTCAGCTTCCATAACAGATAACGAATCTAGTCGTTATTATTTTGCTGTAAAACGACCTTGACAGTCATTTGTGTTCGTTATTTCTCGAGATTTCATTTGCTGTAGGAACATATTCGTGATATAAAGGTAAATATGACTTGATAATGCAAGAAAATTCTATTATATTTTTCTACTTTCCGTAAGTAGTAAATTTCCTTATATTTTAACAAGTTTATTTTAATTTATGTGAAATATTAATAAAAGTTTTCGTAGCTGGATTTTCTATACATTATAGATAATAAAAGGATATTATCTATTTTATTGTTCTTTATTTTGCATACCTATACATTTAACTTGAAAGATTTTTTTTGAATAGACATTGTAAAATTCGAATAGATCTTGCTTTCCTCTACCGATTAAAAAAAATCTATTTATCTGTTGTAAAAGCTGACAAAATTTTTAAATGGGGATTGATTGTTGCGACTCGAAAGAGTATGTATAAAAATTGGGAGCTCAAATGATTGGTGAGAGAGAACTGAAAAGTAAGTATAATACAGGGTGATTCAGTCATAATGTCATTAATTTTAACCACGTATTCGGAAAGCTTAATAAAGACAGAAAATCGAAAAAAAAAATTTTTTACTCGACTTTTAAAAATGAAGGAAATCAACCCATAACTCCCGCTACGAGGGCTGCCCTGCCGATGCCCGGATGCTCGGAAAATTTTGTAACGTAATGTCACGAACAGTTGTCGGCTAAAGGAACAGCGTTGCCAAGTTCAGGTTCAAGCTCGCCAGGTTAGTATTTGACATATAACCGACCACTTCGTACACTCGATGCACCTGGGCGACTACAGCTACTACGAAAACAGCCGGTATTTTAGATTTTAAATTAAATTTGTTGATACGATTTTCCTTTGATAAAAGACCGACAACTTTTTGCTACTACACTCGTATTAGTCTAGGGGCTAGGGGCCAGATAGGTTTCCGTAGCCAAACAGAATTCCACGGCTGCAAATAACTTATTTTTAAGTATTTTGACTTCTCGAAACCAAAAAACTTGGTGGCAAAGCCTGAAAGTGGTCAGTTTAATTGTTGTTAACAAATTGAATGTTTAAATGGCTGTAAAAAGTTTATTTTTATAGCTAGTACAATTTTTTATCTGTTAATTATTACGTTTTCTCACAACAAACATATATTTTTTTGAAAATTAAAAAAAGATTAACTTTAACCAAAGTTATTGCAAATTTAGTGCAAATATATTACATTTTCCGTCTCTGCGCGCACCAATTTTACCATATCTCTGGTTCAATTGGACGGATTGAGACGCACATCTCATTTTAAAACTTAAACTTTATTTTACAAGATAGGTAAGTTCCATTGATTAATTAATTTATTTAAAAATTAATGGCAGCTTAGAAAGTTGTGGAATTTCAACGAAAATGTTGGCTTTATTGGTTTATAAAACTTTTTTTGTTATTCAATTTTTATGAAAAGCCAAAAAAGTTACCGGTTATTGTTCCTCGCATCCTAACAATGATTTCATGCCTTGCTTGATTGTTAGAATGCAAAGAACAATATCCGGTAACTTTTTTGGCTTTTCGTCGAAGTTGAATAATAAAAAAAACCTTATAAACAATTAAAACCGGCATTTTCGTTGAAATTTCACAACTTTCTAAGATGCCATTAATTATTAAATAAATTAATAAATAAATGGAACTTAGAACCAGATATGGTAAAATTAGTGCGCACGGAGACGGAAAATGTAAGAAATTTGCACTAAATTTGCAATAACTTTGGTTAAAGTTAATTTTTTTTAATTTCCAAAAAAATACATATTTGTTATGAGAAAACGTAACTATTAGCGAATAAATTGTACTAGCTATAAAAATAAACTTTTTACAGCCATTTAAACATTTAATTTGTTGATAACAATTAAACTGACCACTTTCAGGCTTTGCGACCAAGTTTCTTTGGATTCAAGAGGTCAAATATTTAAGAATAAGTTGTTTGCACATCTGGCTCCTGGACTATATGGTGCACGTGTGCAAATTAAAACTGGGTTAAAAGGTTACTGAACCACAGGTTACCCTAGGTCGGAAACACGACGTACCGAGTTGTTTATTTGTCTCCGTCCCATTGTTTTTTTATGGAATATACAAGTCTCTCTTCTAATTGCAGTCAATATTTAAATACTGCATACAATTTATCCTCTCTTTATAATTTATCTAGTGAGTGTTGGTTTTTTATGACATTATTTCTGTAACGAAATTGAAATGGTTATGAAATGAAATTTAAATTATTTGAACTTTTGGGGTTTTGTAACTTCAATATTAAATCTTATTTAAAGTGAAACAGCTAATTTCTTTGCAGCCATAATAGTCACATTTGGTCAGATGAAACACACTACTACCCGCACACTACTCGTCGGTGGTATAGCTTTCAGAGGAGATTCGGTGTCAATGTCAATGGCGATCGTTTAATTGGGCCGCATTTTCTACCTGAACATCTGAATGGGCCGCGTTACTAATTTTTAGTAGAATTGTTTGAAAACCTTCCCCTTCGGGCTTACAGCAAATGTTGTTAAAATATTAAAATTATGATGCTAATAAAAACTGATTTTTGGCAAGGCATGCTCAGACCTCGAGGTTCTTGCTGGGCAACAATAACAATTTAATATGTTGATTGCATAAATAAAAAATAATTTATAGCATTTTAAATTATTATTGGCTGACGTGAGCAAAACCGTTTATTTATTGTCTTTATATGAGCGAAAATATATAAATATGGCAACGTTGCATCTAGGGCGCGTTGTTCATAGGTTCATATCGTAGCCGTGCATAATATTGTGACGTCAGCCGGTCAGTAACAGCCTGAAAAGGGGGTTAAATAATGATTTGAAAATATTTTTTTTCAGCTTAAATATGCATTTAAATTTTTTTTTAATCACGCCATCGTATTATACTCATTTTTCTCTATCTGCTCTTAAAATTAATGACATTATGACTGAATCACCCTGTATAGTATTTTCTTAATTAATATTAATTGAATTGTACGAAATCTACCCGGCCGATTTCGATTAAAAAATTTCTGTAATACCACCATATCATGAAGTACTCAGAACCATACTTTTTATATGGCAGCTCCAAAGTCAAGGTCTGAAAGAAATTCATGAAAAAAACATCTCTTTTTCATGATTTTTTTTCCGGTATGTACTGTATTGCAGCAATAACGCACATGAAAATTTCGGACTACTTTCATTTTGAAGAGAATCTCAAAACGAAACTTTTTTTCCTTTGAATATTTTCTCTAATGTCAATATTCTCCGAGTTATACATGAAAGAAGGGAAAAAAATGCGCCTATTTTAATTTTTTTTTACATTTTCTTGCGCTAACAATTATGCACAACTTTTTCAGCGGGCGCATATTACAATTATCATTTTTCATAATATTTAGAACTATTTCCAACAAAAATTTGCGTTACTATATGAATCATCCATACAACCTATTTTTAAAATAGATATCGACTGGACTATATAATTGTTAAGAATAAATTGAAAGCCTCGACGTGTATATGAAGTTAACTGGCTTTTATTTCATTTCTGTGTATTAAATATATCTATTATCTAGGTAGGCACTGAGTTATTTAGATAATTAAGTAAACAGAGCATTTATGCGCAATACTGTAATTTAATTGGAATATAAATAATTTTCCTTATTATGTGGTTCATTTCTTCACGTCAAACTTAAATCCTACAAAATATTACAGATTTATACAGGGTATAGCATTGATATGGTTACAAATTATGTGATTTGACAAAAAAATTAGTTTTCACGTCGAAATTTGAAACAAACTTATGATAACGTGTTTATAGAAGTTAAAAGCAGCCTCCGTGTAAACATTACCCCCATTCAAAGTTACACCCTGTGTATTACTCACCTCAAATATTGAGAAGCAAATGGCTGCCACGATTATGGAAATGATTCCAACGATGACGTAAACCGCCCATTTGTGAGGTGAATCAACGCCCTGTAAATATTCATATAATTATTTCAATAGCACAGAGGTACTTATACATATTAACAAAACGTATAGGCTATTGACTATGTCAAAAAAATAGGGTGCAAAGGAACTACAACGTAACAGAAATTTTATTGTTTGATATTTTCAATTGATCATAAAAATGATAAAACCGCGGAGTGCTGCTACCTTTTAAAGAGGTGCGTTTTTGAGAACGAAGTAAAAAGGTGGTATTTCCAGTTTTTTGAGTTTTACTAGAAAACTATGCATTTTTTCCCTATAGTTGTCAACAGAAAAGTTGTAGCAAATTGAATTTCCCATCGAAATGAGACTGTCTGAAGTAAAAAAATTAATATTAGCAAAAATATGCCTAAAAAACCGAAAAAATTCGTTTTTTTTTTCTTTTTGGTTTTTGGCCCACAACTTTTTTCTGAGAGGAGTTAGGTATAGGCATTGCTTCACATAAAAAAAGCTAATGTTCCTTCCTTTAAAATAAGCTTTTATACCACTAATAGAAACCGAGATACATTGGATCAAAGTTGGCTACTTTTTGGATTTTTGGACGATTTTTGCCCTTTTTGACGCTTTTCGTCTTATAACTTTTTTCTGAGTTAATATAGGTATATGTAATGCCATATTCAAATGAAAGCTGGTTTCAAGACTTTTAAAATGATGCCTGGTAGAAGTTTGTACAATTAAAATCAACCGAGATATGTCAATTTAACCAACGATACTTTTTCTTATTTATATAAAATTTTTATTCCTTTCGGTATTATTTTGTCCAATAAATTTATTTTTGTGAATTTGAAAGTTAAAATAAGTTTCTAGGCGATTGGATATTATTATTTATTTATTTAAACAACAGTTAATCATATATATCTTATAAATTTTCATTTTCATTTAGCGTTTTTTCAATATTAATAATAATCAATTTCGTCGTCATTCCTACAATTTACAGGCTATTTTTTTCAAGTAAATTTTCAGGTGCAGGAGATTTATTAATAAAAATGGGAAATAGCCCATTTATGAAATTTTTCCAACCCCAATCAAGGGGATTTAAAGTACAACCATTCGACTGTTGCACCTGAAAATATACTCTTAACCCATGATGTTTGAGAGCATCAGTTGTTGGAGACAATCGAGATAAGGTAAATTTTTCGCTTGTTGAATACTTTTGAAATAATTTATATCGACAAGTTTTTAAGCTGTCAATTTTTTAACTATACATTATAGTTAAAATGCATTCAGATGCAGCAGCATACTCAACACTAGCATTTTCAAGTAAAAATACATCGAGGAAATTTTTTAATTTTGAAAAATTATTTACAAAATTGAAAAATTTTTCCAAAACCAAAAAATGAACACGTTGTGTCGCATCCACTGAACGCGTGAATAAAGCCTAAGTATTTGTAAAGATGTTTGAACAGAAAGCTATTATAGTTGTACAATTTAGCAGTTACATTTCCAATACTCGGTTTCAAAAAATATATATTATTGTATTCTTGTGGTAATATTGATAAAATAATAAGAAGATCGATATTTTAACCAACTACGAGTTTTACAACATTATTTGACTCGGAGGCCATATGTTTTGCTGTATTTACTATAAGAACATCTGCGTCTTCTTCAGCTTGCTCAGATTCTATATCCAATATTTCAAACTTTTTAATTAAATATGATATGAAATTTTTTTTATTATTTTCATTTGAAAAAAAATTATCTGGTTTGGATAACGCATATCAACTGTAACAAGTTTTAATAATAGGTAAATTACCAACGCATGCCAATCAAGATTATTTACCATTCACGAAACCGCGTCATTCGAAATTATTACGAGTATTCTGGTATGTGCATATATAAAATCATTTCACGAGCTTGCAAGCGAGGATACAATTGAGAGAGATGAATAATACAACAATTAAGCACATACTTTATGTTATGCAGGAGGACGAATTAATATCCACTCTTTTGGAGCTTTTGGCTCTCTATAATACTGTAATTTTAAGAATTTTTTAATTAAAAGTACAAAAATAATTAAAAGAATCCGAAATTTTACAAGATAAATATGATTAATTGTTGTTTAAAACTTATTTTAACTTTCACATTCACAAAAATATATTTATTAGACAAAATAATACCGAAAGTAGTAAAAATTTTATAAAAATAAGAAAAGTATCGTTGGTTAAATTGACATATCTCGGTTGGTTTTAATTGTACAAACTTCTACCAAGCACCATTTTAAAGGTCTTGAAACCAGCTTTCATTTGAATATGGCATTACATATACCAAAATTAACTTTAAAAAGTTATAAGACGAAAATCGTCAAAAAAGGCAAAAATTGGCCAAAAATCCAAAAAGTAGCCAACTTTGATCCAATGTATCTCGGTTTCTATTAGTTGTAGGTACTTTTATAAACGCTTATTTTAAAGGAAAAAACATTAACTTTTTTTTTCTGTGAAGCAATGCCTATACCTAACTCCTCTCAGAAAAAAGTTGTGGGCCAAAAACCAAAAAGAAAAAAAAACACATTTTTTCGGTTTTTTTACTCGTTTTTTGGGCATATTTTTGTTTAAAATAATTTTTTTTGACTTCAGACGGTCTAATTTCGATGGGAAATTCAATTTGCTACAACTTTTCTGCTGAAAACTATAGGAAAAAAATGTTTTATCATTTTTTAGGGTCAATGGAACATATCAAACAATAATTTCTGTTACGTTGTAGTTCCTATCTAAAGTACATAGTCAATAGCCTAGTATTGGACAACTCCATTTTTATTATAAACTAAATTTGTGATATAAAGACATTACCTGCAAAATCAGATAGGTGAATAACAGCGATATAAGCATCACTAGTACTTGGGCCATGACAATAACGAAGTCTCCAATGTAGTTGAGGACAATGATGTTCGCCACGTTCTGGAGCAAAATTCGTGCTGCCCTTTTACCGGATTTGAAGAACGGTTTTCCGTGCATTGCTGAAAAGTAATATTGCCCGTGTAAATAAATTTATGCCGTCATAATCGCTCTGTGTTGGCACCTGTCATAATATACGCGTTTTTGGACAAATACTTCAAGAAGTCCTCGATCACCGACATGCACGAATCAAAACAGGCCTTGACGAACTTGTTTTTGAAAAGCGATGAAATAAGTGAGCGGATGATCGCCATTACAGTGATTATCAAGGACCCAAAGGCAGCGGTACCCAAATGGAATTTGAAGGCTATAGAGGCGCTGGTGATAATTGGAGCATTCAGGTTGTTTTTGTCTCTGAAAGAAAAAATGTCGGTATTTCTATTTCTTTTGTTGCTTTTTTAAGGAAAAGTCCGAATCTTTTACTTTTTGTTAATATTTTTTCATGTACAAATACACTCTGATATCCTAATCTACATGACTTGAACTTCTAGCCTCGTTGTTAAACTGATAGTAGTCTTGGTTTTGCAAAATTAAGTCGTCATCTTCATTTTCGCGATAATCTTGCTATATAAATTCTTTCAACCAACATAGAAACACTTTGCTACTAAGTTAAATATTTTGCCAATTTTGAATATAATGATATGTTAAATTCTAAAGCTGTTATTTAGTATGGCAGATTTTGAGATACCAAGAGACACAAGAGGAAAATGTACATCTTTGAGTCAGTTAGATTTTCGTAAATTTAAAATTACTTACTTTGCAAAGTACCATTTGGAGACAGCACCAGCAATAACCATGTACTGGATTCCAGTCAAGAACTGGCTCACCCAAAAAGTCATCCAAAAGCTGAAGATAATGGAGAATTGCATCACCACATTGGGTTGATACTGCAAATAGCCGTCTATTATCTCAGTCAGTGTACCTGCTGAAAGCATGAATGCTAACGCAATCAGGAATATAACAACTACCAACAGGTCAGCAAAAAATGTCTGAAAATGGTAACAGTAATGTAGATTTGTAAGTTTGTCACTATGAAAAAAACCTTTACCACAATGGGAACCAGCAGAAGCCGCGGCATAGCAAACGTAGCCTTCATGGCTTCCTTGAAGATGACGATCACCAAGGCAATCTTCTTGTGTAAAAATACCAACACGGCGACTAATATCACCAGCATGACCGTGAAAAATAGAGGTGCGATAATGAGACCACCCTTGTCATTTGACTCTATTTTGAAGTAACCATACCTAAAAAAGATTCGTTTTGTGGCATTGATATTAACCCTGAGAAATTAGGCTTACCACAAAAATGCCACGAGTATAACTAATAAAACGAGCACCCCTGCCAGGATACTCCATACCATCGCAGCAGCGGCCACACGGAACAGATAGAGCATTGAGAGTGCAACAGCTAAAGTGTAAAGTGTTTTTTTATTTCATTGGAAACAATTGCTTGGAAAATTTGTTATTACCTAAAGATAAGAAACAAGCGAGGGTGAGTCTCCATGCCATGGATTGCAAAAATACCCCCAACTCACTGCTCCAGTTTTCCAAGTCGACATCAGCTGTGGCCTCTGTTCTGTCGATTTCTCCTTCGAAACAATATCCTTGGAGCATTTCACTGCTGAAAGTACACGAATCTTTGGTATATCCTTAGATGATTGACTAACAGAAGGTACCCGAAAAAAAATTGGCAAGAAAATAAGTTGTCACATAAGAAATACTAAAGCCATGATTCAAAGCTTTAATATTCCAGAACTATATCAAAATTGAGAAAAGAATAAGTAATTTAAATTGGAAATAAAATAAAAAGAATTGTTTTGAATTCTCAAAATTCCGTTTTAACTTTTAATTTATTTGTGACGAAATACATGAAATGTCTAATGACAAAATATGTCTACTGGTCGCCAAAATTAAAAAAATAAATAAAATTTATACTTTAATTTCATCGACTTCGTGTATTTTAAATGTTGGCTTATACAATTTTATATTATTATATGTCACCATTTGCAATATTCTTCCCTTGCTTCTCAACATTTCCAGACCGTACTCACACCAACGCCGGCTTACTGTGCAATCCTTTCTTGCACTCTGCCCAAAGAGAGAATACATCAGCTCTTATCACAAATTTAAATATATAACAATCAAATAAATAAATACTAGTAATCTATATTCTGCTAGTAGGCGGCTATAGAAACACGTACCATACACTCGACCAAACAGAGCGTCAAACTTACTAACATATGCACAAACCCACAAACGACAATGAAATACAGTCAACGTCCTCAGAAAAAAGCCTGGCACGCCAAGCAGACAGGGCAGGCATTAGGGTGCCGCTAGATACGTGTCGAATGAATTGATCGATGCGAAGCTTTAGACTAAAGGCATGCATGTAGATGTTATTGGACAATGACGCAGATAGTGAGATTACTAAAATGTGAAATAGTTCATACTTCGCACCAGAAATGGCATCTGTTAAAAACTTCAACTATTTTAGAAATGCGCCTGTGACCTCGGTAAATGTAGAACAGTTTTCGTTTTTGAAATAGGTATTTACCGATCGAGACAGACAGAGATTAACCGCGGAACACTTAGGACAACGTTAATTATATTTTCTACAATCGTTATTCTTATGAGTAAGACATTATTATTTTGTTAACTTTTGCTGGTACTTATTATTACATGCTATACCTATATATTTTATGGTAAGTTCCAGTGAAGCGTTTAGTGTAGAAAAATAGAGGCTGCCTCTTTCTGTTTCACACTATTATGCAAATATTACATATTTATTCTTATTGCAGAGTGCAGTTATAAGAAGGCAACGGTTCTATCACTTTTTGTTTCAATATTACATAAAAGAGAATGCGGCCTACAGCCAACCCCGTATTACATTGCAGCCGCCCTAACATNTAGATTTATCTTTGGAATTTTAACAATTTTATCTTTTAACCCTATATTATCTTTGATAAATTCTTCTTTTATTAATGAAGCCTCGGATCCTGTATCAACTAACATATTTACTTTAGAATTATCAAATTTACCTACTATATAAATTAATTGATTATTTATTTTATTTTCCAGATTATTTTCGTCTCTTATATACTCTCTGGGATGTTCATAACTACAAATGTGTACTTGGAGATTTGGCCTGCATTCTACTGAAAATCCGGAAGATCTTCAGGGTTTGTGTTTTGTGATGTGCTGTGTGGTATTTGTATTGACTCGTCCCTATCTACCGATCGAGTGTGTAGTTCCTCATATGACCTACGACTACTTTCGACGCTTGGTCTATCATAACGCTGAAAGTTGACTCGTCTAGTATTTGTATTATCCCTATCATTACTATTTGACCTTTGATTAAAATTGTGTACATTATTTTGAATATTGTCCCTATTACGATACTGTCTGTTATTGTAATTTTGCCTAAGACTTTGGTTATTCTGATTATTATATTGATTTGGCTCATAGCTATTGCCTTGTCGATTGAAGCCTTGATTATAATTTTCATTACGACCTGTGTAGTTATTGTTTGTATAATTTCTATTAACATTATTGAAATTACGATTATTGTTACCCTGATTAAAATTTTGCCTATTATTATTATTATTATTATTATTATTATTATTATTATTATTATGTCTTACATCAAAGGAATACTTACTAGCCTGGATAACATTCAGAAACACAACGTCGTGAACTTAGATAGATGTCCTTTACCTCGTGAAGATTATCGAACTGTAACAGCCTAGAAAAAAATTCAAAGTGTATTAATGTATATCAATAAATATTTATAAAAAACATATGAAGAACATCGTTTAATTATTCTGAAACAACCAGTTATGAAACCAAGATCAAGACTATAATAAAACCAACCGATTTGAAACACGCAAACTCACTTCTTATTTGTGTAATCTTGTCCGGTACACTCCCATTGGTCATATTTAGCGTTTTTCTTTCCACAAATATTACCGCATTGATCGTAGATAGAAAGTCTGTCCATATCAGAATAGCACAGGGTGTATATTACAAAGGGTAGCTGAAAAAAAGATTATGAATTAGGTGCTGTTCAGTAGCTACATGAGTAATCAGTAAAAAATTGTAAAGCATGAATCACACGACTTACCAAAACGAGTATCATCACCCCCAGGACTATTAAAAATTTTTTATCCGTGGGCACCCGATTTTCCTCACGTTCTGGTATTTCTATTTCTGCCTGATAAAAGTTGTTGCTTGGAGGCATCTTTTTGAACATAGCGAGCTGTAACAAACATTATAGTATATTATATATTGGAGTATGAATAAATATTTTAGAAATTTCATAAAAAAATCTTTTAATCTCACAACACACTTTATTATATAAAACTAAAAAAAATTACTCACCTGTTCTGGTTGAAGGCTTCTCGACGCAGACGCTCCCATTTTGGAGGTTTGGGATTCCTGAAATGTACTAAACATGACTTAAACAAGTGTCAAAAACTTACTGATAGAATATAGATTTAAGAAAATGTGTTTTGGCATAAAAAATCCAAGGAAATCTCCCATTTTTTTCGGATAGCATGGATTCTCCTGAAAATTTGCATACAAGTTCATCTGACCCCCCACTTTAAATGTCATATTGTCTAGCATATAGTCTGCTTTTTTCTATTTGGGGGCGAAAATTACCCTTGTACGAAAAAAATGCGAAAATCGACGATTTACGTATTTTAAAGATTCAATTCATGTTCAAATATGTTGGATATTATTGGAGTGAAGTTATCCACACATTTCCAGCCACGATTTATGACACATGGTACATTGAAAGTGGGATAGATGAACCCGCAGATATGGGTGGGGCTAGACATGCGCATGAGCAGTGTGCGCAATAGACGCAGTATGTAACTAATTAATCATTCTACGGTGAAATCGGTGATATCAAATACGCCTATATAATTTACTCAATACACGGGTAAAGCGAGTAACTAAATTAGTTTAAAAATCACGTCAGAATGTCTTTGAAATATTATAAATATAATAACGAATTAGCCTCATAAAAGAAAATTCTTCTCTAGAGTTGTGTTAACGTTGCCAAGTGCACGCTCCGAAAATCTATAAATATAGACCACCAAGGGAAAAGATTGTAACCAACACCAAATCCGTGTAGCATCCCCCTGAATTATTTTAAATATAATAAAGAATTAGGGTCATACAGTAATTTTTTTTTCTCAAGTTGTAGGAACGGTGACACGTGCACGCTCGGAAAATCTATAAATATAGACCCCGTACTACTACCCCGTCAAAGGAAATGATTGTAACTAACACCAGATCCGAGTAGCATCCCCCTGAATTAATTTAAATATAATAAGGAAGTAGCGCCTTAAATGAATATTTTTTTCTCGAGTTGTGGGAACGGTGCCACGTGCACGCTCGGAAAATCTACTAGTATAGACCCCGTACTACTACCCCACCAAAGGAAATGATTGTAACCAACACCAGATCCGAGTAGCATCCCCCTGAATTATTTTAAATATAATAAGGAATTAGCGCCATAAAAGAATATTTTTTTCTCGAGTTGTGGGAACGGTGCCACATGCACGCTCGGAAAATCTATAAATATAGACCCCGTACTACTACCCCACCAAAGGAAATGATTGTAACCATCACCAGATCCGAGTAGCATCCACCTGAATTATTTTAAATATAATAAGGAATTAGCGCCATAAAAGAATATTTGTTTCTCGAGTTGTAGGAACGGTGCCACGTGCACGCTTGGAAAATCTACTAATATAGACCCCATACTACTACCCCACCAAAGGAAATGATTGTAACCTACAGCAGATCCGAGTAGCATCCCCCTGAATTATTTTAAATATAATAAGGAATTAGCGCCATAAAAGAATATTTTTTTCTCGAGTTGTGGGAACGGTGCCACGTGCACGCTCGCAAAATCTATAAATATAGACCCCGTACTACTACCCCACCAAAGGAAATGATTGTAACCAACATAGACCACCAAAGGAAATGATTGTAACCAACACCAGATCCGAGTAGCATCCCCCTGAATTATTTTAAATATAATAAAGAATTAGGGTCATACAGTAATTTTTTTTTCTCAAGTTGTAGGAACGGTGCCACGTGCACGCTTGGAAAATCTACTAATATAGACCCCGTTCTACTACCCCACCAAAGGAAATGATTGTAACTAACACCAGATCCGAGTAGCGTCCCCCTGAATTAATTTAAATATAATAAGGAAGTAGCGTCTTAAAGGAATATTTTTTTCTCGAGTTGTGGGAACGGTACCACGTGCACGCTTGGAAAATCTACTAGTACAGACCCCGTACTACTACCCCACCAAAGGAAATTATTGTAACCAACACCAGATCCGAGTAGCATCCCCCTGAATTATTTTAAATATAATAAGGAATTAGCGCCATAAAAGAATATTTTTTTCTCGAGTTGTGGGAACGGTGCCACATGCACGCTCGGAAAATATATAAATATACACCCCGTACTACTACCCCACCAAAGGAAATGATTGTAACCATCACCAGATCCGAGTAGCATCCACCTGAATTATTTTAAATATAATAAGGAATTAGCGCCATAAAAGAATATTTGTTTCTCGAGTTGTAGGAACGGTGCCACGTGCACGCTTGGAAAATCTACTAATATAGACCCCGTTCTACTACCCCACCAAAGGAAATGATTGTAGCCAACAGCAGATCCGAGTAGCATCCCCCTGAATTAATTTAAATGTAGTAAGGAAGTAGCGCCTTAAAAGAATATTTTTTTCTCGAGTTGTGGGAACGGTGCCACATGCACGCTTGGAAAATCTACTAATATAGACCCCGTTCTACTACCCCACCAAAGGAAATGATTGTAACCAACACCAGATCCGAGTAGCATCCCCCTGAATTATTTTAAATATAATAAGGAATTAGCGCCTTAAGAGAATATTTTTTTCTCGAGTTGTGGGAACGGTGCCACATGCACGCTCGGAAAATATATAAATATATAGACCCCGTACTACTACCCCACCAAAGGAAATGATTGTAACTAACACCAGATCCGAGTAGCATCCCCCTGAATGATTTTAAATATAAGTAGCGCCTTAAAAGAATATTTTTTCTCGAGTTGTGGGAACGGTGCCACATGCACGCTTGGAAAATCTACTAATATAGACCCCGTACTACTACCCGACCAAAGGAAATAATTGTAACCAACACCAGATTCGAGTAGCATCCCCCTGAATTATTTTAAATATAATAAGGAATTAGCGCCATAAAAGAATATTTTTTTCTCGAGTTGTGGGAA